>NC_137033.1:51667671-51761939 GCF_032717465.1 Coenobita brevimanus | reverse complement strand
GGGAGCATCGGCCGTACTGTATAGGCTACAGTACGTATAACTTAAAGCGCAAAGCGGAAGGCAAATCCTCATTTTCTGATGCTCATTTAGCTGTGCCCGTTAGATGTGGTGTATGTCTTCCTTGTTTTACCCACATCAGGCTGTTCATAAATGAATGTATAAAAATATATGGATTGTCTTCCCCTTCACGAGCTCAGTTTTAACCCTCTGACTGAGAAATATCTAGTTTGAATGTTATTTCGTCAAAAGTCAGACGATTTTACGTTGCAAGAGAGAAACACAGGACATCAGAAATATACAAAAGAATCAAGATCCAAATTTTTCGGCCAAGAATACAGAGAATTGTACCTTATTCCGGCTTCAGCCATGTCATTTTCATTAGCTCGCAGAAACCCAACCCAGGCAGAGATTCATTAACTTTGTCTAAAACCATGGATTAATGGGCACAGAAACAGCGTACATTATGTTGGTGTAAGTTTGATGGATAAGTCGCCGTGTGAGAGGATCTTTGGGCTCAGTGGCGTGTAATCCAATATTTCCTAGGTTTAGCGTCACCTGGAATAGAGCCTGAACCCATGACAAGCGGTAAGGGAGGGTTAAATATTCTTGTACTGATCTTAGCACCCGTAAATAGACACAATAATGCATGCAACAAACTCGAAACTATAAACGATAACGCATACCACAACAACCCGTAAATATAAATAATAATACACACCAGAACAACCCGTAACTATAAACAATAATGCACACCACACCGCCCCGTAACAATAAAACACACCACAATAACACTTCAACAGCGGTATCACAACCATCAACCCTTCACTGCTCGCCTATCCCTTCTTATCTCATTTTTTTCTCTGACATATTTTATAGCTTTGCCATCTCGTCTGATGCCCGAATTAATAGGCGGAAGAAAATGAAAGTTTCTTTTGCACGATTTAAAAATCAGGTAATAACTACATACCAGTTTCGAAGCCCCCCTGATCACGCCTCCACATCTTTCCCGCAATTTAATGATACACAGTTTTTACCAAACAGTTTAACGAAAAACTAGTCAGCACATTCTTAGTACTTTACTGTATTATCTTGGCATATGTAACTATCACACAATATGACTATTGAGAAGGTATAATGTTATCCTTGAAAACTTTAAACATGAGTTTACTTGGCCCAGAGTAAATCAAGAATGTCAAATCACAGCCAGCAACTTAGCACGTCATTATTTATTCCACACTTTATAATCCATCGTGATAGGCATGTCTGAAAAATATATATTTTTTTTAATGGAACAAACTCCATACTAGCAAACTTCAATGTATCAGCGGACAACAAATCGCACCATACCTGTCCATCAAAATCGTTAACTGCCTGTTTTCTGCATAAAGGAGGAAAATTTTGAAAAAAAAAAAAAAAGTCAAGCCGTAAGTCACTTGCAACTTTAAGCACAATATTAACGCCATGTTCGAAGCAGGCTTACTACATACAGCAGTTGGTGTATCTCAGACTCATAAACAGGAACACTCCGAGTACAATACCCGCACGCAACAAAATATCTAAGGACATAGCATCTGACTTTGCCGTATGAGCTTGATTTATTCTCACACTAAATGTTCTCATCCTTGTCTAGCCCTCAACCATTCCACAAAGTCTGGTCCAAATAAGATAAAACATTTAAGTTAACCTTGACGTATAGCCTAGATCTGAAAAAAATGGGAGAAATGGAGTTCCCCCGAGCTAAGCCCTGTATTGGACTATATAGCCCTACTAGGGTTACAGGAGCGAATACCACTCCCGGCACGGCAGCTCAAGAGGCCTGAACTCGCAATCCCCCGATTATGAGTCCGAAGCGCTACCACTGTGCTACCGCGCTCCCCTGCTCTGGATCTGAAGGTAACAAAAATAACATCGCCTAGAATAACAACAAAACCATCTCTGGCAGAACATGAATAAACCCGTCTAACAGTAACAAGAAATCCACTTTCGGCTGCATTCACTCTATTTTATTTTGTTGGGGGAGTAGACTTTCTCCATGGTCACTGTATCTAAATTCGTCACTTATTCCCTGATTTATGTCAAATACTTCACATGCTTTTTGTTCTCCCTGACTTCTGCTCTCACTTCGCTTTAACTCACTCATGGTCACACTAACCCTTTTTCAGTAGCGCTTTAACCATTTTTCACTAGATCACTCACCCTCTCACAGACTCATTCACTCACACTTTCATTGAATTCTCGCATATTTTGACCCTCCCCATCCTCATTCTTTTTGTCCCTTACACTACCATCGTTTCAGTTAAAGCTGTTGGGACGAGTGACTCCTAAAAGAGCTAATTTAAAATGCTAATTAAAGTTTGCCAATCTGAGAGAGAGAATTCACACTTAGCCATGTGGATTGGAAGCTCCGGAGTTTATTTCTCAGTTACCTAGACGGTTTTATTCGTGTTACCTTGAGATGGTTTTGCTTTCCATTATTCTAGGCGGTTTTATTTTTGTTACTCTCTAGACGGTTTTCTTGCCACCACTGGATGGTTTTACCTTTAATACCTTCCAAACTGTTTTACTATTCCTTCCACTATTTGGTTTTGCATTTTCCTTCCACTAGACGGTTTGGCTCTTGCTTTCCATTAGACGGCTTTTTTATTTTTTCATTCCAGGACAGTTTAGATTTTTGCAGCATCTAGATCTTTTTTTTACTGCTTCCAGTATTGTTTATTCTTTCCTTCCATCATGAGATTTTTAGTCCTGCTAATGGCAGACGATTTTATTTTTGATACCACCGGACGATGTTAGTCTCGTCACCCCCAGATTAAATTTATTGATGCTGCCCTAAGATCATCGTCAAGATACCGACGATTTCATTCAGTTTGAATGATGCTAAACGAACTGGCGGTATTACTGTCAGTATCGCCTTCATTAAACCCTCCTCAGCGTACGAGTCCTGCTCCCAAAACCACCCAGTCTCGTTGGGAGGTAACAGTGGAAGCAACCCAAACGAGGCGTCATAGGGATGGACAGGTTATAATACAAGCGGGTGTCAGCTACCTTTCGTTGTGCAGAGAGAGAGAGAGAGAGAGAGGGTGCAGAATAAACCTACCGTTATTACCTCTCTCTCTCTCTCTCTCTCTCACTCTCTCTCTCTCTCTCTCTCTCTCTTCCTCCACTATCATCATCCTATTTCCACGTAAGGATGAAAGTGAGGTATGATCCAGAAAAGAGAAATATACAAAAGTGGAAGAAACTTTCACAGTACATGGCCAAAGGAAATTATTACAGTCTTTCTATCATCTTTCAAGCCTTTGGAATTCTTTTCACTCTTTCACGCCAAATTAGCAAATCTTTTCTAAGAAACTTACGGCTGTTTTAATCCCTTGGCTGCGGAGAGACTGTGGAGCTGCAGCAAGTCGCCCGCTTCAGGCAGGAACAAATTAGGGAGGTGCTTTATATTGTCGGTTTCACGTTAATAGCGATACATTTTTACATGCTTTAATCTCCTTGACCACCTTCGAGCCGACATAAGTTGTTTTACGATAGCCATAGCCGAAATAAATAAACAGTGTAGATAACAGGCAGGTGTGTGTAGGTGCATATTTGTCCTGCCAAAATCAGTCCCTGTTACTGTTAGCACCTGATGCAAACCAAGATGATCATTTTCACATAAAGTCTCCCTGAAGATCAACATTACTGTCTGGAGATAGCAAGCATTAATTTCAGATGTCTTCGTAGTTAAGGAAAATAATCACCCGCTGTAGACGCTTCTTCCCCTTCCCTGTTCCTCTTACCTTCCCTCTTTCATCTTCACTTCATCAAAACTGCCTTTAATCTGTTCATTCAAATTTTTCCTCACTTTTATCTCTTTTCGGTTGTTTTTCCTTCTCTTATCGGGTTTGTTGTTTTCCTTTTTAATCTCTTTTACAGTGTTCTTTTTGCAGGCGTTTTCTAAGCGTACTTCCTTTTTCTTTCTACTTCCACTTCTTCCTCCTTCCTTTTTATTCCGTTGTGCCTCTTCTTTTCATCTTCCCAATAAATCACGTCTCTCTCTCTCTCTCTCTCTCTCTCTCTCTCTCTCTCTCTCTTTGTCTCTCTCTCTCTCTCTCTCTCTCTCTCTCTCTCTCACACACACACACACACACACACACACACACACACAAACAGGCAGACAGGATGATGAACCAGGCAGACCAATAAAGTAAGCCGCACTGGAGCCAACACAGGCGAGGCGGTGACAGGAAAAAGAGTGGCCTGGACGCGGCACAGAACAAATATGAAGCCGCCCAGGAATGATGCACTGGCAGGCGGAGGCACTCGGTGGTTTTATTGCAGGAAATACGTATAATATGATGATTATAGACGTAGAGTATACCATAATAGTTTACTTCACCAAATGTTTACTATAGTGAACGTTGATTATAGTCTTCCCATCTCCAGGCAGTGTTATTTCGGCTTAGAAGAGACAGTACGAAGAGAGAGAGAAGATAAAGCCTTCATTGAGGTGTGCACTACTACCTGGCTTCCCAACACTAGTTAGCACTATCTGGAATTACACACACACACACACACACACACACACACACACACACACACACACACACACACACACACACACACACTTTGAGTGATTGTCGCGGTTGAGCAGAGCCACCGATAAAAATAAATTGTAATACTATTCATGGCATAATTACTGTATACATTACATGCATACAACAGGCAGCCGATATGTGTGTGTGTGTGTGTGTGTGTGTGTGTGTGTGTGTGTGTGTGTGTGTGTGAAGTACGGGTGGATTAGATTAAAACACATTCCCCATATACACACAATCGCTAAATACACGACACTTCTATACGATCAAAGTCAATGTTTACTCAGATCTCACACATTACTGACTTTGTAGGACGGCTTTTAATCAGACGAGATAATCTCACCAACAGTAAATACATTCCACCACTTTTTGCCTTTTAACTGTGATTACGTAGTGTGTTTTTAGGTTCATTCAGCCACACAGTATTTGATCTTAGGGAATTAAACCCATAAAAAGAGAACAATAAAACCTATATCCACTCACCTTTGTTCGAAAAATCTCTCCTTACCTGGATATAATCCCTTGGTGGAACAAGTATAGACCAAAATAAATATTATCGTACTGAAGGAGTTCAAATAAATTAGATGGAACTATTGGAAGGGGCGTAAAATGACTTTTAATATGTTACCACCATGTGAGGAAGAAAATAATGCGAAACTCTTTACCGTGGTTCAGCCATGTGGAGCGAATGACGAGTAATGGACTGACTAGGAGGGTGTATGAAGGCAAGTTGATTGCGAGGAGAAGGAATGGGAGGCATAACAGCGAAGCAGGGAGTGAGAAACTGACCAGAAGAGTAGGAGTGTGTGTGACAGTGAGGTGGTTATGGGAAGAATGAGATAAAGAACAAGGAGAGGAATGAGTGCATGACTAGGAGAGTGAGTGAGGTGATGAAAAAGAGTCGGGGCACAAAGAACGAGGAAAGTGAGAGGACTAGGACAGCATGTGTGAAGTGGTTGGCAGGAAGAGCGAGAGACAAAGAACAAGGAGGAGAGAGACAGAATGACTAGGAGAGTGAGTGAGAGCGAGATGTATATGGTTTCTTCAGTAAACACACACACATCTTTTTATTCACTGAGACACATGACTATTTCATACATACACAAACACACAAACACATGCAGACACAATCACGCACGCACATAGGCACACTCACGCAGAATCTCTCCCTCCCTCCCTCCCTCTTCCTCTCTCTCTCTCTCTCTCTCTCTCTCTCTCTCGTCTATCCTTTCATCATCGCCATGACACAGGAGGAAACTCATGTTTATTGATTATCAGAGTCAGCGGACTCCTTGATGTCACTGCTGCTGGGATTAGATTAGGCTATAAATATCTTTGGCAAGAAACAGATCGTGTCAGTGTTGACACCAAATGTAAAATATGTAAGATAAATGTTTCTCACACACTTCGGCATTATATAACACAGACAGAATAGATAAAAAATACAAGGATCAGTCTATTACAACTCTGTAGATAGGCGTAAATGTATTATGTAATGTTCTTGGAGAGATTCTGAATAAGTATTCAGACTGAGCTTATTGTAAGTTAGGTGCTATCATGTAGCAGATTCTGACTAACCTCGATATTTCATAAATAACTACTGTTAGAAAATAATTCTGAATATTATATACTTTTTTTTATGGCAATGTGTTAATAACAGCATCTTGAAAAATAGTTAAATATTATAGAAATGAGCAAATATTTTGAATATAACGATGTTCTTTGAGAGCTTCTGAGCAAGTATCCTAACACTTTGTATTGAAAGTGAAATTCTATCAAGCAGTACATTCTGACCATTCCTATGAATTAATGCATACCTCATGTCAACAAGTAATTTAGTTTATGAAATAGTTCATTTATGGTAATTTGCTAATCACGGCATCATTAGGTACAGATTATGCACCTCCATGTACCTCTGTGATTGTTAAGCTTCCGCCCACAGGATGTGTAAAGAACATATAATCATGCTGTTCAAATCTCTCTCTCTCTCTCTCTCTCTCTCTCTCTCTCTCTCTCTCTCTCTCTCTCTCACACACACACACACACACACACACACACACACACACACGAAAAATCAGAAGTCTTGAGGGAGGAGGAGGAGCAGGGAGAGGGGGATGAGTCAGATTGAGCAGCGGCAGCAGCAGCACCAGGGGAAGGAGGAGGAAAAAAGCCCCCAAATGACGATGGGTAGGAAGAGAAGAGTAAAAACGAAGATCTTAAGGAACAGAAGGAGGAAGGAAAAAGGGAGGAAGAAGGATGAGAAAGAGGGGAAGAGAGACAAGAAAGAGGAGGCGAAGGAGAGGACTAAAGACCAACAGAATGAGGATTTGGGGAGGGTATATGCGGCACAGTGACATCTGGTGGAGCTATTTCCAGCGTCTGGGGCTGTTACCGTATTTCTCTGGCCCTGATAAAATATTTGTGCCACTCGTCACGGATAGGTCACGCTTCCAGTATGGCCACACTCACACGCGCACAGACACACACACACACACACACACACACATATATATATATATATATATATATATATATATATATATATATATATATATATATATCTCCCATTGGAGCCCAGTGTCCCGAGTACTGGACGGAACTGGGATTTTTCAGGTCTTTATAAAGTAGGGAACCCCCCGGTAGAGACCTATGAGCTTCACGACTATGAGCCGATAGGCGGAGGGCGGTACGCTTAGTACCCTCCCAGTGCAGTGCCTCGCCCAGCACCCCTGCGATCCAACGGGATATATATATATATATATATATATCCATCATCTAATCCTACGTTGCCCCATGAGGAGCGTAGGAGCCCGGGGCTAGGCAAGTTGGTCCTGGCATTTAAGATGAGTGAAATATATACAGTGTATATATATATATATATATATATATATATATATATACTATACTATACACACACACACACACACACACACACACACACACACACACACACAGTTTCCATGTCTATTAATAAGGGAGCGAAGCAGAAGTGTTACCACCATTTTTTCCACAACATATTTAGAACTTTTTCTTAAGCAAAGAAGAGGGAAGCAAGGGCTAGAAGCCAGCAAATTGTTCCCATCAGGAAAGAAATAAAGAAGACTTTATAGAGCCAAATTCACGATCCGCTCATTTCGAGATGCCTGGACACACTGTTTAAAAGACTGGAGGCCATAGGCAGCAGGCAAAACATATAGAGGAAGACAGTTCCTGAGTTGATCTATTGAATACATGAAGGATTAGGGGTAACTATTAAATCTTGCATTTGAGAGTTGGATAGAAAAAGGATGAGAAAGTTTTGTACATAGGTAATAGAGGCCAAGACGATCACAACACTGGTGAATGAAAAGGGGTTCTGTTCTTACAACGAACTACTTTCTCAACACTGACCCACGATCCCACCTTCAGACCTTACCTTGCTTATTGTTGTATCGAGTTCTACCTAATCTGAATAAAACTTGTTTGAAGTTGGACATTTTTTTTTTCAACAGTTCGGGTCTATCCTATGCTTAACATAATAATAATAATAATAATAATAATAATAATAATAATAATAATAATATCAACAACAACAACAGCAACAAAATTACACAGAAAGTTATCTTTATCGATAGATCATAAACTGAACCTGGACTAAACACAAAATCAATGTTCAGTGCACCAACACAAACCATGAAGTTCTAACAAAACATCAGCACTGTTATCATGACCGAACCAAAATCAAAATCAAATACACCATGCCCTAGCAGTTGACAATATCAGTCAGTGAGAGACTACCATATTCGCGGAAGCATTATGCAATGAAGGTCCCATGTAAAGCTTAATTAATTAACATTGCTAATAAATGTTCATCCCATTTTTCTATACACGTTTCCGAATGCATTCCCTGACGAATGAAAGGGAAAGCACTACATTTTCAAAATACAATTGGTTCTCGGAGAGAGGACGATGATTGAGAGAGGGGTTGAATGGTGCTGAGTAAAGAGGAAAGAGAGCGGTTGGAGAGACGGGCAGAAACTGGAAGTTTCCGGAGGCATTCCCTGGCCAGCGAAAATGGTAAATTCACAAATTTGGAATGCAGTTGGTTTGGCCATGTGGAGAGGATGGAGGGTGAAAGACTGACGAAGAGAGTGTGTGTGAGTGAGGTGGAGGGGGGGAGAGGGAGGGGGAGGCCGAGGATGAGATGGAGGGATGGGGTTGAGAGGTATATGAGAAAGGGGTGTAAGTTGGGAGCAGGGCAGTGAAATGGCGAGGGACAGGGCGACGTGGAGGCGATTTGTTTGTGGCCACCCCGAACGGGATTGAGGCGTCTGGCAATAGATAGATAGATAGTATCATAACAATGATAGCCACGACTCCTAGTTGTATCACAGGGATCAATGATCTCGATTATGGTGATCAAGCTATTATTAACCATTACTAATTATAATCAGCCGTAGTACTGTATTACCCCGTTAACTTGGTGTATCAAGTCCTGGGACACCTTATAATATATACTGTACACTCGCTGAAAGACCGCCTCCGGCGGCCTCTACTGGATGTCGTCACTCCCTTTCTTCAGAAATGATTCATACCTCGGGAGTCGGTGGCCC
Source organism: Coenobita brevimanus (assembly GCF_032717465.1). Lineage (NCBI taxonomy): Eukaryota > Metazoa > Arthropoda > Malacostraca > Decapoda > Coenobitidae > Coenobita > Coenobita brevimanus. The sequence goes on along the minus strand of NC_137033.1, from coordinate 51,752,770 downwards.
GACTGGACTGGAAATTGTTTTATTCAAGGTAGAGAATTTTAACGGTACCTTGCTCTAACAAAAATAGCGCTACGTTGCCCCATCATAACTTTTTTTTTTTTTAACTTTCCATAATATGTACTAATTTTGTTCATATTACATATTTCTAGTCATTCCGAACCAGTTCGGCAACACTTTTTTTTTTTCCTGAAAATATAGATGTTTTCTAGCGCAGCGCATTTGCTTAGTTTCCACATGCGTGTACGCAATCATTTTGCGAATTTTTCCACGATTCATCACAAATTATAGGGTGGGTAATGGGTATAGGAAGGTAAAAATTACATTGCCAGGTGCGCCAAACGATTCTCTTCGCTTTGGTAAAGACAAACAAAAAATATTTTCGAAACTTGGAAAAAGAAAAAAAATTGTCCTGGTCCCGGCAAAAATATGGATATTTCTTGGTTCGGCGCATTTGCTTAGTTTCCACAGGCGTGCATGCAGACATTTTGCATATTATAGAAATGAGTCATAAATCGGGAACCGGTGGTCAGATTGGACTGGAAATTGTTTTATTCTTCAAGTTAGAGCATTCTAGCGGTACATTGCTCTGACAAAAATTCCGCTACAATGCGCCGTTCTTGCTTTGTTACGATAACAAACGGACAAACCAACAAACACACAGAAAGGAGATAAGCCTTTGCGGAGCGGCAATTGCAGACTGCGTATATCATGGACAGGGATTTATCAAGTGCAACTGCTCGAGATTTTGCCAAGACAGCCATTGCAAGTGCTGTAAAAATAACAGCCTGGGTAATAGTCAATGGAAATGTTGCTCTGCATGTAAGAAGTAGTCTGAATGATATATATCATCACGGTAACTAAAGGTCAAAGACTGAACTGGTCTTCAAAAATAAATAGAAATCGCAGTACCAATAGTTACATTCATTCCCCGATCTTCTTTTCTTAAACTCACTGACCAAATAACCTGAGTCTGTTTCAAGATTTTGGAAACTCGCCGAGAAAGGAATCGGTTATTTTACAAAGTCCCCGGTTTTTCTGGGACTTTAAGAATTCATCCAGAAGACATCGCTAGTTTTCCAAACCATCTGTTTTCCAGAGATTTTGCAAAGTAACCGGACCCTGACGGTGATTTTATACTGTCACCAGGTTTGCTGAGAGAGAGAGAGAGAGAGAGAGAGGCAGGAATATTACTGACGGTATTCCACATCAATATCACATTTTAGTCTAACAGCTGTAGTCATCATGACTGCAGGTGTTGGTCGAAACGTCGTAATAAAGATATGGAATACCGTCAGTGATGTTGCTGGCCTGCTGTATCAACTGTTTATACTGAAACATCATTGAATTAAACCTATCTATCTGTGTGTGTGTGTGTGTGTGTGTGGACTGAGTCACGATTGTAGTGGTGGTGGGGCAGGGTAAGTATAACAACTTTTGAAGATGGGCGTGGGTTGTTAAATTAGGTTTTTCTTTAAAGTTTCATGTGAGAAGGGAGGATAAAAAAAAGGGTGTTTGGCTGGGCATGAAGTTCCCATTTCGTTCCGATTACATTTAAGTGCTTTAATTCAGCTCTGCGAATCCCACCAGTAACATTTTTTTAAACGTTGCACCACAGACTTAATTTTTTTTCTGTAATGCAGCTAACTTTAGTCTATCCTCCTATATTAACCGAAAAAAATAGCCACAGCTAAAAGATTAGAGAGGTACTGTACATTATAGCCTATAGTACATTAAATATAAAGTAAGAGAGTGGATTACTTGAACCTATGTTTTATAATATAGGATTTGCACAGGTATAACATAGGTGGGCATAACATTCATGTTCAAGCCGTGCTCAGTAGGCCGAGGAATACTGCTTTGTTACTGAAGAAGTGACCCGCCCCCACCCAATGCTTCACTTACACCGGGAAGAAAACACTTTAGAGCGAAGGGTGAGAATGACAAGTCGAAAATCGTGTTACTTGAGTGGCATTGTGTGTGAGCGAGTCTGTATATGCCCTCCATGGAACTCTGAAAGGCTGTGGACATGTGGGAACAAAGGAAATGACATACAAATTTACCCACTGAAGTTTCCACCCCAAGGAAGGATGGAACCCTGTCCGGGGGGTTTGGTTGATACGCGCCCTACCCACCCGAACAGGGGAGGCTCCAATGAATTACTTAATTGTTTTGATAAAGTGTTAATATGCAGTAAAGACCGGGGCTTAATAGTCCCTTTTGGGCACCTGGCGAAGTTCCTAATTATGCATATATTTAAAAATATGACCTATAAATCTATCAACTAGCCAAGACTGGAAGAAAAAGAAAGTAAAAACATTATTAGGTCGGGGCTTAAATCAACTGCATAATTAAGTTCTAAACTCTCCCATTCTCTTCCATTCCCGGGGATTATATGAGCAAGATATTTTCTCACATGGCACATATTGCAGAGAACACCGGGAAAGGCTTCAGTTTAGAGGTTAATATTTTCACTGACGCTAACACTAATGAAATCAGCAGTCATTTTTCAATATACTTTCCTCACTCTAATACCACTGGAATCAGCAGTATTGGTCAGATAACACTTTTAGAAATTCAAAATTTCCCGGGGAAAATAATTAACATCAAGTCAGGAAGTTCATATGCCAATACTGTATGGCAACGGAGATTCAGTTAATGTATACTTTTATTTTTATTAATATATAGTACCTTGAAATTTTTTACCCAATCTTGAAAGTTTTTACCTGAACATCTTGAAAAATACACTGATCATGAGTGGCAACGCTGGTCAGCGACCCTCAGTGTCGCTCTTGGGGTGTTGGGGTGTACATCTACTTCGGTTAGGCCATGGCGCCAGGCCGTCTACCTCCAGCGATCAGCGCCTCAGTTACCAAATGTTACAGTGGGAGTGCAGGCGTGCGCCGCCCAGCTCCTGTCTGGTTACCCACATGGTACCAATGCACATCAGTCTCGCGTCATGGCAAGTGTTTCGCTGAGGGTTCACTTAAGCACCAATAGTTTATTTATTACTGACCCTTTTATTAATCAACTACTTAGTTCACACCCTGCAATTCACTTAAGACTCTAAACCACCCCTACACCCATTATCAAGATCACGGCAGCCACGTAATAACCCGCCATCCTCATATCCAGCACCCCCGCCTCAGACACTGACCCCCCATACTCCCCTTCCTCCACCCCTCCTCTTTCCTTATCCCCCTACCCAAGCCCCCCAGGGCTACAACCATAGAGGTAGAAGATATGGAACGTTGTGGTGGCGCTGTGGATGTGCTGGTGTTTTTAGAGAGAATGGAGAATGCGAGACTGACTAGGAGAGTATGTGAGTGGGATGAGGGTGGAGGGGGTGTGGGAGAAACCGAGGATGAGATGGAGGGGTCGGGTGGAGAGGTAGATGAGTGAGGAGGGTGTAAACTGGAGAGAAGGAAGCGGGATGGCAAAGGATAGAATGACCTGGAGACGATAGATTTGTAGCCACCCTTTCCTAGATTCAGGTATCTTACTATAATACTCGAAGACAAATTAGAAGAGGCCTGGTCTAAGCTGAATGAAATCGTGTGGGTGATAAGAAGATACCGATGCCGAGAAACGTTTGTATATAGAAAGGATTAATGGGGGCCTTTTAACAAATTTACAGATACCGAATAACGTTTGCATATAGATGGGATTAATAGAGACTTTCTGGTCGATATACCGACACTGAAAAACGCTTGCATATAGAAGGGGTTAATGGAGACTTTCTAACCACGTATTCAGCGTAGGTCAGACGGGTTCACCTGACAGCACCCCTCCACCTCGCTCTCTTCTGCCCAGCGAGAATAAAACGGAAAATACGTGATCCTATCGTATCTGGGAGTCCGGGGAGGTGCCAGATTCAGTCACGTTGTTACTACACGTGCAAATTTCCCGCTACTGAGTGAAATCTTCCCGGGTTAATGCCTTGAATCCCGGTGATGTCCATTTTTTTTTTTAAGTTTATTCTTGTTATTATAGTCTGTTTGTTTTCATCTGACGGAACCAGACCACTCCTACAAAGAGAATGCTAAGTCGTGGTTGCGTGAAATTCAGTGGGCCTCAGTTAAGAGATAGAAATGAGTCTCCTTGGTTACTAGTCAAATCTGCTCTCCAGCACGAATGCACAAAAAAATACCCCGCCGAATTGAAAGGGTTAAATTTGTTATCACGGAAAAGGAAAAAAAAAGTTTATAAGAGATAGTTTTCCACCGTTTAGCCGCAGTTCCTTCTTCCATGCTTAAAAAAATAAAAAAAATAAATTGTCCCTCGGCTGAATAAAATCGTCTGGCGTTGGTCATAGAAACTGGTTAACTCCTTCAGTCCGATGACACAGTTTTATTTTAATTCTGTCTGTCTATTTCTGTCTCTCTGTCTGTCTCTGTCTCTGTCTGTCTGTCTGTCTGTCTCTCTCTCTCAAGACGATTTTAAACTTGGAAAAGACCCTTAGTGGCGAAGGGGTTAATGAAGGCTAGATATAACCCCTCCAGTTCGACAAATCCCCTTTAAGCTGGATAAAATCGTCTGGAGATTGCACGAATAAGATTACAGTACTCGTAGTGAAAGGGTTGTGTACCACGTTAGCCACACCGCACACCCTCACTCCTCGAATTCTAGGACAGTGAATGAAACGAGGTACACTTAAGAGACATAAAAGTTCTGCCTGGTATTCTGCTGCTCCCACTTAACACTTAGAGAGAGAGAGAGAGAGAGGGTGTGTGTGGGGGGGAAATCCGTCACTTTCCTGTATTGTATCAGAGGGAATGATTGGGGGGAGAAGCATACGAAGCCTCTCCCAGCTTAGGAATATTAGGCAACAGAGGGAAGCAAAAAGTAGAAGAGATGAGGTGAAATATTGGGTGAAGTTTTTGTGTCTGGCTGTATAGTACTGTTACACAACTACACTTTCACACACACACACACACACACACACACACACACACACACACACACACACCTCAACCCCAGTGCACTTTTATGCTCAGTGACCCGTACTTAGGCTATGGTGTCATGTGTTTACTTCTTTCCAGAGCTGAAAATATTGTCTGAGTATTAACCCTCTTATTCCCTGACATTTTATTATTCTAGCTATTTCCAGACGATTTTATTTAGTTAAGAGGGTCTGCTTGAAGTGGCAGGTCTTGATATAACCCTTAAGAAAGCCACGACATGCCATGACCGGCACAACAGCTGAGCAGAGAAAAAATAATGATGCTCTGTTCTTGTCTAGCGGAAAAGCTTTGGGTGTTTCTCGGCTATACTTGGCTCTATGGGAAAAGAGAGAGAGAGAGAGAGAGAGAGAGAGAGAGAGTTCAATAGCTGGAAAGGAGACAATGCTTTGGTGTTCCTCAAAGCAGGGCAATTTTACAAGCCATACTGGACAAGAGTTTTACTTATTGATACCAAATTTTAGCTGAAGTATTGTGTTCTCACTCGATTCGCCCACTTAAGAAAAGTATCCTATCCTTGTGTGTGTGTGTGTGTGTGTGTGTGTGTGTGTGTGTGTGTGTGTGAGAGAGAGAGAGAGAGAGAGAGAGAGAGAGAGAGAGAGAGAGTACGAGGATGCAGACAGAAATAGGAACAAAACACATCCAGTCACTTAAACCTCAGACAGAGTACCAAGTGTAAGGGACTCAAGTTTTAGGCCACATTACAAAACACACACCAAAGCAATGTACAGGAAAAAGCACCACTGGGCCAGAAAAACAATATACGAAAAACAGTAGGGCCTTAAAAACATAAGACAACAAGGAGGGCAGGAGATCAGGCTGTGTTGATTGCCTTGATTGTCTCCTCTATCTGACAAAGCGCTGGACACGACGGGAGTCATTTCTGGTCATTGTCTTTTGTTTTGACTGTAACAGTGGGCCAAAACAATAGAAAAAACAACAGAGGATTATAAACAGGAGACAGGAAGGAGGGCGGGAGGGAGGGCTGTTATGTACTGCCTCTTCCATTCAACACAACACTAGCAGTTGGACCTAATTATCTACGGGAGGATTCTCTCTCTCTCTCTCTCTCTCTCGTTTTTTGTCTGTACTACATTAGAAGGACGCATCGTGCCGATTGTGTACCCAATTTTTAAACACGCGAGAGAGAGAGAGAGAGAGAGAGAGAGAGAGAGAGAGAGAGAGAGAGAGAAAGTGTAAATTTTTCCCTGTAGTACACATCTCAGACACTCCTAAATAAACACACACACAAACACACGAACTTATATACACAGAACAGGCGAAACTTGGAATGTGACATCCGTAGACTTTCAGGCAGCAAAATTTCTTAACGAATATATAGCCAATCGAAAGTTAGGTTAGGTCACTTTGGGCAGGGTTTGGTCTGATTAGGTAATTTTTGGCTGGGTTGGCTTCAGTTCGACTAGATATAGACGGATTAGGTTAGATTGCTTTAGAATACGTCGGTTTTGATAGGTTTTGGGTTGGGTTTTATTTGGTTGGGTTAGGCTGGGTTAGGTTCGGTTGGATTAGGTCATTTTAGGCTTGACTGGGTTGGGTTAGGTCGGGTATGGTATGGTTAAGTGAGACTGGGTAGGATTAGGTAGGGTTAGATGCGGTTAGGCTGCGTCAGAATTGGTTAGGTTAGGTATGTGGAGGTTACGTGAGATTGTGAGGTTAAAAACAATTAGACTGGGTTAGATGAGGTTAAGTTATATTAGGTTGGGTTAATTTGGGTTGGATTAGGTCATTCGAGATTAGGCAGGGTTCAGTTAGAGTAAATATAGATAGGTTAGTTGAGACTAGGTCTATATAAATTGGTTTATGCATTACAGTCTATTGTTGGTCCGTCCTTCCAAAGTCAAATATCACAGGAGGTGGGCGTGGTTTTGTGTGTGTGTGTGTGTGTGTGTGTGTGTGTGTGTGTGTGTGTGTGCTCGCTTCGTGTTTCGTCTATTTTATACATTTTTGTGTGCCTTGTGTGACTGAAACTTTGTGTTTGTATGTTTCACTTCTCGTGTGACTGAGGGTGGACTGCTTAAGAATACCGCCCTTTATAGTTACGATTGCCCCTTCCTCAGTATAGCATATGTTTTTTGTTTATTTAGCTTTGTCTGGACGATTGTATAAGAGCTTCGTGGAAAATACTAGAACTAGAAAGATGGCAGTAGATAGAGCCTTGTGTACCAGATATCCTGCCCAAGTTTCATTAGCAGATATCTTGCCCAAGTTGAATAAAGTCGTCTGAAGTAAGAATAAGCTTGAAGATACATTGCTGTACTGAAAGTCGTTGGATATGGCTTGTTTTATGTCTTTTCGTATGTGGCTGCGAGATAACAGACTCAGGTTCAGTCTTTTATGACAAGCGTTAATAGATATCTCAGTGCTTTGCTTAATATGAAGGTTAATATTTCACCGGAATGTTTCAAAAGATTTCCGCCTCCTCTCAAGTAAGGATGTTTACTGTCTATTAAACTCTTCCTATTGGTAACATTACTGGTATATGTTTACAGCTCCCCACCTCTCAGGCATGGGTGTTTACTCGTGTCTGTTACATGGGTTTCTATTACACTCGTCATATTGGTAATCTGTCGATGGTATGTTTTTCAAGTCTCCTACCTTCCTCTCGTGCAAGGGTGTTTATTATCTATTCCACTCCTCCTATTCGTAATTTGTCAAGAGCATGTTTTTAGCTTCCGACCTCCCTCGTGCAAGGCTTTTTACTGCTGATTACACACACCATAAAGGGAGTTGCACACGTCCTGTCTGATTATACAATGACAACTCTCTCAAATCATTCATGGTCTTCTCATAGCCTTCATCAGCCTCTGAACCACGTAGTCTCATCTGCTTATACTTGCACTCCTTATAGTTCTCATCAGCCTACGAACTACCTATCCAAGCCGTACATAACGCCAAACAGTCCCACACAGTCCTGCAGATCCACCTTAGATATAACCATATCTCCATACACACACACACACACACACACACACACACACACACACACACACACACCTGCACATAGCTGCACTTCCACATATCCACACCTCACAATGTCTCCAAAGTCACATGCAGTAGAATATGGCATAGAAGACCCTGGTTGTGATATGATTACCCCAGTGAATCCTGGATCATACTTTTTTATTTTATTCATACTATCTCAAGACGACTTTATTTAATACGATAAATCAGTGGCAGTGACGGTTAACTAAGATATTATTCCTTTCGCATGGGTGACGAGGGGCCAGTAACATGAGCAACGAACAGAGAGCTATGTGGCATTTCTTTTCTGCAGTGTGTCACAATATCCCGCCCCACACCACCACACATCCCCGCCAGTCCCTCTCTACTCACCAGTCTTCGAAACGACCTAACATAATCTTTCCAAAGCAACGAAGTGTAGATGTTGATACAAATGAACGTGAAATACAATTATGTCTTAGTTTCTCTCCTCATCTGAGCATGACATCAAATAAATAATTGGTATCTTGTGTAATTACCCTTTTGAAATGTTAACAGGCTTAAATATTAGCCGTAAATAACAAGAATAATTAAGTAAGCATTCTGTGAAAATGCTTTGAGTACATAATGGGTTAATCAAGGACACCAGAATTTAAGGACAAACCAAAGGAAAACCCGTGAACTCAGGCATGACCAAAAGCACCCCACATGGCCTCCCTAGCATTGGAGTACTGGATATGTTGGTACTCCACTATCTGTGTTAGTCATGGAGGCTCAGTAGTACCCTTAAGACAAGTTGCTATATGAAAATCTGGTTGGAAAACTTTGAAAGCTTAGAAGTGCAGAGATACCAAGAGCTGAGATAATGCTCAAAATGTCGTATATTGAATTAAAAGGAACCGATCAAGTCAGACACTGCTCACATGGCGTAACTCTACCGGACATTTCTAGCCTGAAGATTCCATACTATTCGTCAATGAAGGCTGGAATGCTGATCTCTCAAACTACTACTACTACTACTACTACTACTACTAACAGTAAACTCCCAGCCCAAAAGCAGTCAAGATAGAGAGTTCCCACACCCAACATCACTTCAAAATCTCTTTACCCAAAATCTCGTGGCGAATGACGTGCAAGATTATCGCATAATAATATGTACTTAGAACGAATAACATGCTAGTTTATGGAATACAGGAGTCTGCCACAACTCTCCATTTGGGGAAAAGAATGGTTAAAGGAAAAAACGTAGACAGAGGCGAATGGGAGAAGGCTGTGGTATTGGACTGTTGGGGGGTACTGTTGATATTTTCTCTGCCTTTTATTCTCATATACAGAGTGAAACTAAAGCTTTATTAATTCTCAGATACGCACATCATTGTTAACTGACGTGATCTGGTACGAGTATGGCTGAAAATAAAATATGTAATCAGAAAAGCGGCCAAAAAAAAAAAAAAAAAAAAAATCGTTGTTTCTGCTACTAGTGGATGTTATTACAGTCAACCGAGAGAGCCCGATGAAGCTATGTGTTTGGCCAGGTTTATATATCTATCTATCAGTCTGTCTACCTGACCGCCTGCCTGTCTGCCTTTTCTGCCTCCCTGACTGCCAGCCTGTCTGCCTTTGTCTGCCAGCCTGTCTGTTAGCAAGATTATAAGGAAAAGTCAGCAGATTATCTTATTTCTTTATTTAGATTTTGAATTTACCATTCTAAACAAACCCTTACGAACTCGGGAACGTTGTCGCTGGAATCCAAGTAGGAAGAGTCAGCGGACAGTGACTAATTTTTCGCAGTTACCCATCCATTTTACTGCTTTCTCTGAATAGGAAGCCCACCCCGACTTAATCTGTTGCGTCACAAAAGGTGCGCGGGGAAGTCAAGCGAGCAGATCATATCTGTCATTAGACTTTGAGTTAGGTTAGGATGAAGTATTTTTTTTTTTTTTTATAGCATTCAGTAAAAGGTCAGGGGTACAAGACAAAGATAAAGGTTCACTCAGCCGTCATGTCCGAGCGAGAGGCTCATCAATTTCGAAGCATTGTGATGAGCAAGTAATAAACAGTAGCTCAGAGATAGACTCCGTGGAGAGAGAGCATCAGTACATCACGTCTACACGATTATTTGATTTTCTGTTACAGTACTCTAGAATCACAGGTGTTTATTGATAAAGTGGACTGGCGTTTGAATCGACTGTGAGGCACGAGAGTTGTTGGCGTCACTTCATAAGCTGGTGGATAGATTTTGCTGGATTTTCTCGCCATTGCCCTCCTGCGTGTGATCTCGCCTTGTTCCCGCAGCACCCTCCAAAGGTATGCTGTTTGGCTTTTTCTATACTCGCGGCTCACGACCCTGAGGTTGTCATTATCGTACCCTGGCAACTTACCATTCAAAAGCGCGACCGATTTCGTATCATATTATGCACGAATTTATATAATAAGCACGAATATATTATACACGAATATTATTATACACGAACATATTATACACGAATCACATGCGTCTCATATAATATCAACCTCAGAGGCGTGCGCCACGACTATAATTCTGTACTCGTTTTACTCTAACTTGGCTCAAATTTTCCATCCCTCCAACCTGAATGCTGAGTTGTAGCAATAGATTAATGCTAGAAAACGTAAGTCACAGAAAAGTGGTATGGAAAGGAAGCCGTAGCGTTGTCCGTCTCTTCCAATGATCCATGTGAAGTAAGCTGCAAAAGGACGAAAATTTGGGCCACTTAACAATGAAAAAATAATATACTACGTGTTACAATGATAATCTAGGACGTTGTGGACAGTTGAGAAGTTTGCGGTTTGCAATAGAAGGACAGGAAGACAGAGAGACAGACAGGCAGAAGACAGACAGATACAAGGCAAGGAGACACAAAGGGGAGACGAAGCGTGGCATTATTATTAGTGTAGATGACTACAGAGCACATTGCATTTGTGCCCTAACTTTAAATGCATGTCTTCTCATGCAGAGGTTCTTTGACGAGTAGTGAACTAACAGACAGACAGAAACACACACGCACACACACACACACACACACACACACACACACACACACACACACACACACACACACACACACACACACACACACACACACACACACAGATAGATAGATATATAGATAGATAGTTTATTGACCACAGCTTACAATATATTCTCATATACATAATCACAAAAACATATATGTATATAATTTGTACAAAAGATTATAACAAATTCACAATACTAAACAGCCATAGTCCACAAAATAATTCATCAAAATACAGCCAAAAGACTTACCGGTATCTAAGCAATTACAATAACAAAACAAATGATGAATCAGCTGACAAACGTTAATGATACACCATTAAGATATCATGAAATACTTTGCATGTTTTTTTCAAGAGTAAAAGCTTCTCCGAAAAGATCCGCCATTCTCCTAAAATTATATTGTTCTCTGATATCCTCTGTTAAAGGGCTCACCTCTACCACATGTCTCTCTGTTTGAATAAGACCACAGATATATAATCTCTCCTCAATGGGAAAACTACCACTCCCCCTCCTGTTCCACCTTCCAATCTCCACCGCCAAGCTATGGCCACACACACGGAATCTTGTGAATGACATACGATGTGACTCGCTGACCAAGTGTTTTGTTTTATATATGTCATGTAATACAAAGTCAGGATTAATTTCTCTATAAACACGACACCTAGATGCAACTGAGTCTGTAATCATATTGTGAACATTAACAATTAAGGAAGATTTGCCGGACATTTCGTTCTGAATGAACTCCTTAACAATTTTCCCTGTGTGCGTCCTTGCGTCAGTGGTAATTCTGATGGCAAGTGACAGCGGATCGTCATGCATAACAGATCTCTCTAACCACATTCTATGAAAAAACTTGTGTTGGGACCACTTAATAAAGTCCTGAGGTGTCGGATAGCCCGCCTCAGCATAGCATACAAGGTTGGATGTCGACCTTCTCACTCCCAACAATTGTTTCAATGCCCAGTTGTAAAGTTTAATGACGGGTTTAACGTCACCACCAACCCATGACTCACAACCGTACATTAGGGATGAGATCAAGGCAGCATCAAACACTCTCATTTTTACAATAAACGGGACATTATTATTCTTATTTACAAAAGACACATATATCAGAACATGACATAGCTTGCTTTTTGCATGCAGCTGAACGGCTGAGGACATGGAGCCAACACTCGTGAAGGGTGAACCTAAGTACACGTAACTAGAACATTGCTCAATAACCATGTCCCCCACGTAGATCGGCTCCGCGTCCCCATCCTCGCCATTTATCACAAAAAATTTAGTCTTACTACTGTTTATCATCATCCCATAATCTTGACAGTATTGGTATGTTATCTCTAGTTTCCATATCATGCTATCTCTGCTTGTTGAAAGCAACACAGTATCGTCCATCATGACTAGGATGTGTAACCATTGTAGAAATCCTTCTGGGTGACATTTTTCCTTCATTACCTTTATCAGTTCATTGACAAAGAGTACAAATAAGAGGCATGAGGTCGGAGATCCTTGCCTAACACCTACTGTAGCAGTCATGACGGCAGCGCCCACAATACTCTCCGTTACCCGGTACATCGCTGCTATTGCTGCTAGCATCACCACGCCACAACCTAACCTCTTTAGAACTGAAAACAACTTTCGTCTCGGAACTAAATCATACGCTTTAGAAAAATCTATAAATGTTACAAAAAGTTTTAGTTTCTTTCTCTTTGCAGTATCAATAAGGAGGCGCAAAGCAACTATACTGTATGTTCCGTACAACCGCGGTTCTTTTGCGCTCCTGCCTGTTCCCTGAAAGGACTAAACCATCTTCCTAGCCGCTCACATAACACCATGTCATATAGTTTAGCTATGCAATTTATGACACTGATTCCCCTATAATTATTAGGGTCTCCTCTGTTTCCCTTCTTAATAATAGTGAACATTTTTGCCCTCTTCCATGAGCTAGGATACAAACCAGAGAAAAACACATTGTTAAATAACTTTGTAATAGCAAGTATCCACTGCACTGGGAGTAGAGTCAACACACCCGGGGGGAGCCCGTCTGGCCCACACGCTTTATCAGGCTTTATTTTCTTTACTTGTTGGTGCACCTGTGCGGGCGAGATGGGCTCATCCAGTACGGGGATAGTGACATCAGTTGTCACCTCATCTACAAACTCATTGTTCACATCCTTTCTGTTCAGCACAGACTCAAAATGGAATTTAAAATCCTCATCACTAGGGCACAAGATTTCATCAGGTCTGTCCATGTTAAAGTCTCCTTTCCAATCAATTGCTCTCCACGCTCTTGCGTCATCAGCGTCATCCAGCAGCCTCTCCCACCTACCAAGATTGTCACAACCTATCTCTACTGCTCTGTCTACCCTGCCTACATTGTCCTCCGCACACGAATATAAAGCGTCAGTGATGCGCTTCTCAAAAGCATCAACATTTACATAATCTTCGTTAGGTACTCTTTGCATAATATTATTCACAAATGCTTCTTTGTTGATTCTGTTAAATCTGAGTGACTTTCTCATTAAACAAGTCTTGCCAGCATTTCCATGAAGGGCTGCGTGATCCACTAGCGACCCCGCCCTCGTCATGAGACTGTCAAAATCTACGCATGAACACGTAACTGTTACTGTAATGGGGGCATGATCGGAAGGGAGGTCACCCCGCCTTAACACAGAAAAATCACTCATTATAGTCTATCAGAGACGGTGACGCCACACATGTATCCACCTCCGAAACCCAGGTGCCGCGTCTCCGATATGTTTTATCACCAGGAAAATGTTTGTCAGCATACATGAGGTTATTAATGACAACCAATCTGTTATCAATACATATAGTACACAACAATTCAGCGTTATCGTTAGCCCTGTTTACATCATCGTGAATCACTGGGTATGACATATCATTTACATTAGGTATCTCCGCTATCGACACACACACACACACACACACACACACACACACACACACACACACACACACACACACACACACACACACACACACACACACACACACACACACACACACACACACACACACACACACACACACACACACACACACACACACACACACACACACACACACACACACACACACACACACACACACACACAGAATTTATTTTTGGGTAGGGCTGGTAAAGAGACCTGTATGATCATGAGAGTTAACAGAGACAGTATTAACACTCTTATGACTCACTCTCAGCTGAATGCTATCGCCCAGCAGTACCTGGAATAAAATACTAAAGTTGCCCCTACCATGAGAGGGCCCGGGTACCATCTAGTGGTTGTAAAAGTAGCTGGACAAGTCTCTCGTCTTGGTAGGCGTCGCTACTTGGCTACTTTTGCTAGTGGCCGTATGACAGTGGAAGGGCGAGGGTGTATGTGTGTTGCTGTAGCATCATTCCTCTGAGGTAACTGTTGGATATTTGCTGTTCTTAGCCATTAAGGTGACTACATTAGGACACAAGGATATCGCACTGACAGCCAGGAAGTATCCTGGCCCAAAGAAATATTACCTATGAGGCTACTAGACGTAATTCTGATGAGACAAGGGGGCTGTTGGTGTGAGGGAGATGGAGGCCTTGTACCGCCTCAATCTTGGTGTCTCAGACCAGTGAAATAGCAGTGTGAGTGTCATCCTGTAGATTCTCGTTCCGATCAGACTGGTGGACTAGGCTTGCCTGCCTCCTTGTCCATGTCCACCCAACAGTACAGTTTGGGACCTGAATGTATACTGATAAGTGCGATTCAGATATGAGAGGGACAATGTGATGGAAAAAATTATTGTATGTAAATTATTTTGTCCTGAAGCGCTTGCACACACACACACACACACACACACACACACACACACACACACACACACACACACACACACACACACACACACACACACACACACACACACACACACACACACACACACACACACACACACACACACACACACACACACACACACACACACACACACACACATGCACACTCGCACACGCGCGCGCACACACGCACACACGCACGAATGGACGAACTCACGCACGCACGCACACACACACACACACACACACACACACACACACACACACACACACACACACACACACACACACACACACACAAAGTATATTATGGTGTTGTTCTTTCATTTGCCTAGGCCGAGATCGTCGTTTTTTTGCAGCTGATTTCCCGTAGTGCAGTGGTAAATTTGGACAAATATACAGCTCTGCATCATTTCCACGTCCCTTCTTCGTGACTAGCATCAATCTAGTGTTAACCCCTTGTCACAACACAAAATTTAAGAAAGAGATTGCAATTTTACGCCAAGTTAGATTGAACAGGGGTCCTTATCCTGCAGCGGTGTGTCACAGGCTGATGATGATGATAATAGGGTTGTCGGAGATGATATTGATAATGATGATAGTGATGCTGCTGATGATAGTGATGTTGAAATTCCTGAACCAACTAACTGGACCGAGATTATGGTGATTGTAATGATGATGAAGCAGTTGGGATAATAATGATGATGATGATGACGGTGATGGAACTTATGTAGTAACTCTTTAACAGGGTGGTGATGATTGCTGTGCTTAACGTTGTTGCTCCTGGCGATGATGATGATGATGATGACGATGATGATGATGATGATGACGATGATGATGATGATGATGACGACTACGACAACGATGATGATGGTGATGACGATGATGATGGTGACAGCAACGATCTTCATGTCTATGGCTAGTCACCTCTTGTTTTTCGTTTCTCTTCAAATGTAGTTGGTGACTGTGTGTAGGAGAGAGAGAGAGAGAGAGAGAGAGAGAGAGAGAGAGAGAGAGAATGTGTGTGTGTGTGTGTGTGTGTGTGTGTGTGTGTGTGTGTGTGTGTGTGTGTGTGTATTTGCGTGCGTGCGTGCGTGTGTACAGCATTTCCCTCACACTCGAACTATTTATATCATAAGAGTGCAAATGAGGTCAGGGATATTGCTCTTCTTGGCCATACAAATACTAAACATTTACACTATATTCTGAAAAAAACATACTGGATTCCTAAGGTCACTCAATGGGTTTCAAAAATCATTGTTCACTGTCTCTTTATTTATCGCAAGGAAAGGGATGGATGTGTGTCCGAAATAGTAGCTCAGTTTTGGTCTTTCTCTGGACCGTGAATTATTTAAATGGAATGATTATCCTTATTTATATTGGTTTAGTTGTGAGGATGCAACACACGTTTTGTTTACGTTCTATCAGGGCACATCAAAGAGCGGCCATGTCCATCTGCTTCTCACTAATGATTTTCGAACGAAGTTCTACATTCCTCTAGATTTTAGGGACAGTGAAGCCGCACAGCACCACAACACGCCATACCATACCATACCATACCATACCACACCACAAAACCCCACACCACAAAACCCCAAACCACACCACCCCACACCACACCACCCCACCCCACACCACCCCACCCCACCCCACACCACCCCACACCACCCCACACCACCCCACACCACCCCACCCCACACCACCCCACCCCACCCCACCCCACACCACACCACCCCAAACTTTACCACACCACACCACCCCACACCACACCACCCCAAATTTTACCACACCAACCACCCTTCCACACCACACCACACCAAGGGGATTAACCAAAGGGTCCTTAAGCTCCCGCATCTAGTAATTCTGAGCTTGTTTCCAGGTAACTCCACACACACACCTCAGGTCACGTCTTTCACAGAAGAGATAACAGAAGGAGAGCGAGCGTAACTGAATGGCAAGCCAGAGATGGAGTGAGAAGAAGAGGTGCACAGAGAACAAGATGGAGAGATCATATGATGCAGATCTACAGAGCAAGGACGGAAAACAGACTAACAATCAATGGATCAGAGTGGAGAAAGGTGAGAGGGTCCTTATCATGCAGTGGTGTGTCACAGGCTGATGGTGATGATATTGATGGTGATAATGATGTTGATGCTGATGGTGGTGATGCTTTAACATCTCAACGTATGAGGTTACAGAATGCACAGTGAGGCTGCATAGTAAGGAAATGGAAGAATATGAGTACATTTAAGTATTTATGTAATATGATGAATAAGGATGGAAGATTAAAGGATGAAGTGACTGAAATGATACGTCAGGGAAGGAGGGTTGCTTATTCTCTAAAAAGTAGTGATTAGGAAGAGGGAACTGAAGATGAAAGTATGAAAAAAAAAAAAAAAAAAAGGGCACTGCCTGCTGTGATTCCCACTTTAAAGTATGGAAGTGAAGCTAGGATCTTGCTGGAAGGACACAAGTCAAGAGTGAGAGTGGTGGAAATGAGCTGCTTGAGAGGAGCATGTGGAATTTCATAGAGAGACAGACAGACAAATGGGCAGATGAAGGAGCATTGTGATGCTGATGTGGATGAGATTGAAAGTGCTAAGAGAAATACTTGGAGGTGGTTTGGCCATGTGGAGAGGATGGCGAATAAAAGAATGACTAGAAGAGTGCACATGAGTTAGCTGGAAGGATAGAGGGGGATGGGAAGACCGATGATGAGATGGAGGGAAAGAGAAGAAACATATGAGTGCGATACTTGAGCTAAATGGTAGAGGACAGTACATCATGGAGGCGATTTGCTTGTGGTCACCCCTTACGGGATTAAGGAGTCTGGCTATAGGTAAACCGATATAGATAAATAGGTAGGTGATGATGATAATATGATGAAGATGATGATGATGATGATGATGAGAATGGTAATGATAATGACAGTGTAAATAATGATGATGTTGATGGTGGTAATGAGGATGACAACTACGATGATGATGATGATGATGATTATAATGATGATGATATTGATGATGATTTTTGTCGGCAGGTGGAAGGACAGGACAAAACAGCAGGAACTCTACCATCGGTCCAAGCATCCACGATTCCACATCCACCTATCCATCCATCCATCCATCCATCTCTCTTGATGTTAAAAGCTAAGTCTATTTAACTTTAGTATCAATTGCTTCTTCATAAGCTTTCCAGCTGTCTGAACAGATCTGCAGTAGCTTTAAAAACTTCTAGAATAACTCGGTTCTGGTGCTCAGTTTGGTACTTTTATTTTCATTTTATCAGCACTGGCGCGGATAATTTTGAGAAAAGTCCCTCAAGTAACTCCTGTTATTTTTTTACTAGGTTTCTAATGATGTCCATAGATCCGTTGTGGCTTTAACAGTTTCCTAGACAACACAGTCTTGGCGCTGTTCTCTGCCACCCTATTATACCATGTCATATAGTGTTCTCGATCGCTTGCTCTCTACGCTCGCTCGCTTGAACAATACATCACTGAAGAAAAGATGGTATAAAGCCCCCTAAGCCGCCACAGTATTATAACCCTCGGTATGCAATTCGTTCCCTGCGGCCTTATAACTTTGTGTACCCGAAGCGCTTATAAAATATCTTGAAATAATTTTCCTTTCGTAACTATACTCGTTTCAGTTTAACTTGGCCTGAGTTGTTGTTGTTGTTCTTGTTACATCTTAGGCTCCTCTGGATGTGAACCCAGTGTTATGTTGAAGGATTGTCTGTGTTATGGTGGTGTGGTGCAGGAAGTGAGTGGGTGTGCTGTGGTGTGGGGGTGCCACTTTGCAGTATGAACACAGGGGATTGTATGTGTGTTATATTTTGTGTTAGTATTGTAGCAGGGAAGGTTGGTGTACTCGTGTCTCTGGGTTCGGTAGTGTCTGAAGGGTGTATGTCTGGTGGTGGCACATGAAGGATGCAGTTTGGTAGAAAGTTTTGGCTGGCTGGGGTGTCTGTGTGTTTATGTATGTGTTTGGTATAGAAAGTTTTGGCTGGCTGGGGTGTCTGTGTGTTTATGTATGTGTTTGGTATAGAAAGTTTTGGCTGGCTAGGGTGTCTGTGTGATTATGTATGTGTTTGGTATAGAAAGTTTTGGCTGGCTGGGGTGTCTGTGTGTTTATGTATGTGTTTGGCAGAAAGTTTTGGCTGACTGGGGTGTTTGTGAGTTTGTGAATGTGTCTGGGAAGTGTAGAGTCGGGTGGAGGAAGGGATATGTTGCAAAGATAGTCTGTGTAGTGTTGGGCGGTTGTTCGATTTTGTTTGTCGAGAGGATGATGCAACATAAGGTTACAAAGGTGGGACGGATCTTGAGCTGAAGTGATGAACTGTGTGCCTCTCATATTCACTTGGTCTCTGACTGAAATTAGTTATGTTTCTTGGTGTAGGGTGTCAGTACTTGTGGTCTTAGTGTCTTCTGCTATCAAGGTATTGTTTTCTGTTCTGTAAAGCTCCTTCGTGTTTGTGTTGGATATGATTACGGCTCAGCTTGTGCGACAGTAATTCACGGTTGTTTTAATGTATTACTTATAAGTGGAGGATGGAGTTGGGATGTATATGAGAGAGGTTGTGAATTAGGGGGAGTGATGCATAATGACGGGGGACAGGGTGGCATAGAGGCGACTTGTTTGTGGCCACCTCTTACAGGATTAAGTCGTCTGGCTATAGATAGATGGATAGACAGATAGCTTATAGTTTCCATACGGTTTGCCGAGTAGTAGCGATAGTTATCACTAGAATATGATGGTAGTCACGAATGAGTGCCGTGGAAAGGATGTTGGGCTGTAGTATTGGCTGTTTCTGCTACTGATCTGCGTGACATTCTCATATGCTTTAAATGAAACTCTGTGTCAAGTTAAAGTGAAAGGCGTGTATGTTTGTGTAGGAGGAACGAGAGACAAGGAGGTATTCTGTGGCCTGTTTTCTTTGTGCTTCCTACAAGACACAGTAATAGTTATGACGGGGCATTGATGGCAAGTTTGTAGGTCAGCACACACTTACGGCCTCTCATTATACAAGGTGGTCCATATATTACGCCACCCAGTTCTTGTGTGTTGCGGGCACGGCTCAGTGAACATTACCAGTGTCTACCCTGCATCATTATCTACTCCCCACAACCCTCTTCGGGCTTAGCTTTATAATATAGGCTTTAATTTAGGTCCATTGATTGCATGGTGGAGAATTCCCATAACCTTTTTTATGCTTAGCTGTATATCATTGTATTGTATAATCTTTTATGTCCACTGATCACAAGGCTGAGCAGTAATTTGGTGAAGCGATCAGAATGTCTTAGCTCATCACAAAAGCCGTCCCCACAACACACAAGACTGCAGAGCGCAATAAACTTATCACCTATATTAAGTCAAAGCCACAGTTAAAAAGGTAATGAAACAAGACAGAAAATTTAAGTTTTCATTATTAATACTTCAGTACAAAATACATTAACAGAGACAGCAATATAAAATATGCATTCAAAAGTAGCATTTGTCCACAGAACATCCTGGACTTGCAAGGCAGATCACACCATCACCACTAGGCTTCTCTCGGCAGGTCAGGGCAGATCACCAGCAGCAGCAGCAAGTAATCTCACGGCTGGGAAGACACGACACCCTGCCGCCGCCGCCGCCGCCACCACCACCACACCACCAGGCATCTCAGAGTAGGGGAAGACACCACACCACCGTCAGGCTTCTCACGGCAGGGCAGACCAAACTTCAGCAGGGTATGACCAGTGTGGCAAGGAAGCAGCAACAAGGCAGCAGACTCCAGCACGACCTGTGGACCAGATGTGTATTAGTTCAAATCAGTGTTAGCTTTAGTTATTTAATCTTCTATCTATCTCTATCTATTGCCAGACGCCTCAATCCCGTTTGGGGTGGCCACAAACAAATCGCCTCCAAGTCGCCCTGTCCCCCGCCATTTCACTGCCGTGCTCCCAACTCTCACCCCCCTCTCTCATATACCTCTCCACCCCATCCCTCCATCTCATCCTCGGCCTCCCCCTCCCTCTTCCCCCCTCCACCTCACTCACATACATTCTCTTCGTCAGTCTTTCACCCTCCATCCTCTCCACATGGCCAAACCACCTCAGTGTGTTCTCCTAACGCTTCCTATCACATCCACATCCACACCACAACGCTCCTTTATATCCTCATTCGTCAGCCTGTCTCTCCATGTGACTCCACAGGCTCCTCTTAAATAACTCATTTCCACTGCTCTCACTCTTGGCTTGTGTCCTTCCAACAATGTCCAAGCTTCACTTGCATACGTTAGAGTTGGTATCACAATACTGTCATGTAGTAACTTTTTCACTTCCATGCTCACTTCCCTGTTTCTTATCACTGCTTTCAAAGAACCAGCAACCTTTCTTCCCTGCTGTACCCTTTCAATCACTTCACCCTCCAAACCTCCATCCTTACTCATCACACTACCCAAGTACTTAAACGTACTCACATTTTCCAATTCCTCACTATCCAACCTCGCTGTACATTCACTGACTTCACCTCTCTCAAAGACCATCACTTTACTCTTCCCTACATTCACCTTTAGATTCCGTTTCTTACACACTCTTCCAAACTCATCCACCAAGCCTTGCAGCTCTCCTTCGTCTTCACTCAACAACACAGTATCATTTGCAAACAACAGTACAGGGAGTTTCCAAACACTACCCTCTCTCACCAGGGCCACTCCAACATCCACTACCCTACCTTGTACCTCTTTTATTACCCCATCCATGTACAGATTGAACAACCATGGAGACATGACACATCCCTGTTTCAACCCAACCTTCAAAGCGTGGACTCATTAGACTGCTCAGATTCTGTTGGGAATGGCACACAATTAGGGAATTATATCACCAATATTTTATCCAAATTTCCCATACAGGGTGTTGCATGAAATGTTTGACAAACTTCAGAAAGTTGTTCTTGGGGCAATTTTGAGTTAAGAATTGCTGCATCAACCTGGGCTAATTTCTCGTCTATTATGCTCAGGTTCTGTAGGGAATGGCAGCAGATTAGAGACTGGTATCGCAAAATTTTATCCCCTGCCACCACCACCAGGCCGTTTATTTTTAAATCCCCTTGTAAAACTGTAGAGATATATCGGCAGGACAGTAAATAGTGATCCTACTATGGTACTCTGTATGGAATTTCAGAGAGAGAGATGATGATGCCACTGATTCATGGGGTTATCTATAATTTAACAAGAAACACTTTACTTACCTCTCTATTCAGTTTGCACGAAAATTAATGTTTAAAAGACTGATAATATATTCACGAAATTTTCTTCTTAAAATTTAATAAGTAAATATTTAATTTGAAGTGTGACGTCACTGGTGCATTATGGGAGCAACTTTGAGAGATGCTGGAGGTGAGTGAAGATTTTTATTCTTTACGGTGTTAGTCTACTTCTTATTATGGTAATTCTTATGCCCATGTGTTTATCAGTGTTTGCTGTCATTATCGAGAGGTGTAATCGGCTGATGTAAGTTGTAATTATTAGCTATAAGGATGATATACGGCGGTGTGTATCTCCAGGTGACCAAGATGTCCCTTTAAACTCGAGTAAGCAGTGCTACTTAAATCCCCCTATATTCTCACCATCTGTTTAGGTTTTAAGGTCGAATGTGATCCTGTACATGGGCAGGCATAGTAGGTTAATTGGCTGGAAAAAATGAGGGGATGTGTGTAAAAACTAATGGGTAGTTTGTTTACATCGGGGATATAAACTCCGCGAGTCCCTTTAACTCTTGCAATCCCGGTGATGCCCTTTTCAGTTTATTCATAGTGCCAGAAGGCAATTTTATTCAACTTATGCAAAGTCTCTGCTATTGCAGGAGTTCAGTGAGGCTGTGCCTAACCCCTACACTTCCAGAAGTCTATACAAAGCTAAATAGAATCATGAGATGGCATAAAAAAAAAAAAAAAATCCCTGCTCTGTGAGTTAAACTAGTGAAGACTGAAGGTATTAACATGTGTAGGAGAGACACTGGATAAAGCCTGATTGGAGATATAGTATATTGAACTGGAAGGACTGCATACCTTACATCCTTCATTAACCATTGCTGCTACCTTTAAATAAGAATTATCATACTGAAGGTAATTACTAGCAGCCTTCATTAACATATTACTGTACTGTAATTAGGAGAGAGGTTTCATAAGTTGATTGGAAGTCAGGAGACAGCAGGCATATACCATTACTGTTGAGGGGGATGAATTTGTATGTAGGCTATGATATAGGAAGCATATCTCAGAATATGGATGTACAAGGTTAATCATATCTTGTATAGTACTTACACTTTCAGATTTGATAGCTTTTCCTTTTGTAATCTTTACTGAATGATGCAAACAGTTCATGATTACACATTATATAATCTCAGGCTTCATATGTGTCATTGTAGTTGGCTCATCTTGACAAATTTTAGTCCTTCTGCTGCTTAGTTCCTGTATCTAAGTGGCAGAATAAGACAGTATTATGGTTTTGCATCCTCCCTCTAGAATTTCATTGTGATTTGCATGATATTCTAGTCTTATCTCTAGAAACAGCTCAGCATTCAAGGTGGCGAGATGCCAGGTTCATGTCAGTTTAGGGTGGACATGTAGTCTATATGGTTTGTCTTTATTGTTTTATATATTCATCATTATTATTATTTTTTTTTTTACTGTGGATCAAATTTAGCGATTCATCTCTTCCGTTTATAAATCGGTACAGCAGATATGCTTTCATTCTCACAGAAGGTATGACCACTGAGTACTGTACTGTCTTCCTGTGCAGTGTATGTTTTATCATTTGTACTCTCATTAGAAGTTTCATTAAAGAATTTATATCATATGTATAGTTTCTGTGTCACTCACTGTGATAAGTTTATGTAATATATGGTTAATCACTTATCGTTTATGTCCTGCCGTTGGATAGGAGGCTAAGTTCCAGTTTTTACTTTCTCCCTTTATATAAGTAGCAACTGCTCTGTATTCTTTCCTTAGCACTTGTTCATGATTAGCATTAAACTGCAGGCTTAGGTATTCCAAGTAGCTCAGGAAATGTCGAAATATTTCCTCCTAAAGCGACATTAATAGGTACAGGATAATTTAGTCTAGTCTGTGCATGATAGTTCAGTTTCCCATTTTCTGTAACATGTAAAGAAATAAAATACAGTAGAAGTTTTAGCCACTACCCTAATAGGGGCGCGGTGGCATGGTTAGTATAGTGCTGGCCTGCTGCTCAGGAGGACCCGGGTTCAAATCCCGGTGTGATAGAGGTTTCTTTAAAATGTTGCTGAGGGAAGTTTGCGTAGCAGGCTTTCCTTAAAACCACAAGGCCCCATACTTACACTTCAGCTCACACACACTAAGACACTTACACACACTACTACATACATACACACACACCAAGACACGTCACACACACACACGTACATAGCTACAGCCACCTACACACAGTAGACACCACACACAGACAGGGAGGGACACAGGCAGGCAGACAGAGAGGGACATATACAAAACACAGGGAGTGAGAGAGGAGGGGGTTTTATTAAAAAGTCCAATTTTGGTATACCTCCTGTGGCAAAATTGATATAGCCCCCCCTTTAATATTTTTTGGATATTTTCATTTAGTGCCCCCCAGACCCCAGACCCACTCGGCTGAACCAAATTGTCTGGCGTCAGCTGGAACATGATATACCAGAGTTATGCCGGTCATGTGGGGGTTAATGGTGACAGTGTAGTAACTGTCAGGCTCCTATGACTCACTCAGCCGAACAAAATCGTCTGTCAGCTGGAATGGAATACTAGAGTTGTTCCAAGCACCAGAGGGTTAAGAATCTTAACCCCCTGAGTGATGCTCGGGACAACTCTAGTACCCCATTTCAGCTGACTCAGACGATTTTATTCGACTGAGTGAGTCATAGGAGCCTGACAGTGTCAATACCGTCACCATTAACCCCCTCACGACCGACGTAACTCTAGCATCATGTTCCAGCTGACGCCAGACAATTTGGTTCAGCCGAGAGAGGATCCTAGGATCCTGAGAGACACTATAACATCACAAACAAAATACAAAATGCCTTCCCTCCATCTTGAACGTACTATAATTCATTTACATTAAGTAAGCTCGTATTTTCGTATTTTTGCAGCTTATTTCATGTATCTTAGTTAAAAGAAAAAAATACTATGAGCTCTGTATCTTTTCATAGCCCTTCTTCGTGACTAGCATCGTATTCTAGTTATCTATAGTTACAACTGAGCATTCAAGTTGGAGGGATCACAATTTTAAGCAATTACAGTAAACAAACAAACAAAAAGCAAGTGTCGTCCTCTCGACCTCTCGTCTTCGCAGGAATGCAGCGGTGACGCCATCTTGTGCGTGGAATGCGTGACGTGCAGGCTCTTGAGTGGAAGGAGCACGGAGCCACGGGAGACTTAATAATATTCGCTAGTCAGCCAGTCTAGAAGCCTGGGACATTTGCCTGAAATAATAATAATAATAATAATGATAATAATAGAAATAACAACAAAACCAGTCATATACATAATTCAATATCTTAGTCACTCGACCTGTCCATTCCGCCCCTTCAGTACGAGGACGCATTTCTGTAAGCTATTTTTTCTAACATGGGAGGTTCAATACGTTTGATTGAGCCTATCCATAAGACTCCTAAAGCTGAGTAAATGCCTCTGAAAGTTGCAAAATATAAAATATAAAACGTCTATATGATATAAAAACCTTTGTTCACCTCCGGGACTCGATCTGTGGCGCCTAGAACAAGTGGTGACGTCATGTTTACACTTTGCTACCTTTAGACGATTTCCTGGAGCTTAAAGAAACCCTCTCGGGATGATGGGACAGACACAATAACCCCTTCAGACAGAGAATGACTTAGTTACTTTGTTCTAGGTAACCGGACGATTTTATTCAGCTTAGGAGATCCCCTCGTAGTGAAGGGGTTGATGGTGACTGTATCTAACCCCTCCAGTACGAAATTTCTCTCCAGAGTTGAAGAAAATCGTCTGGAGGAAGAAAGATGAAAATGGAAAAAAGTGTTAATGTGGACAATGAATGAGATAAGACTGGTTTGGTTAAGGTAGGGTAGGGATGGGAAGGTTGTGGCAGGGTGGGGTAGCGTTGGGTCGATTATGGCCGGGTGGGGTAAGGTTGGGTTAGTTTTGGCAGGGCGGCATAGGATTGGGCCGGTTTTGGCAGGGTGGGGTAGGACTGGGTCAGTTATGGCAGAGTGTGGTAGGAATGGTTCGGTTTTGGCAGGGTGGGGTAGCGTTGGGTCGGTTTTGGCCGGGTGGGGTAGGATTGAGTTTTTTTGGGCAGGGTGGGGTAAGTTTGGGTCGGTTTTGGCATGGTGGGGTAGGGTTGGATCGGTTTTGGCAGGGTGGGGTAGGGTTGGGTCGGTTTTGGCAGGGTGGGGTAGGACTGGGTCAGTTTTGTCAGGGTGAGGTAGGATTGTGTCGGTTATGACGGAGTATAGAATAGGTTTTGGTTGGTTTTGGCAGCGTGGGTTAGGATTTGGTCGGTTTTAGCAGAGTGGGGTTTGATTGGGTCGGTTTTTGGCAGGGTGGGGTAGGATTGGGTCGGTTTTGGCAGGGTGGGGTAGGATTGGATCGGTTTTTGCAGGGTGAGGTAGGATTGGGTCGGTTTGGACAGGGTGTTAGGACTCCATATTATAATTACAAATCATAACAGTTCCGTCATATCCAACGCCTATTTCACTCAGTTATACTACACTGTCTCATCAGATTTGGGGCGATCTTCTCTACGATTTTTGTTCTTCCCCGCTTAGTTCAGTCCTTTAGTTCATTCATGACCCTTGGCTTTCCTTTTTATTTTTTTTTTTTTTTTATGTGGTGGAGCGCAGGGGCACGAGGCTAGACCACCATTAGTCCAGAATATTTAAGGGTTGGCCACCAAGCTACGCCCTGGTAACGTCTACACGTCAAAACATCTGTCCACCTCTGGGACTTGAACCGCGGAGCGCTGGACGCAGAGCTCCCAGTCTGCGGATGTCACTTTTACACTTTGCTAGCTTCTGACGATATCCTACAGCTTCAGAAAACCCTCTTAGGATGACAGGACAGAATCATGTAACCCTTCAGACCAAGAACGATTTATTTACTTTGTCCTAGCTGACCGCACGATTTTATTCAACTTAGGAGATCCCCTGACAGAGAAGGGATTGATGCTGGCTGTATCTAATCCCTCAAATTCAAAATTCCTCTCCAGAGCTGAAGAAAATCGTCTGGAGAAAGAATGAAGAAAACTGAAGAAAGTGTTAGAGTGAAAAATGAGTTAGATAAGATTGGTTTGGTTAGGGCAGGGTAGGGTTGGGTCGGTTATGCCAGGGTGGGGTAGGGTGGGGTCGGTTTTGGCAGGGTGAGGTAGGACTGAGATAGTTTTGGCAGGGTGGGGTAGGACCTGGATGGTTTTTGCAGGGTGGGGTAGGATTGGGTCGGTTTTGGCAGGGTGGGGTAGGGACGGATCGGTCTTGGCAGAGTGGGGTAGGAATTGGTCGGTCTTGGTAGGGTGGGGTAAGATCGGGTCGGTTTTGGCAGGATGGGGTAGGATTGGGTCGGATATGGCAGGGTGAGGTAAGATCGGGTCGGTTTTGGCAGGGTGGGGTAGGATTGGGTCGGTTTTGGCAGGGTGGGGTAGGGATGGGTCGGTCTTGGCAGGATGGGGTAGGATTGGGTCGGATATGGCAGGGTAGGGTAAGATCGGGTCGGTTTTGGCAGGGTGGGGTAGAATTGGGTCGGTCTTGGCAGGGTGGGGTAGAGATGGGTCGGTTTTGGCAGGGTGGGGTAGGACTGGGTCAGAGTTGGCAGGGTGGGATAGGAGTGGCTCAGTTTTGTCAGGGTGGGGAAGGGTTAGGTCGGTTTTGGCAGGGTGGGCAAGGATTGGGTCGCATTTGGCAAGGTGGGGTAGAATTGGGTTGGTTTCGGCAGAGTAGGGTAGGGATGGGTCGGTTATGGCAGGGTAGGGTAGGATTGGGTCTGTTTTGGCAGGGTGGGGTAAGATTGGGTCGGTTTTTGGCAGGGTGGGAAAGAATTGGTCGGGTTTGGCAGGGTGGAGTAGGACTGGGTTGGTTTTGGCAGGGTGGGGTAGGATTGTGTCGGTCTTGACAGGGTGGGGTAAGGTTAGGTTGGTTTTGGCAGTATGGGGTAGGGATGGGTCGAGTTGCGTTTATGAGGGTAGGATAGGTTATGGCAGGGTAAGATAGGGCTGGGTGGTGGTGGGCTGGGTAGGGTAGGGCTGGGTAAGGTAGGGCTGGGTAGGGTAGTGTAGGGCTGGGTAGGCTGAATCAGGGTAGTGTAGGGTACAGAAGAGAGATGGGTATAACTGCCGTTTAGTTCCGTCATATCCAACGCCTATTTCACTCAGTTATACTACACTGTCTCATCAAAGTTGGGGCGATCTTCTCTACGATTTTTGTTCTTCTCCGCTTAGTTCAGTCCTTTAGTTCATTCATGACCCTTGGCTTTCCTTTTTTTTTTTATGAGGTGGAGCGCAGGGGCACGAGGCTAGACCTCCATTAGTCCAGAATATTAAAGGGTAGGCCACCAAGCTACGCCCTGGTAACGTCTACACGTCAAAACATCTGTCCACCTCTGAGACTTGAACCGCGGAGCGCTGGACGCAGAGCTCTCGGTTTGCGGATGTCACTTTTACTCTTTGCTAGCTTCTGACGATATCCTACAGCTTCAGAAAACCCTCTTAGGATGACGGGACAGAATCATTTAACTTGTGCTGGAGTCTACTGTGTACTCTGTTCCATGTCTTTGGGAACTAGAGTATAGCATTGTATGCTTTCTTTGCATACTTTACTTTTTCTGTGATATTGTATTTTAGTCTTTTGTAATACCATAAAGGGCAAAGTAAAGTTGATATACAGCTGATTCTTTTATTATCTTTAGTGTTTTACAAGAGTTTACAATTACGATACATTTACAAAGTATACAAGTAGCAATGGCAGCAGCTGTTAGGTTACTCTGGCAGAAGATTTTATATATCAAAGTATCTCAAAGTATATCACAAAAGTATTGGACTAGAGCAAATGTTTCAAGTATTATCAAAGTACATCAGTTAAATGCGGGCAAGATACCTTTAGCAATTAATATTATGTAGTAGGTCCTATGTCTATCTCCAACTCGCTCCCTCGCTCCTACTCGCCCCTCTACCCTCTCTCCATCACGCTCACTCTAGAACGACAGAAAAAGAAAAAGCGCATAAAAAAGTAAAGGTGGGGAAGAGAAAGAAGCACTAAAGCAGACAGACACTAACAGACAGACACACCATCCCAGCACGTTCGGCTGCGCTGAGGACAGGCAGACAGGACAGACGGAGAGGAAGATTGAAGTGGAAGGAAGTCCCCCCTTTCCCGCCTCCCCCCACCCCACCCCCCTCCCCAGACCCACCTACCTGCCACACCCTGCCTAGTATGGTGGGAACTAAACACACACACACACACACACACACACACACACACACACACAAAGAAAAAAAATCACGCACACACAATCACACCCTAAAGGAAAATACAAAGAAAAATACAACCTGTCACCTGTCCTGTCCGGCGCTCCGATCTCCCTGCAGGCTCTCCGGTCTCCCCTGGTCTCTCGGCCGTCTCGTCTCTCCCTCGCAGCCGTCTCTCCATCGCCTGGGGAAATACAGGAACATCAAAGGTGCCTAAGGAATGTAATGCCTACCAGAGTAACGCTATACAGGTGCCGCCACAGCTGCTGCTACCCTCCCTACCACATCACCTATCAGTACAAGCTACAACACACGCTGCACCAGTTCCTCTGCAGGGCTTGCCATGTTCTCGAGCGGCCATCTCGTCGTCTACAGCTGCTATTTCTTCCGTAGTTGCCATCCCTTCTTCTGAGGTTGCCATGTCTTCTGAGCTTGCCATGTCTTCTGAGGTTGCCATCTCGTCTTCTGAGGTTGCCATCTCGTCTTCTGGGGCTGCAGCTTCGCTTTCCCCCTCGCCTGCAGTTGCCATCTCGCTGGCCAGGGTTGACATCTCGTCCTCCGTCGTTTCCATCGTTTTCTGTGGAGCAAATATCAATTAGGCCAAAGTATGCACTATAAGCTGCTGCTGAGCCTATGTCCCGTATTCTGGGCGGCATAGGAGGCTTCGTAGCGCATTTCCCTGAGCGATTTATTTTCCATAACACCAACATTATGTTGCAAACTTACGTCAATGTCTTCTAACCCCAACTTGTCACCCAATTCCATCCCATTCCACACATCCTTCCTTTAAGTTCTTCACAGCCATACTGTACCATCACCACACCCACACTACCACCACCACCACCACAACCACACTCCATCACAACCACACTCCATCGTAATACAACCACCAGCATAACATTATCACCACTACCACAACCACGTACTACCACCACCATCACAACCACACACCACCACCACCAACACCGCTGACATCACCACCGTCACAACCACCACACAGCTATCAGTGCTCTCGTGCAAAATTTGAGAGAGAGAGAGAGAGAGAGAGAGAGAGAGAAAGAGATCTGTGCGTGTGAGTGTGTGGTGCGTGTGCGTGTTTCGTGCGTGTGCGTGTGCGTGTGCGTGTGTGTGCGTGTGTGTGTGTGTGAAAATAACTCTTTTAACAATAAACAAAATGCATGACTAAGTGTACGATGTGAGAACAGCTCAGAAAAAAATATTTCAAATTTCAAAAAGTTTAAAAATGGTTCAAATACCTTTTACTTGTGAAGAAAGCTATTATTTCCCACTCCTGTCGTCTGTCGTGTCGGTGTAAATATCCTTTGCTTGCCTGGCCGTGTAAATATCCTCTGCCTGCTTGGTCGTGCGAAAATCCTCTTCTTTCTTCGTGTCAATGGAAAAATTCAACCTGAGAGGTGGAGAGCAGAGGTGTGAGGGTAGGAGAGGTTTGACTGGTGGCAGGGAGATGGGAGGGGGGGGGTAGAAGGAAGAGGTGAGGGGGTAGGGAAGAGGTGAGGGGGTAGGGAAGAGGTGAAGGGGTAGGGAAGAGGTGAGGGGGTAGGGAAGAGGTGAGGGCGTAGGGAAGAGGTGAGGGGGTTGGGAAGAGGTGGGGGGGTTGGGAAGAGGTGGGGGGGTAGAGGGAAGAGGTGAGGGGGTAGAGGGAAGAGGTGAGGGGGTAGAGGGAAGAGGTGAGGGGGTAGAGGGAAGAGGTGAGGGGGTAGAGGGAAGAGGTGAGGAGGTAAGGAAGAGGTGAGGAGGTAAGGAAGAGGTGAGGATATAAGCAAGAGGTGAAGGGGTAGAGAAGAGGGGAGGGGGTTGAGGGAAGAGGGGAGGGGGTTGAGGGAAGAGGTGAGGGGGTAGGGAAGAGGTGAGGGGGTAGGGAAGAGGTGAGGGGGTAGGGAAGGGGGACTGGAGTAGTGGGCATAGAGAAGGTGACAGTTTAGAGATGGTGTGTACAATTAGCCACTGCTACGACACCAAATCACAAAAATCTTCCTTTGGAAATATATCAGTGTGGTTGTTTGTAAATGTTGGCAAATTTAACAATGGTATTTAACATATTTTCCATCGGCTGTTTAATTAGCAAGGAGTGTTTGGGAGTTTTCATAAACCTCAGGGCACCTTCGAAATAAACAGCTGTTAACCAGGATTATTGTATCTCCCTTGCCGGACGGGTGTGTGAATAATGAACTCATTTCTTAGTAGGGATTGTCACCAAAAAAATAGCTTCTTTAGTCCCAAGAGCACCAGCATTGTCAACAGCTCGTGTCATAGTGGAATTGCTGTACCGTGTAAATATGTAGTTATAATGCGTCCACATCCACGTCATCCAATAGAGTACACGCATTATTTTAAAGTAATTTCTTGGGGGGGGAGGATACAGACAATCTTCACCCCCCCTCCCCCCGTAGTTCACACAACGCACGACGTCAGAACGCATGCCCTGATCAAGGAAAGGTGTAAATCACAATCTTTATGCAAATATGTGAACGGTACAGTCATAAGAGCCAACCTGAAAGCCATTATGGTCAAAGCCCCATCCTGTCACCGACCATGACTACCAAAATCTCAGTCAGTTATCGAGATGGTGAATAAATCGGATAATGTCGGGGCAAATGATCATGTTAGTGTTAACCCATTCAGCCAGGAAACGTCTTTCATTATATTCTTGCAACAGCCTGATGATTTTATTCAGCTTATGGTACACTTTTCAAACTGAAGGAGTCAGATGCAGTCCTAATAAAATCTTTAGTACGAGAGGCTGCTCGTAAGCTGAATAAAATGGCTTGATAAGAATAAAATAAGAATGACGTCACTCTGGTTCAGGGGAATAAACGAATCTTTACGTAACCAAGGTTTTCGTAGCCAACACATTTCGTACAGAAATAACGATGATTAGATGGACGTGTAGTTCTTACTTAAATGCTAGGCCTGGGTTTGGGGGGAGGCTAGGTTTACTATTGACGAATTAAGAGGAGGGATGGGACAAAAGTGTATTGTTGTCACGAGGAGGGATACATTGAGATGGTTAGGACATGTAGAGAGGATGGAGGATGACAACTGGGTGAGGAGAGGGAGGTGTGAACGTCGGAGGTTGGGCTGCGAGAGGCAGACCGGAAAAGGCCTAGGACGAGGTCATAGTGTGTGTCTTTAGGGATAAGGGAGTGAATAGGGAGGCTGCAAAAGATTGTGCACTGTGGAGAGCCGCCATTATGTGACCAAGGCCGACGACGCATGCAAGCATGTTAGATCCTTTATAAAGATACGACACGAACGATTCGATACAGGTGAGGTTCAGGGATCACCATTTTATATAATTTATCTCCTGCCACTTTTGCCTTCCATCTCTACAGTATCCCCGGCCATCCTATCGCGTTGACGAATAGGGGAATTTGGAGGAGGAACACGAACAACAACAGTCTACCCTCCTCCTCCCTGCCTGACTTGCCTCATGCCCCTCCCCCCCGCTCTCTCTCTCTCTCTCTCTCTCTCTCTCTCTCTCTCTCTATTTCTTATCTGTATCTCCACACTCCGACACGTCAGCTAAATATGACCCACCACTTGTTTAGTGGCTGTGTGTGTGTGTGTGTGTGTGTGTGTGTGTGTGTGTGTGTGTGTGTGTGTGTGTGTGTGTGTGTGTGTGTGTGTGTGTGTGTGTGTGTGTGTGTGTGTGTGTGTGTGTGTGTGTGTGTGTGTGTGTGTGTGTGTGTGTGTGTGTGTGTGTGTGTGTGTGTGTGTGTGTGTGTGTGTGTGTGTGTGTATCGGTATGTGCGTGAACCAGTGTGTGTGCATCATTGTGTGCGTGTATCTGTGCTCGTATCTGAGTGTGCGTGTATCAGTGCCTGTGTGTATCAGTGCCTGTGTGTATCAGTGTGTGCGTATATTAGTGTGCGTGCGTGCTCTGATCAGTCCTGGTATCAGTGTTTGCGTGAATGAATACGTGCGTGCATTAGCATGTGCCTGCTCCATGTGCGCGTGTTTAGTGCGTACATGCCACAGCGTGTGCGTGCATCGGTGTGTGCGTGCATCGGTGTGTGCGTGCATCGGTGTGTGCGTGCATCGGTGTGTGCGTGCATCGGTGTGTGCGTGCATCAGTGTGTGCGTGCATCAGTGTGTGCGTGCATCAGTGTGTACGTGCTAAATGTGTAGTAGTCAAATTGTGTGTGTTCAGTGTGTACGTGTTCAGTGTGTGAGTGTTTTTTGTGTGATTGTGTGATTGTGTGTGTGTGTGTGTGTGTGTGTGTGTGTGTGTGTGTGTGTGTGTGTGTGTGTGTGTGTGCATCAGTATGTGCGTGAACCTGTGTGTGTGTGCATCATTGTGTGCGTGTATCTGTGCTCGTATCTGAGTGTGCGTGTATCAGTACCTGTGTGTATCAGTGCCTGTGTGTATCAGTGCCTGTGTGTATCAGTGTGTGCGTATATTAGTGTGCGTGCGTGCTCTGATCAGTGCTTGTATCAGTGTTTGCGTGAATGAATACGTGCGTGCATTAGTGTGTGCCCGCTCCGTGTGCACGTGTTTAGTGCGTACATGCCGCGGCGTGTACGTGCATCGGTGTGTACGTGCATCGGTGTGTACGTGCATCGGTGTGTACGTGCATCGGTGTGTGCTTGCATCAGTGTGTACATGCATCGGTGCGTGTGCGCATCGGTGTGTGCGTGCATCAGTGTGTACGTGCTAAGTGTGTACGTAGTCAAATTGTATGTGTTCAGTGTGTACTTAGTCAAATTGTGCTTGTTCAGTGTGTACGTGTTCAGTGTGTACGTGTTCAGTGTGTGCGTGTTTATTGTGTGCGTGTTTATTGTGTGCGTGTTCAGTGTGTGCGAGTTCAGTGTGTGTGTGTGTGTGTGTGTGTGTGTGTGTGTGTGTGTGTGTGTGTGTGTGTGTGTGTGTGTGTGTGTGTGTGTGTGTGTATGCGCGTGTGTGTGTGTGCGCGCGTGCGCGTGTTTATTGTGTGCGTGTTTATTGTGTGCGTGTTTATTGTGTGCGTGTTCAGTGCGCGCATGTTCAGTGTATGCGTATTCAATGTGTGCGTGATAGTGTGTGTTCTCAGTGTGTGCGTGCTCTGTGTGCGTATTTACTGTGTGCGTATACCAGTGTGTAACTCAAACTATCTGCATGTTTGTAAAAGTGAAGATATGCAAAAATTTAATGGTGATAATGATGATGATGATGATGATGACTGAGGCGTCTGGCAGTAGATAGTAACAGTAGATAGATGATGATGATGATGATGATGATGATGACTGAGGCGTCTGGAAGTAGATAGTAGCAGTAGATAGATGATGATGATGATGATGATGATGATGATGATTTTTTCTAGTTCTTTTTAATCAGGAAACTTTTATGTTATCAAGGAGGATTCTGTACTCTACTCCTTTCACCTTAACTTGGCCCATTTTTTCGTCCGTTTGCAGCTTTTCACGTGTCTCAGTAGCGTCTTTGAAACAGCACTTTTTCGTGACAAGCATAATATTCTATTGTTACAACTCAGCATTCGAGATGAAGAGATTGCAATTTAGGCCAAGTTAGAGTAAAATGAGTATAGTGAAGGGGATGGGATGGAGGGATGGAGTTGGGAGGTATACGTGAGAGAGAGTGTAAGATGGGGGAGGGTAGCGAAACGGCAGTGTGCAGGGCGACATGGAGGCGATTTGTTTATGGTCACCCCATACAGGTTTAAGGCGTCTAGCTATAGATATCTTTTTTTTTTTTTTTAATGCGAGGAAGAAGGAACCAAAGGCCATGAGCCCGCAGTAACAGTTCCCTCCAAGAGAAAAACAAAATACAATATAGAGCCAAATTCAAGATAGACAATTAGGGCTATATATATAGGTGACGATACACGACTATTAAAATTACATCCATTTCCCTTATTTTCTACAATTTCTTTGGCCTACAACGCTTCCTGGCTGACCGTAAGATATCCCCGTGTCCTAATTTAGTCACCTTAATGGCAAAAACAGCAAAACCCAACACTCGCAGCAAGAGGAGAAGCCTACACACCATCACTACCCCCTAACCAGCAAAACGACGTCTATTGCCCTCATCTGTTGAATCTATTTGACCTATGACACTTCCTGGTTGGCAGCAAGATACCTCTGTGTCCTATCTGAATCATCTTAATGGCAAAAACAGCGAAATTTAACCCCAAAACAGTAAAATTTAACACTTACATCAGGAGACGGAGCCGACGCAGCCTCACGTTCTTATCGTCCGAGTACCACTGACTGACCAATGGAATGCCATGCTTGTTCAGCCCAGAAACTTGTGTGAAACTTTACCCAACTACTTTTACATCCACTAGAGGGTACGGAGGCCCTCTCATCTTCAGGGTAACTCTGGTATTTTATTCTAGCTAATAGAAGAGGCTATTATGCACCTGTGAGCTATTTATAAGTGTCTGAGAGCGTTCATGCTGTAAATATTAACCCTCCAGTGATCGTGACAACTTTAGTACTTTTCTTTTATTAGACTCCATACGATTTTATTCAGCTGGGGATGAGTCTTAGGAGGCTGAGTGCATAAGAGAAAACCGTCGTAGAGGAAGCATCAGGGACCGTAGCAAACAAAGTCAGAAATTATACTTAGATGTTTACCATACTCTATTCACTTTCACTTTGTCTAATATTGCCATCTCCTCACCGTAAATACTGAGCTATAAGGATACATTAACACTAGAATATAGAACAATACTCTCGTTTCCCTAACTGGACCAAAAATAACCATCTCTCCATCTTGAATGCTGAGTTGTAACAATACATGAACACCAAAATATGGTGCTAGTCACGAAGGAGTGCTATATGAAGGATGTAGAGCCATACCATTGTCATTTCCTGGCACTAGACTACGTGAAATAAGTAAAATTACTTACACAAGGAAGGAATCTGGCCCGTGTTAGAGGAAGACCGGTATAGTCACGAAAAGGTGTAATGGAATGGATATAGAACTTCACTTTAACTTGGCCTAAAATTGCCATCTCTCCATCTTGAATGCTGAGCTGTAACAAGAGCCTGACGATACAATATGATGCTAGTCACGAAAAAGTGCTGTTGAAGATATGTAGAGCAGTGTTATCGTCTTCTTCTGCCTGTAATTATGCTATGAGAAATAAGCAGCAAATATAAGATCTCAGCCATGTTAAGTCTGATAAGCTATACATACAGCTTAATGGAACGCTCTGGTAAAAATTACAGCTATAAACTCATTCTACAACTCCCTAGCACCTCTTCCTTAGCTATTTATCTTGCTTTTTAAACCTTGCTCTCCTACTGTGCTGTATAAATACTTCAAGCTTTACCATAATCTGCATAAAAAACGTACAAAAGGATGTTAATTAGCCTTGCCCAAAAATATATCACTAAGGAAGTCTTTGGTTGACTAGTGGGAGGTGCCTGTGTGTTACCATGGCAACCTCTCACACCACCAGTTACATACACACATTTTCCCACCAGCAAGTTCCATTAGAAAGTATTGTGTCTGTGTGTGTGTGTGTGTGTGTGTGTGTGTGTGTGTGTGTGTGTGTGTGTGTGTGTACAGTCATGCGTGTGCCTGCACATCTCACCGCAATGCTCCGCCAACACCCACAACACTTTTCTCCTTAATTTCTTTCCACAGAGAACTCTTACATTCCTGGATATTTTCAAAAACTTGGTTCGACCTCGTTCTTACATATTATGAAGGAAAAAAAAGGTAACTGTTGATATAAATGTTCGTACAAAAACATTATATATAAACTGCGGGAGATATATTCTTTTCACTTTCACTTGGCCCAGAATTTCGTTCTTTTGCAGCTGATTTCACGTAGTTCAGTGGCAGAAAGAACACTGCTATGGCCCTACAACCTGTCTCAGCACATCTTCGTGGCCAGCATCATCTTCCAGTGTTCATCTATTGCTACAACTCAGCATTCAGGACGGAAATAGGGAAGTTTTAGGCCAAGTAAGAGTAAAAAGAGTATAGTGGACAATATTCATAGTCTTGCCTTGGTTAGAGTGTGGCTTGGTTAGAGTGTGTTACACACACACACACACACACACACACACACACACACACACACA
Source organism: Coenobita brevimanus (assembly GCF_032717465.1). Taxonomy (NCBI): domain Eukaryota; kingdom Metazoa; phylum Arthropoda; class Malacostraca; order Decapoda; family Coenobitidae; genus Coenobita; species Coenobita brevimanus. Next base: position 51,715,449 of record NC_137033.1, on the reverse strand, counting down.
CACTTCCTTCCCCCCCATCAAGTCCTACCTTAGAATACTTGTGTGTGTGTGTGTGTGTGTGTGTGTGTGTGTGTGTGTGTGTTAGCTCACAACTTGTCAAAGTACCTCGATCATACATAAGAAGATATGCTATTAAAGTCAGGGCACAAATATATTGTAATGTACTATGAAGTCAGCTACTCTCATCAATACGCCATGCTTCTTCCCGCCTCTCCTGCCTCCTTAACCTTCGTCTATCTGTCTTCTATATGCCTGTCTCACTGTCTGCCTGTCCCTCTGTTGTAAGCGACAATTACCTCTCATCCTTCCACAACGTCCTAGATTATCATACCATCATGCAGTATACAAATTTTCTCATCTTAACTTGGCCCAGATTTTCCTCATTTTGTCGCTTAATTCATATGGGTCATTGTTAGAAAAAGACAACGCTGCGGCTACCTTTCCACAGCCCTTTCTTGTGACTTACATATTCTTGCATTAATCTATTGCTACATCTCAGCATTCAGATTGGAGAGATGGAAATTTGGGCCAAGTTAGAGTAAAACGAGTACAGCAGTAGTAAAAGCCAAATGGCATACCTTTTGAGGGTGCAGCGGGAAACAAGGCGAGATCACAAGCAAGAGGACAATGGCGGGAAAATCCAGCAAAATCTAACCACCAGCTAATGAAGTGACGCCAACAACACTCGTGCCTCACAATCGGTTCAAACGCCCGTCCACTTTATCACTAAAAACCTGTGATGTTAGAGTATTGTAACAGAAAATTAAATAATCGTGTAGACGTGATGTACTGACGCACTCTCTCCACGGAGTCTACCTCTGACCTACTGTTTATTGCTTGGTCGTCACAATGCTTCGAAACTGATGAGTCTCTGTCTCGGACATGATGGGTGGCCGAACCTTTATCCTTGTAGCTCTGACCTTTTACTGAATGCTGTAAATATCGAAGTACTTCATCCTAACCTAATTCAAAGTGTAATGACAGAGATGTTCTGCTCGCATGACTCCCCCGCGCACCTTTTGTGACGCCACAGACTAAGTCGGGCTCGGCTTTCTGTTCAGAGAAAAGCTGTAAAATGGATGAGTGACTGCGAAAAATTAGTCACTGTCCGCTGACTCTTCCTGCTTGGCTTCCAACGACAACGTTCCCCAGATTGTAAGGGCTTGTTCGGAATGGTTTATTCAAAACCTAAATAAAAAAATAGGATAATCTTCTGACTTTTTCCGATAATCTTGCTAACAGACAGGCAGGCAGACAAAGGCAGACAGATAGGCAGGCAGACAGGGAGATAGACTGATAGAGAGATATATAAACCTGGCCAAACACATAGCTTCATCGGGCCTTCTCCGTTGGCTGTAATTGTAGAAAAAACGATTATTATTTCTGGTCGTTTTTCGTATAACACATTTTGTGTTCAGCCATACTCGTACCAGATCACGTCAGTTATGAATGATGTGCGTATTTGGGGATTAATAAAGCTTTAGTTTCATTTTCAATATGAAGGAAAAAGGCAGTGAAAATATCGACAGTACCCCCAACAGTCTGATACCGCAGCCTTCTCCCATTCGCCTCTGCCTAGATTTTTCCCTTTAACCATTTTTTCCCCGAATTGAGAGTTGTGGCAGACTCCTATAATTCATAAACTAACATTTTATTCATTTTACGTACAGTGTTCTTAAACGTGAGCTGATTTTGTCCTATTGTGCGATAACATTGCACTTCATTGGCCACGAGCCTTTAGGTAAGGAGATTTTGGAGTGATGTAGGTGCTGGGATCCATCTGTATCTTGACTGCTTTTGGGCTGGGAATTTATTGTTATTATTATTCTCATCATCATCATTAGTAGTAGTAGTAGTAGTAGTAGTAGTAGTAGTAGTAGTAGTGGTAGTAGTAGTAGTAGTAGTAGTAGTAGTAGTAGTAGTGGTAGTAGTAGTAGTAGTAGTAGTAGTAGTAGTAGAATCATTAGTTTGAGGGATCAGCATTCCAGATTTAATTGACGAATACAGTGGAGCCTTCAGGCTAGCTCTGTCCGGTAGAGTTACGGCATCTGAGCAGTGCCTGACTTGATCGGTTCCTTTTAATTCAAGAGACGACATTTTGAGCATTATCTTAGCTCTTGGTATCTCTGCACTTCTAAGCTTTCACAGTTTTCCAACCAGATTTTCATATAGTAGTTTGTCTTAAGGGTACTACTGAGCCTCCATGACTAACACAGATTGTGGAGTACCAACATATCCAGTACTTCAATGCTAGGGAGGCCATGTGGGGTGCTTTTGGTCATGCCTGAATTCGCTGGCTTTTCTTTGGTTTGTTCTTAAATTCTGGTGTCCTTAGTTGACCCATTATGTACACATAGCATTTTCACAGGATGCATATCTAATTAGACTTGTTATTTACGGCTAATATTTCAGCTTGTTAATATTAAAAGAGGGAAATTACACAAGATAACAGTTATTTTTTTGATGACATGCTCAGGTTAGGAGAGAAACTCAGACATAATCGTATTTCTCGTTTATTTGTATCATCTACACTTCGTGGCTTTGGAAAGACAATGTCAGGTCGTTTCGAAGACTGGTGAGTAGAGAGGGACTGGCGGGGCTGTGTGGTGGTGTGGGGCGGGATATGGTGACACACTGCAGTAAAGAAATGCCACATAGCTCTCTGTTGGCTGCTCCTGTTCCTGGCAGCTCGTCACCCCTGCGAATTGATTAATATCTTAGTTAACCTTCACTACTACAGATCTTTAGTATGTTAAATAAAATCATCTTGAGGTATTAAGAATAAAATAAAAAATGTGATCGAGGATTCACTGGGTTAATAATCGTCCTCCTGGGCCATAGATTTCAAACCTGGTAGATGGCGCCTCCAGTAGCATAGCATTGAGAACACATAAATGCAAATATCTCGAAAACGGAGCATTTTAGAGCAAAACTGAGCGACGGCGACGGTCGTTTAATCAACCTAGCCCGTTTTCTACTGCTCTATCCCGTTAACTAGGTCTCATCACCATACCTTCACAGGAAAATGGGTAAAAATGGTTAATTTTTTTATACGTGGCATTTTAAAGGAAACCAAACGAGGTATTTAGCCTAAGGTGAAACGGGTAATAGATGTGGGTTTTATCTGAAAATGGTATCCGAGATTCTCCCTGTAAATCCTGGGTTCGGTATCGGTTTTCTAGTCAAGATCCATGAAGAAACACGGTCACATGGAAGAAACTCTCTGAACAGAGGAGTGAAAATCCCGTAGATTTTTTCCCCTCTCCCTAGTATACCTATCGAACCCCAGTATTTACAGAAAAAATCTTGGATACCATTTTTAGATAAAACCCACATCTATTACCCAGTTCACTCTGGGCTAAATATCTCATTTGGTTTCCTGTAAAATGCCACATTTAAAATAATTATCCATTTTTACCCATTTCACTTTGAAGGTATGGTGATGAGACCCAGCTCACGGGATAGAGCAGTAAAAAATGGGGTAGATTCATAAAACGGCCGTCGCCGTCGCTCAGTTTTGCTTTAAAATGCACCATTTTCGAGATATTTACACTTTCGTGTTTTCAATGCCAGGCTCGTCCTCCCGGGCCACAGATTTTAAGCCTGGTAGATGGCGCCTCCAGTATCTTACTTGTACTACAGCAGCAACCACTGCCACCCACACTGCCAACCCATTCTTCCTCCTGTGCCAACCTCTTCCCCTACCAGTGTCATCCTCCTGCTCTACCAGTGCCAACCTCTTCCTGTGCCAGTGCCAGTGCCAACCTCTTCCTGTGCCAGTGCCAGTGCCAACCTCTTCCTGTGCCAGTGCCAGTGCCAACCTCTTCCTGTGCCAGTGCTAGTGCCAACCTCTTCCTGTGCCAGTGCCACTGCCAACCTCTTCCCTCTCCAGTGTCAACTCCATCCTCCTCCATTGCAGTGTGTGTGTGTGTGTGTGTGTGTGTGTGTGTGTGTGTGTGTGTGTGTGTGTGTGTGTGTGTGTGTGTGTGTGTGTGTGTGTGTGTGTGTGTGATGTAGTTTGCAAGCTGTTGTTTGTCAGTCCTATTCTACCTATCCCACCCCCAGGTTGCACGTAGTAAATGAGACCCCGATCTATTGGACGTTTCACCCTGGGGCATAAGTCTTAACCCTGCTGGAGTGGTGGGCTCAGGTGCAGCGTGACGTCACTAGACCTTGGGGTAGGGCAGGGTGGAGTACTGTAGGGTAGTGTAGGGTAGGGTAGGGTAGGGTAAGGTAGGGCAGGGTAGGGTAGGGTAGGGGAGGGTAGGGTAGGGTAGGGTAGGGTAGAGCAGTGTAGAGTTGGGTAAGGTAGGGTAGTGTAGGGTAGGGTAAGGTAGGGTACTGTAGGACAGGGTAGGGTAGGGTAGGGTAAAGTAGGGTAGGGTAGTGTAGGACAGAGTAGGGTAGGGTAGGTAAAGTAGGGTAGAGTAAGGTACGGTAGGGTAGGGTAGGGGAGTCAGTAAAAGTAGATTAGTTTTGGTCTGGTAGATTTAGGTAAGTATAAAGATAGGTAAATAGATAGATGTGAATATTTTAATTATGAACTCTGATACACACACATCTATTGGCCTCTCTCTCTCTCTCTCTCTCTCTCTCAAGACGCCTTAATCCAGTAAGGGGTGGCCACAAAAAAATCACCTACATGTCGCCCTGTCCCCGATCATATCACTGTCCTCCCCCCAAAGTACACCCTCCTCTCTCATATGCCTCTCTACTCCACCCCTCCATCTCATCCTCAGTCTACCCCTTCCTTTCCCCTCCTCCACCTCACCCATATCACTCTCCTAGTTAATATCAGTCATTTGGTAAGTTTCAATGGTGTGTGTGTGTGTGTGTGTGTGTGTGTGTGTGTGTGTGTGTGTGTGTGTGTGTGTGTGTGTGTGTGTGTGTGTGTCTGTAAGTGGATGTGTTGTGTGTGTCTGGGGTGGGGGGTGGGGGTTTATGGTTTGATATGCTTGCAATGTGTGTGTGTGTCTGTCTCCGTGTGTGTGTATGTGTCTGTGAGTGTGTGTGTGTGTGTGTGTGTGTGTGTGTGTGTGTGTGTGTGTGTGTGTGTGTGTGTGTGTGTGTGTGTGTGTGTGTGTGTGTAAGTGGATGTGTTGTGTGTGTCTGGGGTGAGGGGTGGGGGTTTATGGTTTGATATGCTTGCAATGTGTGTGTGTGACTGTCTCCGTGTGTGTGTATGTGTCTGTGAGTGTGTGTGTATGTGTATGTGTCTGTGTGTGTGTGTGTGTGTGTGTGTGTGTGTGTGTGTGTGTGTGAGTTTGTGTGTGTGTGTGTGTGTGTGTGTGTGTGTGTGTGTGTGTGTGTGTGTGTGTGTGTGTGTGTGTGTGTGTGTTGTGTGTGTGTGTGTGTGTGTGTGTGTGTGTGTGTGTGTGTGTGTGTGTGTGTGTGTGTGTGTGTGGGTAGGTGTGTGGGTGGATGGGTGGATGTGTTATGTGTGGGGGAGTGAGGTGATGGGGGGTGTATGTTTTGGTGTGGTTGCAATGTTTGTGTTTGTGTGTGTGTGTGTGTGTGTGTGTGTGTGTGTGTGTGTGTGTGTGTGTGTGTGTGTGTGTGTGTGTGTGTGTGTGTGTGTGTGCGCGGGGCCAGTGTGTTACCATGGCAACCTCCCCACACCCCCAAATTTACATACACACATTTCCCCAAAACCAACTCCCGTTATAGAGTATTGTGTGTGTGTGTGTGTGTGTGTGTGTGTGTGTGTGTGTGTGTGTGTGTGTGACGTACGGAAAAGTGCCGAGAAAATATAGGTGTACATATATATGGATGTGTGCGTTTGAGTGCATGTGTGTATCTATGTGTTGATATGTGAGTGTGTGTACTACGAGTATATAAACGTGTGTGTGTGTGTGTGTGTGTGTGTGTGTGTGTGTGTGTGTGTGTGTGTGTGTGTGTGTGTGTGTGTGTGTGTGTGTGTGTGTGTGTGTGTGTGTTTGACTACCGGATGTTTTAATGAAACTCCCACCAAACAACTCTCTTCTGGGTGTTGACAAGTACACACACGCACATACGGTCACTATGAGGTCAGGGACACACACATACACACGCACACACAATTACAAACACGCATCCTAGGAGCCCTACATGAGGTCAGGTCGGCTACACACACACACACACACACACACACAATTATATTTTTTTAGGTGATTGCGTGTTTAGTAGTGGTAATAGTAGTAGTAGTAGTAGTAGTAATAGTAGTAATTGTAGCAGTAGGGGTGCTGGTAGTATTGGAGTTATAATCAACTGAGCTGATAGTTGGGAATCTGCCTGATTAAATGCGCTAAAAATAACACACACACACACACACACACACACACACACACACAATGAATCATCTCTTTCATAAACCTAACAATATTCACACCTAATAATAAATAATAAATCAAGGATCCATAGAGAAGTTCAGACAATTTTTAGATAACGAAGTAAAGATATTTGGGTCACTATCTTATTACAGATCTGAAACTGTTTGGAGGTGGACTGCGTTGAGAAGGAAGACAGGGAAGTTGCTGAGTATTTTTTTTTTTTAATGCAAGGAACAAGGAACTAAAGGCCGGGCAAAACCTCCCATTCTTTGAGGAAGGAAAGTCAGAACATCTTCAAAGCAAATATCCTCATCAGCGATGTTGGGGTCACACGAATTTCCAGCCTCCTCTTGCTTCTGATCTATGTAGAAACTTGGGAAGGAAATGTCAAATACTTTCACCATTAAGAAGCATCATCAGCTACAACTTTCTTTACTTTCCCTTGAATACTGAACCGATTGACAATTTCCTCATAGGCAGATGCAGTGTTAAATGCTGTGTGTCGACCATCAAAATTATCATAACCCAGCTCAACCCAGGCCACTTTTCTCAGTGGCCTCGACTCAGGTGGGTCAGGTGCCATGAGAGTGTTGAGGACAAAGGCAGGAGAACTGTCAAAACGCGGCTTAGCTGGGTTAATCCTGTGGCATCTTAATCCCATAATGACAGCTGGGTATGGGATAAACTTACCACTACCACTCTCCTTCCCTTTCATAATACCTATTTAAATACAATTAACTTTTCAATTAATTACAATTACAATTCATTACTTCAATTTTACTTTTAATTACAATTATGATTACAATTACAATATTTCTAAATAATTACATTTCAGTTAAATTACAATTACAATTACTTCAACCCTGCTCTCATCTCTTTTCTATACGATTTACTCCCAGTCCTCCATGTATGCAACAGGTCAACTCTGGAACTGTCTTCCTCTGTATTTCCTACTGCCTATGACCTCCAGTCTTTCAAACGCAGTGCATCCAGGCATCTCCAAATGAACACATCCTGAATTCAGCCCTCTTATTAATGTATTTAATTTCTGGGAGGGAGAAATCGTGCGGGCATCTGGCCTTTGGTTCCTTCTTCCATGCATAAAAAAAAAAAAAAATCGTAAAGCTTAAGTAATTACAGATGCAAATTCACCCTTGAATCTTTGTTGGTTAGGGGAGAGAGAGAGAGAGAGAGAGAGAGAGAGAGAGAGAGAGAGAGAGAGTGTGTGTGTGTGTGTGTGTGTGTGTGTGTGTGTGTGTGTGTGTGTGTGTGTGTGTGTTCTACTTAACTGCTGCTTAAGATCAAGTTCCACTTAAGTGCCACTCAAGTTCCACTCAAGTGGCACTTAAGTGGAACTTGAACTTTAAGTGACACTTAAGTAGAACACTTCCACATAGGTGCCACCTGAGTGCCACTTGAGGCACTTAAGTTGGCACTTAAATTGGGACAAGTTGGGAACTAAGTTGGCACTTGAGTTGGGACTTTAGTTGGAACTTGAGATGGGTCTTTAAGTTTGCGCTTGAGTTCGGTCATAGGTTGGCACTTGAGCTGGGACATAAGTTGGTGCTTGAGTTGGGACTTAAGTTGGCGCTTGAGTTGGGATTTAAGTTGGCGTTTGAGTTGGAACTTAAGTTGAGGTTTCAGATGGGACCTAAGATGGCGCTTGAATTGGGACTTAGGTTGGCGCTTGAGTTGTGACTTAAGTTGGTGCTTGAGTTGGGACTTAAGTTGGCGCTTGAGTTGAAACTTAAGTTGGCGCTTGAGTTGGAACTTAAGTTGGCGCTTGAGTTGGGACTTAAGTTGGTGCTTGAGTTGGGACTTAAGTTGGCGCTTGAGTTGAAACTTAAGTTGGCGCTTGAGTTGGAACTTAAGTTGGCGCTTGAGTTGGAACTTAAGTTGGCGCTTGAGTTGGGACTTAAGTTGGCGCTTGAGTTGGGACTTAAGTTGGCGCTTGAGTTGGGACTTAAGTTGGCGCTTGAGTTGGGACTTAGGTTGCCGCTTGAGTTGGGAATTAAGTTGGAGCTTGAGTTGGAACCCAAGTTGGCGCTTGAGTTTGGACCAGAGTTGGCATTTGAGTTGGCACTTATTTTGTAACTTGAGTTGGCACTTGTGTTGTCACTTGAGTTGGCACTGATGTTGTCACTTGAGTTAGGAGTTACGTTTGCGCTTAAGTTACAACATAAGTTGGCGCTTTAGTTGGCACTTAAGTTAGTTCTTGAGTTGGCACTTACATTGGCACTTGAGTTGGATCTTATGTTGAAACTTACGTCGGCACTTGGGTTGGCGCTTACGTTGGCACTTATGTTGGCACTTGAGTTGGGACCTATGCTGACCCTTGAGTTGTGATTAAGCTGATGCTTGAGTTGGGACTGAGGTTAGCGCTTGAGTTGAGACATGGGTTGGCACTTGAGTTGGGATTAATATTCGTACTTGAGTTGGCACGTTGTCACTTGAGTTGGCACTTAAGTTAATTCATGAGTTGAGACTTAAGTTGGCACTTGAGTTGTACCTTATGTTGGCACTTGAGTTGGGAATTCATTTGACGCTTGAGCTGATACTTAAGTTGTTGCTTGAGTCGAGACTAAGTTACCGCTTGAGTTATGACTTGAGTTGGTACTTGTGTTAAGACTTAAGTTGGTACTTGCGTTTGGTACCTGAGTTGGGACCTGAGTTGGTGCTTGAGTTTTGACCCAAGTTGGCACTTAAGGTTTCACCTGAGTTGGGATTAATGTTGGTGCTTGAGATGCAGCATAAGTTGACGCTTGAGTTGGGACTTGAGTTGACTCGTGAACTGGGACTTAAACTGGTGCTTGAGTTGTAACTTACGTTGGCACTTGAACTGGGACTACAGTTGGTGCTTGAGTTTTAACTTACGTTGCCACTTCAGTTGGTGCTTGAGTTGGGACTTCAGTTTGAGGTTAAAGTTGGGACTTAAGTTGGTGCTTGGATTGGAACAAGTCGACGCTTGAGTTGGGACTTAAGTTAGCGCTTGAGTTAGGACTTGAGCTCGTACTTGTGTTAGGATTTAAGTTGGTACTTGTGTTTGGACCCAAATGGTACCTGTGTTGGGATTTGAGTTGACACTTGAGTTTGAACTTTTGGTGGTACTTGAGTTGGGATTTAAATCGGCTCTTGTGTTGGATTTAAGTTGACACTTGTTTTAGGACATAAGTTGGCACTTGTTATAGGACTTAACTTGGTATTTAAGTCGGAGCTTTAGTTAACATATGAATTGGCACTTACGTCAACACGTGAGTTTGCACTTAAGTTGGCATTTGCGTTTGCACGTAAGTTGGCATTTGAGTTTTCTCTTAAGTTTGCATTTGAGTTGACACTTAAGTTGGCACTTGAATTGGCACTCACGTTTGCACTTATCATTTACGTTAGCACTTTATTTGGCACTTAAGTTTGGACTTAAGTTGGCGCTTGAGTTGGGACTTAAGCTGGTGTTTGAATTGGAACTTAACTTGGTACTTGAGTTGGGACCTAAGGTCGCCCTTTAGTTGGGACTAAAGATGGCGCTTGAGTTGGCACTTAAGTTTGCGCTTGAGCTGAGACAATGTTGGCGCTTGAGTTGGGACTTAAACTGTCACTTGAGCTGAGATCCAAGTTGGCGCTTGTGTTTGGACCTGAGTTGGCTTTTGAGTAGGCACTTATGTTGTCACTTGAGTTGGCACTTGTGTTGTCACTTGAGTTGGGAGTTATGTTTGCGCTTGAGTTGCAACATAAGTTGGCGCTTTAGTTGGCACTAAAGTTAGCTCTTGAGTTGGCAATTCCGTTGGCACGAGTTGGAGCTTACGTTGGCACTTGAGTTGGAGCTTACGTTGGCACTTACGTTGGAACTTGAGTTGGAGTTTACGTTGGCACTTAAGTTGGAGCTTACGTTGGCACTTGAGTAGGGACCTATGCTGACCCCTGAGTTGTGATTAAGCTGGTGCTTGAGTTGGGACTAAGGTTGGCGCTTGAGTTGAAACATGGGATGGCACTTGAGCAATGCTGGGAATAGCGCCGCTACTATTTTAATAGCGAAGGTGGTAACGCCATTACTTTTTTTTTTAGCCAGTAGCGGAACTGAGAGCGCCGCTACTTTTTGGCTGTACTCACGCGTTACCGCGCTCCTCGCTACTCACGCAACGAATACAGTCCGGAGTCGTGAGTACAGACAGATATGCCGACGGTTTGGTTGTATTAATTAATGACGAAAAATACTACTTTCGTCAATTCTGTCAATTAAGGATGTTTGTTCTACATTACATCAGTAATTTATTAAACTATATATATTATTTATTAGTAATTGTGCAATAATTAGACAGGAAGTTGCTAGTTAATTATCGATCATTTAAATTAGGTAGGCCTAAAGATAAATAAGGATGTCAGCTAGATGTAGGCAATGCTAACAAACACACACACACACACACACACCTCTAACTATTCCCGTCTCTAACTTGCGCTCTCTCCCTCACTCTCTCTTTCAGACTAATTCTTACTCACTACGTTATTATTTCGTAAAAGTATGTTACTTTCAGTTTAAGGTAATGGAAAAAACATTGCTATTGTACAGCCTTTAACAGAAAGCCCCAGTTCATTTTTACTCTCGTTTTCGTACATATCTTAAATGAGTATCATTGAAAATATAATAAATCTATATAATATGTATCAATGGTAGGCCACATTTTTTTGCCTGTTACTTACGTATGTTACTTTCAGTAGGTATACTAGGTAAGTGTAAAATAACATTTGTTACATTATACAGTAAATAGCTTTTTTTCCTGTACCTTCGGCTCTAAGCTTCATTAAAGTGACACCGACATGTATGATTTTATTTATTCAGTATAAGTGTATACTGACATTACTGGTACACAACATAACCACTCAGACTGACTAATATTATCAAAACAGTATATAGTGTACTGCTATATCACAGATTTTTGTTAACCTTTCCTTCGTGTACGTTTTTCTTATCCAAAGCAGCAGGAGCGGGAGCAACGCTACATTTCGTATCAAGTAGCGAAACCAGTAACGCCACTACTTTTTCGGGCTAGTAACGGGAATGGGAGTGCCGCTACTTTTTATTAGTAGCGTTCCCAGCACTGCTGATGAGGATATTTGCTTTGAAGATGTTCTGACTTTCCTTCCTCAAAGAATGGGATATTTTACAGTCAGACTCCCTCTCTTCCTTCTCTCTCTCTCTCTCTCTCTCTCTCTCTCTCTCTCTCTCTCTCTCTCTCTCTCTCTCTCTCATCTTTTGTCTGCCTGTCTTGAACCTTTGTGGGAACGACCTTGCTTCACCTTACGTCTCAGGGTAACTCCTTCTTTCCTTTCCTTCCATTCTTCCTTAATTCCTTCCTTCCTTTCCTCGACGTCTCTTTCTTTCCTTGTTTCCCCTTCCTCACTTTTTCCCATCCAGTTCCCTTTTCCTCCTCCTAATTCTTTTCACCATTTCCACTCCTTTTCCTTCCTTTCTTTTCACCTCCTTCCATATTCTCCTTCTCAGTTCTTTTCAGCATTTCCTCCCTTCCTTCCATTTTCTCCTTCGCCCCCTCTTTCTCTCCCCTCCTTGCCCGTCCTTGTACCCTCTCCTCTCCTCCCCCTACGACTCCCCCTTCCCCTCCTCCCTCTACCCCTCCCCCTCCTCTCTTCACAGGGGCCAATTTAAATCCCAACTCAAGTTCCAACTAAAGTTCAAACTCAAGTGCCAACTCATGTCCCAACACAGGTACCAAACGCAAGTACCAACTTAAGTCTTAACACAAGTACCAACTCAAGTCATAACTCAAGCGCTTAGTCCCAACTCAAGCGCCAACCTAGTCTCAACTCAAGTGTCAGTGTAAGTTACAACTCAAGTGCCAACTTAAGTCTGAACTCATGAATCAACTTAAGTGCCAACTCAAGTGACAACGTGTCAACTCAAGTACGAAGATTAATCCCAACTCAAGTGAAACCTTAAGTGCCAACTCAAGTGCCAACTTGGGGCAAAACTCAAGCGCCAACGTAGGTCCCAACTCAAGTGCCAACCCATGTCTCAACTCAAGCGCCAACCTTAGTCTCAACTCAAGCACCAGCTTAATTACAATTCAAAGGTCAGCATAGTTCCCAACTTAAGTGCCAAGGTAAGCTCCAACTCAAGTGTCAGTGTAAGCTCCAACTCGTGCCAACGTAAGTGCCAACTCAAGAGATAACTTACGTGCCAACTCGTGACAACACAATAGCCAATTCAAGTGACATCATAAGCGTAAACTCAAGGGACAAAATAAGTGCCAACTCAAATGCTAACTCAGGTCCAAACTCAAGCGCCAACTTAGATCCCAGCTCAAGTGACAACTAAAGTCCCAACTCAAGCGGCAAGAAGTCTCATCTCAAGCGCAAACTTAAGTACCAACTCAAGCGCCACATTTAGTCCCAATTAAAGGGCGAACATAGGTCCCAACTCAAGCACCAACTTAAGTTCCATTTCAAGCAGCAGCTTAAGTCCCAACTCAAGTGTAAACTTAAGTCCAAACTTAACTGCCAATGTAAATGCCAAATAAAGTGCTAACGTAAATGATAAGTGCAAACTTGTGTGCCAATTCAAGTGCCAACTCAAATGCAAAATGAAGAGAAAACTCAAATGTCAACTTAACTGGAAACGCAAATGCTACCCTAAGTGCAAACGCGAATTCCAACTTAAGTGCAAACGCAAATCCCAACTTAAGTGCAAACTCACGTGGTGACGTAAGTTCCAGTTCAAATGTTAACTAAAGCTCCGACTCAAGTGCCAAATTAAGTCCCAAAATAAGTGCCAACTTAAGTCCAATAACAAGTGCCAACTTAAGTCCTAAAACAAGTGCCAACTTAAATCCAACACAAGCGCCAATTTAAATCCCAACTCAAGTACCACCTAATGATCAAACTCAAGTGTCAATTCGTCCCAACACAGGTACCACTTGGGTCCAAACACAAGTACCAACTTAAGTCCTAACACAAGTACGAGATCAAGTCCTAACTCAAGCGCTAACTTAAGTCCCAACTTAAGCGCCAACTAAGGTCTCAACTCAAGCGCCAACTTAAAGTCCCAAGTCAAGCGTAAACTTGTCCCAATCCAAGCACCAACTTTAGTCCCAACTCAAGCACCAACTGAAGTTCCAACTCAAGCACCAACTGAAGTCCCAACTCAAGCACCAACTAAAGTCCCAACTCAAGTGCCAACGTAAGTTACAACTCAAGTGCCAACGCAAGTAACGACTCAAGCACCAACATAAATCTCAAATCACGAGTCAACTTAAGTCCCAACTCATGCGCCAACTTATGATGCATCTCAAGCACCAACATTAATCCCAACTCAAGTGAAACCTTAGTGCCAACTTGGGTAAAAACTCAAGCGCCAAAGTAGGTCCAAGCTCAAGCGCGAACTTAAGTCCCAACTCAAGCGTTCCAACATAAGTCTCAACTCAATTGCAAACTTAAGCCCCAACCCAAGCGCGACCTTAAGTCCCAAGTCAAGCGCCAACTTAAGTCCCATCTCAAGCGCCAACTTAAGTCCCAACTCAAGCGCGAACTTTGAGTCCTAACTCAAGCGCCAACTTAAGTCCCAAATTAAGCGCCAACTTAAGTCCGAACTCGAGCGCTAACCTAAGTCCCAACTCAAGCGAAAACTTATTTCCCAATTCAAGCGCCAACTTAAGTCCTAACTTAAGAGCCAACCTAAGTCCCAACTCAAGCACCAACTTAAGTCCCAACTCAAGCGACAACATAAGTCCCAATTCAAGCGCCAACCTAAGTCCCAACTCAAGCGCCAAAGTAGGTCCCAACTCAACACAAACTTAAGCCCCAACTCAAGCGCCAACTTAAGTCCCAACTCAAGCACCAACTTAAGTCCTAACTCAAGCACCAACCTAAGTCCTAACTCAAGCGCCAACTTAAGCCCCAACTCAAGCGTCAACCTAAGTCCCAACTCAAGCGCCAACCTAAGTCTCAACTCAAGTGCCAAAGTAGCTCCGAACTCAAGCACCAACTTAAGTCCCAACTGAAGCACCAACTTAAGTCCTAACTGAAGCACCAACTTAAGTCCCAACTCAAGCGCCAACTTAAATCCTAACTCAAGCGCAAACTTAAGCCCCAACTCAAGCGCCAACTTAAGCAAAAACTCAAGCGCCAACCTAAGTCCTAACTCAAGCGCGAACTTTGAGTCATAACTCAAGCGCCAACTTAAGTCACGACTCAAGCGCCAACTTAAGTCCTAACTCAAGCGCCAAACTAATTCCCAACTCAAGCACCAACCTAAGTCCCAACCCAAGCACCAAAGTAGATCCCAACTCAAGCCTCAATTCAAGTCCCAACTCAAGCGCCAACATAAATCCCAACTCAAGCGCCAACTGAAATTCCAACTCAAGCGCCAACTTAAGTCCCAATTCAAGCGCCAGTTTAAGTCCCAACTCAAGCGCCAACTTAAATTCCAACTCAAGCGCCAACTTAAGTTTCAACTCAAACGCTAACTTAAGTCCCAACTCAAGTGCCAACTAAAGTCCCAACTCAAATGCCAACTTAGTTCCAACTTGTCCCAATTTAAGTGCCAACTTAAGTGCCTAAAGTGGCACTCAGATGGCACCTATCCGGAAGAGTTCTACTTAAGTTCCACTCAGTTCAAGTTTCACTTAAGTGGTACTTAAGTGGAACTTAAGTGGTACTTTAGTGGAACTTAAGTGGCACTTAAGTAGAACTTAAGTGGCACTTAAGTGGCACTTAAGTTGCACTTAAGTGGCACTTAAGTAGAACTTAAGTGCAACTTAAGTGGAACTTAAGTTTCACTTAAGTTTCACTTAAGTGCCACTTAAGTTCCACTTAAGTTCCACTTAAGTTCCACTTGAGTTCCACTTAGGTTCCACTTAAGAACCACTTAAGAGGAACTTGAGTGGAACTTAAGTGGAACTTCAGTGGCACTTAAGTGGAAGTTGAACTTAAGTGGCACTTAAGTAGAAATCTTCCACATAGGTGCAATCTGAGTGCCACTTGAGGCACTTGAAGTTGGCACTTAAATTGGGACAAGTTTGAACTAAGTTCGCACTTGACTTGGGACTTTAGTTGGCGCTTGGGTTGGGACTTAAGTTGGCGCTTGAATTGGGACTTAAGTTGGTGCTTGAGTTGGGACAAGTTGGCGCTTAAGTAGGGACTTAAGTTGGCGCTTGAGTTGGGACTTAAGTTGGCGCTTGAGTTGGGACTTAAGTTGGCGCTTGAGTTGAGACGTATTTTAGAGCTTGAGTTGGGACTTAGGTTGGCGCCTGAGTTGGACATAAGTTGGCGCTTGAGTTGGAACTTAAGTACGCGCTTGACCTGGGATCTACATTGGCGCTTGAGTTTTGACCTAAGTTGGCACTTAAGGTTTCAATTGAGTTGGGATTAATGTTGGTGCTTGAGATGCAGCGTAAGTTGGCGCTTTAGTTGGGACTTGAGTTGACTTGTGAACTGGGATTTAAGTTGGTGCTTGAGTTGTAACTTACGTTGGCACTTGAGTTGTGACTTACGTTGGCACTTGAGTTGGGACTTTAACTGGTGCTTGAGTTGGGACTTCAGTTGGTGCTTGAGTTGGAACTTAAGTTGGTGCTTGGATTGGTACAAGTTGACGCATGAGTTGGGATCTTAGTTGGCACTTGAGTTGGGACTTAAGTTAGCGCTTGAGTTAGGACTTGAGTTCGTACTTGTGTTAGGACTTCAGTTGGTACTTGTGTTTGGGCCCAAGTAGTACGTGTGTTGGGACTTGAGTTGACACTTGAGTTTGAGCTATAGTTGGTACTTGAGTTGAGATTTAAATTGGCGCTTGTGTTGGATTTAAGTTGGCACTTGTTTTAGGACTTAAGTTGGCACTTGTCTTAGGATTTAAGTTGGCACTTATTTTGGGACTTAATTTGGCACTTTGGTCGGAGCTTAACATTTGAATTGGCACTTACGTCACCACGTGAGTTTGCACTTAAGTTGGCATTTAAGTTGGCATTTGAGTTTTCTCTTAAGTTGGCATTTGAGTTGGCACTTAAGTTGGCACTTGAACTGGCACTCACATTTGCACTTATCATTTACGATAGCACTTTATTTGGCACTTAAGTTGGCAGTTAAGTTTGGACTTAAGTTGGCGCTTGAGTTGGGACTTAAGCTGGTGCTTGAATTGGAACTTCAGTTGATGCTTGAGTTGCGACGTAAGCTCGCCCTTTCGTTGGGACTAAAGATGGTGATTGAATTGGGACTTGAGTTTCCGCTTGAGATGAAACATGATGGAGCTTGAGTTGGGACTTAAGTTGTAACTTAAGCTAAGACCCAAGCTGGCGCATGAGTTTGGACCTGAGTTGACGTTTGAGCTGGCACTTATTTTGTCACTTGAGTTGGCACTTTTTTTGTCACGAGTTGGCACTTATGTTGTCACTTGAGTTGGCACTTGTGTTGTCACTTGAGTTGGCACTTATGTTGTCACTTGAGTTGGGAGATATGTTTGCGCTTGAGTTGCAACATAAGTTGGCGCTTTAGTTGGCACTTAAGTTAGCTTTTGAGTTGCCATTTACGTTGACACTAGTTGGAGCTTTCGTTGACACTTACGTTGGCACTTGAGTTGGAGCTAACGTTGGCACTTGAGTTGGGACCTATGCTGACCCATGAGTTGTGATTAAGCTGGTGCTTGAGTTGGGACTAAGGTTGGCGCTTGAGTTTTGACCCAAGTTGGCACTTGAGTTGGCACTTAAAGTTTCACTTGAGTTGGGATTAATGTTCGTACCTGAGTTGGCACGTTGTCACTTGAGTTGGCACTTAAGTTGATTCATTAGTTGGGACTTAAGTTGACACTTGAGTTGTAATTTACGTTGGCACTTGAGTTGGGACTTAGGTTGGCGCTTGGGTTGGGACGCTTGAGCTGATACTTAAGTTTCCGCTTGAGTTGGGACTAAGTTAACGCTTGAGTTATGACTTGAGTTGGTACTTGTGTTAAGACTTAAGTTGGTACTTGCGTTTGGTAACTGTGTTGGGACCTGAGTTGGCACTTGAGTTTGAACGTCAGTTCGTACTGGAGTTGGGATTTAAATTGGCCCTTGTGCAGAGAGGATGGGGAAGGGTAGGGGGAGGAGAGGAAGGGGGAAGTCGTAGGGGGAGGAGAAGAGGGGGGGAGAGGGTACGAGGACTGGCAAGGAGGGGAGAAAAGGAGGGGGCGAAGAAGATAATGGGAGGAAGGGAGGAAATGCTGAAAAGAACAGGGAGGGAGAAGAAGGAAGGATGTGAAAAGCAAGAAGGAAGGAAAAGGAGTGGAAATGGTGAAAAGAATTAGGAGGAGGAAAAGGGAACTGGATGGGAAAAAGTGAGGAAGGGGAAATAGGGAAAGAAAGAGACGTCGAAGAAAGGAAGGAATTAAGGAAAAAAAGGGAAGGAAAGAAGGAGTTAGCCTGAGACGTAAAGAGAAGCAAGGTCGTTCCCACAAAGGTTCGAGACAGGCAGACAAAAGATAAGAGAGAGAGAGAGAGAGAGAGAGAGAGAGTTATCGTGCTATCGGACAGACGTAAACATGAAGCAAACTAAACATTATAAAGCTAACAAAAACAACACTAATTCTACTGTAAATTTGTGTTTGTCTGACGGAAGTGGGCCACTGACAGCTTGAATATTATGTTGTGGTTCCATGAAATTTAGTCAGCTTTATTCCTGCTCTAAAAATGAGTCTCCTTGGTTACTATAGCCGCGGCGCGCGACTCTGAAGTTGTTATTATCGTACCCTGGCAACCTACGATTCAAAAGTGCGTGATTTCGCGTATAATATCAGACGCATGTGATTCGTGTATAATATGTTCGTGTGGAATATTATTCGTGTATAATATATTCGTGAACAACAATATGATTCGTGTACAGTATGTTCGTGTATAATAATATTCGTGTATAACAATATTCGTGTATAATATGTTCGTGAATAATAATATTCGTGGATAATATATCGTGCATAATAATAAGATTCGTGTATAATATGTTCGTGTGTAATATTATTCGTGTATAATATATCCGTGCATACTTATATTCGTGTGTCATTATTCGTGTATAATATATTCGTGCACAATAATATGATTCGTGTATAATATGTTCGTGTATAATAATATTCGTGTATAATATATTCGTGCATAATAATATGATTCGTGTATAATATGTTCGTGTATAATAATATTCGTGTATAATATATTCGTGCATATAATATGATTCGTGTATAATATGATACGAAATCGGACGCACTCTCGAATGGTAGGTTGCCAGGGTACGATAATGAGAACCTCAGAGTCCTGCTCCGCGACTACAGTCTATTCAGTCCACTAATCTGACTATATAGAGAGAGAGAGAGGGTAGATGGGGGAGGGAGGAGGGAGACAAGAAAGGACGGAAGCAGAGGTTTAGAGAGAGAGAGAGAGAGAGAGAGAGAGAGAGAGAGAGAGAGAAAGAGAAAGAGAGAGAGAGAGAGAGATGCTACATGGGGAAGGGAGGAGGGAGAGAAGAAAGGAGGGAAGCAGGGGTTTAGAGAGAGAGAGAGAGAGAGAGAGAGAGAGAGAGAGAGAGAGGGTAAGTCCGTTGATGAAATGCGAATATGGATATCCAGCTCAGATTGAAGCAAGGGGAAAACTGCAGACAACTCTGTCTTGTCATCTTCCAGGAGTCAGTCAGGTGCTGTGACCTGAGATGCCAACTTACAATGTCTTGATGACAGGCGAATCAAGCTCAAAAAAAAAAAAAAAAAAAGTAAAATAAAAGGAATAATATGCTATTAAATCTAAATATACAACTAATAGCTGGTCCAATATTTTTCGTTTATTTTTAGCGCTTTGTAACTCAAAAAAAAAAAAAAAAGTTGCATCCAAAAACAGGAACCACAGTTCATATTGACCTGTGAGCATAGCGGGTCACTTATACCCATTCATTGATTGTGTGTGTGTGTGTGTGTGTGTGTGTGTGCCTCGTGCCCTCAGGCCTTGTCCCTGGCCAGCCTGTATTCCCACAGGTCGTTAAATCAGATGCCTTCGGCCTTTGACAGTGACTTTGGAGTAAAATAGACGATATTCTACATTCGTTTTTCCTGAGACAGACTATACCAGACAGCCTAAGCCACTTAGTAGAGATAAATTGGCTGTATCGTCCCGACTTCGGTCGGGATAGGCCGGCCCTGCAGTGGATACTCTAACGGCTGATGATGATTATATATATATATATATATATATATATATATATATATATATATATATATATATATAAGTTCGGTAGGTGGGTAGGTGAAATTTAACAGCAGTTTATATAATTAATAATATTTGAAAGCAATGTAAATAATGAATGAGCTGGCTTGCTATGACACAAGGCTGTTTCACACACACACACACACACACACACACACACACACACACACACACACACACACACACACACACACACACACAACCAAAAATGGATGAATTAAATATAAAATAAATAAATATATGATTAAGTAAATAACTAAAACTAGAGTATGGTCTAGCTCTCTACAAACAATGCTAAATGGAAATAAAATTATCACATACAGCTATGAAAAAAAAAAAAAAAAATGGCGATTCAATTTATCATTGTGGTCCTCTTCACTACAGGATGCCCACTTGTGCCCTGAAGGCTGTAGAAATATAGCGGTCGGAGGGGTATTTTTTTTTTTTCTAAGGAATGTGGAAGAGTTGAGAGGTAGGATGGGACTAGAGTGTATGGGTGTTATGATGAGGAGAGGTAAAGATTGAGATGGTTTGGGTATGTGGAAAGGATGGAGGATGATAAATGATTGCAGGATGTGTGAAATGTAAACGTTTGGGGTAGGCTTGCGAGAGGTAAACCGAAAAAGACCTGGGACGAAGTCAATGAGCGTGACCTCAGGGATAAGGGACTGAATAGGGAAGCTGCCAGAGATCGAGCAGCATGGAAAGTCGCCATTAGGTGACCAAGGCCGACACAAGCATGCATGTTGGAGCCTTTAAAAAAGAAACAAAACGATGGATACACTAGTCACATGACTCAAAGAACTAGGGTAAAAAAAAAAAGGTATTGGAGCCAAGAGAACAATGAATTTTGTATCTTTGTTTCTATTTTTTGTGGGTTGAGTAGGGCTAGTCTAGGTCTCGTGGTGGTGGTGGTCCTCGTGATGATGATGATGATGATGATGATGATGATGATGATGATGATCAATGTGTGTGTGTGTGTGTGTGTGTGTGTGTGTGTGTGTGTGTGTGTGTGTGTGTGTGTGTGTGTGTGTGTGAACTACTGAACTGCACTGGATTTGGGCAAAGGGTATCATCTTCAGACTAGACTCGTGGGTCTGATGGTGACCATGGGTTCTGTTAAGTCAAAGTTTAGCAAATGAATGTATTGTTGAAGTATATTTCCCACTGAGACCCCAGTTCAATAATACTGTCATCTTTGCTACCTCGATTCGATTTTTATCACCTACAGGAGCATAGACTCAACTTTCAATCTAAGTATATTCCTGAGTCAATAAAGGACAGTGTCTGAGTAAACTCGGGGCAAAATATGCGGCCGGAGCATCTATATAACATCCCTTTGCATGAAACTTAAATGAAGCAATTCACCGTCAAATTCATTGGCTTTTGATCAATTGTTGCATGCAGAGGGAGATGTGTGGCCTGGTTATCTACATGGTAGTGATAATAGAGTGGCAAAAATATGCTGGTCAAATGTATAAATGGATATGTTAAGATCATTTGCTCTATGCACTGGCAAACATAGAATACAACACCCATGTGTAATAATAGGCCTAATAATAACAATAATAGTAATAATAATAATAATAATAATAATAATATTAATAGTAGTAGTAGTAGTAGTAGTAGTACAGTAGTAGTAGTATAGTTGTAGTAGTAGTAGTAGTAGTACAGTAGTAGTAGTATAGTTGTAGTAGTAGTAGTAGTAGTAGTACTAGTAGCAGTAGTAATAGTAGTAGTAGTAATAGTAGTAGTAGTAATAGTAGCACTAGTAATAGTAGTAGTAGTAATAGTAGTAGTAGTAGCAGTAGTAGTAAATGATGGATTCTTTTTCCAGGTACGGTTTTGTAGAGAATAATTTTGCATCAAGGTTTGTTAATATCCTGGACATTTTTTGAGCACATATTTTTAATGAACACGTGTATATTACCCTCCAACCTTGTTATGATGCAACTTTACAAAGCGTGTGGAAAATGTTGGCTTGTTTATTTTCCGCACGGCCTGGGAATTACTGTCTGACACTCGGTTTACATGGGGTGGGGGTAGGTTCATTTAGTGAGCTTTTTAACCCTTTCACTGCGAACTGTATGCTTTGCATTTTATTTACATTATCATCGGATATATAAGTAACCGTCTTCCTGAAGGTGAAGGGTAACTAGACAAGACAAATGCTAAAGAACCCAAGTTGCTAGTTTTTATTTTTATTAATTTTTTATTAAATTAATCGATACATCTACTAACTTGCTATCTGTGTGTGTGAATGTGTGTGTGTGTGTGTGTGTGTGTGTGTGTGTGTGTGTGTGTGTGTGTGTGTGTGTGTGTGTGTGTGTGTGTGTGTGTGTGTGTGTGTGTGTGTGTGTGTGTGTGTGTGTGTGTGTGTGTGTGTGTGTGTGAGAGAGAGAGAGAGATCCCACTCTTTCCTAAAGAGAATAAAATCATGCAGTAATATCAAGATTTTAATGACAATTATACTGATATGTTACTCTAAAGGGAAAACAGAAATATTAGCTGCTTATATCTGGGTACAGTAAGGACAAAAGCCAGCCCATTGTGTACCTTACTTTCCACCCTGACGACTCACATCTAGGTGAATCATGTAAGAACTGAGGGACAAATTGGTGTACCAAGTCTTTTTCGGCTAAAGAATATTAGTCAGTACATGAAAGTGAAAAGTAAAAGACCTGAAATATTTGATGACCTCGTGTGTCTGATTCTACCGACAGCTTTTAGCTTATAAGTGCCCTTTTGGTGTGTATGGGACAAACAAGACTCCACTAATTACAATATTCAACTTACGTATTCTTTTCTTGCTGATGCCAGGCTGTTCTACCCAGCTTATGAGTAACCTATCGTTGTTAGAGGGATATATAATTAGGCAAACTCTTCAATACTGTGACATCTTTAATACTATACTGTATTCTTGCTACACCACATGATATTTATTTAGCTTATGAGTAACCTATCGTTGTTAGAGGGATATATAATTAGGCAAACTCTTCAATACTGTGACATCTTTAATACTGTACTGTATTCTTGCTACACCACATGATATTTATTTAGCTTATGGGAGCCTGCCAGTTTTGAAGGGGTTAATGAAGGCTACATTTAATTCCTTCACTTATGAAAACAACCTCCATAGCCAAATAAACTCGTCTGGTGGCAGGAAAAATAAAGCACAAAAAGTCTCACTGCATCACAGGGGTTGATTACGCGCGAGCGAGCGAAGCGAGCGAACAATATTTACTCTCAGTTAAATTTGAAAATGAGCAGCCCGACCCAACGGTAACACTATGCAGATGCTAATAACTTTACTCCTATCTGAAGTTAATTTGAAATTCTTTCTGTATTTTTTTTTTTAACGTGTCCGACTCTGGGCAAAGGCTTCAGGGCCTATTCCCAAGTCCCAGTAGTTCTCCTTGGGGCCCAGTAGTCCTCCTACATCTCCACATGTCACCACTTCGGCGCTAACACCCCACCATCCATATTAAATACATGCTAGGGCTGTTTCATACGGGAATGGTGTACTGGTATTAGCGGGGGTACTTTTATGACATGTCGGCGGGTCATCATATAGATCAGAAAAATCTGCTTTTTAAGAAATTCAAATCCTTAAACTATTCCCTGCCCCAGCCGGGATTCGAACCTGGGTCCATTAGGACTGAAGGCCGTCTCTCTACCGATTCAGCCACCGCCTCCCCCAAAATCATTCAATAAATTTTATGAACTGAAAAATCACCCATAATGCGTTGGAACCTATTGGAATCTCGAGTTTTCCATGGTGTTTGGCTCTAATCGGTGAGCGCCTCAGTTACAAAATCAAATTTAAAAAGATCTTCCGTCGTAACACTGTTTTCTGGCATCAACTCTAACATTAAAATATAAGAGATTCCACCTATAATTTTACATCAGAAGGAAACTGTGATAACATGGCGTCTGCTGGCTCGTCACGCACCCACAAAGCGCACTTTTTTGGTTATATGGTCTGTGAAAGGACGCAGCAACATATGGCCGACTGTCACCCTACCAATTAGAGGATGCATTTTTATTTAAATGCACCACCACCAAATAATTTTAATTAACATGGGAGCAATCTTAGTATGCAAGCAGTTAGTGAGGGCTTTATTTTCTATGCTATATACCCTGCAGTTTCAAAGGACTCTTCTGACCTGAATAAAACCCTCTGGAGATAAGTAAAAATCTGGCGTCATGTGAGTGTAGAAGTTAACCATGTGCAATGCAATATAGCCATTAATCCATGACTATGAACTGTTAAAATTGTTCCTGCATCACAAATTACGTCAAGCAACACGATGAAGTTACAACATAGCAATATACAAGTGATACAAATGATCAAAGTTACTTTGAATACCTATTAATAACATCTTTTTCTGCACATTATCATATTTACCATACTCTACCAAATGCCATTTTTTTTTTTTTTTAATGCAAGGAAGAGGGATTCAAAGGCCAGATGCCCACAAGCTTGTTCCCTCCAAGAAAAGATAAGCACAATATAATAAGCAGCCAAATTCAAGATCCATTCATTTCGAGATGCCTGGACACACTGCGTTTGAAAGACTGCGGTTCATAGGCAGTAGGAATTCTATCTATCTGTCTATTGCCAGACACCTCAATCCCGTTTGGGGTGGCCACAAACAAATCGCCTCCAAGTCGCCCTGTCCCCCGCCATTTCACTGCCCTGCCCCCAACTCACACCCCCCTCTCTCATATACCTCTCCACCCCATCCCTCCATCTCATCCTCGGCCTCCTCCTCCCTCTTCCCCCCTCCACCTCACTCACATACACTCTCTTCGTCAGTCTTTCACCCTCCATCCTCTTCACATGGCCAAACCACCTCAGTGTGTTCCTCATAACGTTTCCTATCACATCCACATCCACACCACAACGCTCCTTTATATCCTCATTCGTCAGCCTGTCTCTCCACGTGACTCCACAGGCTCCTCTTAAATAACTCATTTCCACTGCTCTCACTCTTGACTTGTGTCCTTCCAACAATGTCCAAGCTTCACTTCCGTACGTTAGAGTTGGTATCACAATACTGTCATGTAGTAACTTTTTCACTTCCATGCTCACTTCCCTGTTTCTTATCACTGCTTTCAAGGAACCAGCAACCTTTCTTCCCTGCTGTACCCTTTCAAGCACTTCACCCTCCAAACCTCCAGAATAACAGCCAGAAAAAGACAGTTCCAGAGCTGACCTGTTGCATATTTGATGGAATGGGAGTAATGGTTAACTCTTGCATTAGAGTGGACCCCCCCCAAAAAAAAAAAAAAAAAAAAAAAACGAGAGTTTTATTAGATGGGTGCCATGTGCCCGCTGAAGTGGCTTAGGTATGCAAGCAGACAGTTCAGAGGAACAGTGACCACTGAAACAGTGACAGAAAAAAGACACAACAGTGCAACAAAGAGACATAGGTTGAAGGAAGCCAGTAAGAGAAGACTTAATAAGACAAAATGCCTTTGACTCAGCCTTGTTAACAAGAGCTGTATGTGAGCAGTCTGCCCACATATAAGAACTGTACTCTACACAGGGGCGAATAAAACCCTTGTATAAAGTCAACAACTGTGCAGGGGTACAGAAGGCACTGAGTCAGATTAGCACATCTAATCTTTTGGAAGCAGATTTTACAAGAAAGGTAATATCATCTTCCTAAGATAAATCCCAAGAGAATGAAACTCCAGTTACATTAAAAGATGATGCAGGGTTGAAATGGATATTGTCGAAAATCAGGGGATACTCCTGTGATAAATATTCATGAGCCGAAAGTTGTAAGAACTGAGAGTCTGACGCATTAAAAACAGCAAGATTACTTTTACTCCAGTCAGGGATATAAGTCAAGACTGACATTAAGTATGCCATAGCCACATCCCTTGTTTATTGTGATTACTACTGAGATGGGCAGTGAGAAGTGGAGGGCGCGGTCGAGGGAGGAATCATCAGCGTATGAGTGGATAGGATTAGATGTACAGTTTAGGTGACTGATGAATAGAAAAGAGTTGATGATAGGACGGAACCCTGAGGAACACCATTATTCTCAAACCTAGGAGAAGAACAGTGGCCATCTACAACAGCAGCTACAGAACGACCTGAAAGGAAACTGGTGATGAAGGCACAGATAGAAGGAGAGAAACCTAAGAGGATAGTTTGGAAATTAAAGATTTATGTCAGACTCGATCGAAAGCCTTTGAGATGCCGAGTGTAATGGCAAAGCTTTCGCTAAAACCCCGAAAGGATGACAAGGAGTCTGGAGAGAAGGTGAGAAGATCACCAGTGGAGCGTCCCTGGCGGAACCCATACTACGGACTGGGAAGGTTATGATGGGAAAGGTGCCTTATTTTTTTATTTTGTTTTATTAAAAATACATTTAAAAACTTCAGAAATACAGAATGTTAAAGTAACTGGGCGATAGTTAGAGGGCTTGGAATGCTCCTCCCTCTTTGGGACGGGTTGAATGAGAGCATATTTCCAGCATGAAGGAATGGTACAAGTTGACAGACAAAAGCACAGAATTACAGTTCTTGGGGACAATAGGAGCGGCCCCATCAGGCCCATAAGCCTTGTTAGTAATAAGGCCAGGTGATGGCAGAAAACACAAATGAAGAGATTTCAATGTCTACCAAGAGGATGTCAGAGGGGAGACGTGATGGAGGAATAGCACTGGAATTGTCTAAGGTTGAACTGGAAGAGAAGGTCTGAGTGAAGAGTTCTGGTTTTTCGGTAGAAGAAACAGTATAGAGCTATCAGAACAGAAGAGAGGAAGAAAGGATGAAGGAAAGTTGTTGAAAAACGTTTTTGGCAAGGTACCAGAAGCAGTGGGAAGAATTAGTCACAGAGTTCAGAGCATTTCTTACGATACAGATAAAATTATTCTTAGCAGATCGATAGACAGACTTAGCACAGTTCTGGGCAGAGAGTTAAAAGAGATGAGATGCCGGGATGGGTTGACTCTGGTACCTTTTGTAGGCCTTTTCCTTGCTGTGGATGGCATTAGAACAAATTTAACCAAGTTTCTTTTTTCCGTTATTCACAGACTATAAAAGGATTGTAAGCTTCCATCCCTGAGAGAATAGCCGCCATAATGAGCAAGGCACACTCAGATGACTGTCATCCATGGAAGCAATAATCATTCCAGGTAAAATGAAATAAGTACTGTCTGATGGAGACAGAAGATTAACAATAAGCAGAAAGATTAGTTGTATGGAAAAGGTCAAGTATGTTGGAACTCCCTCCAAGGTGGTCAGGGATATGGGCGCTGTACAAGCTGCTCTAGTCTTTAAGGACAGAAAAGATGTAGGCTTGTTCACCAGGTGGTTCAGTGAAAGGAGGGAAGAGCAAAAGGTGGTGGTGAACATTGAAATCTCCTAGAATGCAACTTTCAGAG
Source organism: Coenobita brevimanus (assembly GCF_032717465.1). Lineage (NCBI taxonomy): Eukaryota > Metazoa > Arthropoda > Malacostraca > Decapoda > Coenobitidae > Coenobita > Coenobita brevimanus. The sequence goes on along the minus strand of NC_137033.1, from coordinate 51,688,530 downwards.
AAAGGCGAATTTTATAGGACGTGTTCCATCTTAGAAGTAAGATTATCAATGAAATGTCCAAAGTCAGTAGAATTAGGGAATAAGTACACAAAACTGATATATTTAGCCAAAGAATGACGGGGTAGTCGAACAAGAGAGTAGAGAATTCAGAAGATTCAAGTTCGGGAACACGAAAGCAAGGTATGTTGTTGCATACATATACACAGCAGCCTTCTTTGACTTAAGTGAGTATAGAGAATGTAGGTGGATAGAGAGAAGAGTCTAATATCAGTCGCCTCAGACAGCTGAGTTTCAGTACGGAAGAGAGGGTAAGGTTTAGAGAAAGAGAGATGTTCAACAGAGAGACAATCAGAAGAAAGGCCACGGATGTTGCAAATGATGAAACTAAACCTATCACATCTATTTCAAATTGTGTATAGCTACTAGTTTCAATTGTACTAAGACAGAATGACGAACAATGAAACGATATGCTTGCAGTGCAGGTAAAAGAGCAAAATTACCAAGCATGTAACCCTTCAAAGTGCTATAAAAGACGAAAGTCGTGTCACTGTTCTGTCCGAAAATTAAGTGAAACACGTGAAACACAAGGATCTACCACAGTTACAATGCTCATGGTTGGTTAGCCTGACTTTCCTCAAGCTTCATATTTGCTGGTGACGGGATGATAGTATGAATGAGCCCAGGAAACTCCAAAGCTTCAACACTGCTTCATGGATACTGCTGTGTCCGAGAGAAGAAATATGAACCATACTCGGCCAGGCGATGATTGCCTAGCAGCAACAACTTACGTCTTACCACAAAACATCAAGCAGACCTAGTATATTCCTTGGTGTGGAGAAGGAAAGGAAAATGCACCCAATTATTAGGGAGATGATAGAAGGCAGGATCTACTTGGATTTAGGGGGAGAGAATCCCGAACAGATGGTGCAGACATCATCCTAACCCTAGTTCCCAGTTTCATGGGGTGGGTACTACCACTACGGGATAATTATTTTTAAAAAATAGATTAGTATTAAAATATGGGGTAGTTAATACAAAATAAGGCGAATCTTAAAGACTGGAGCAAGAATGAATCAAGCAAATAGTTACAACCATACATACTGTAGTATACAGAACAAAAAATTCCCCGAGACGATAATCAATCACCCCATTTGGAACTGGCTAGATAACTTTTCGCTCCTGTTACCCTGACCTTCAGATTATCGTCTTCGCCTTTTGAACTTGACCAACGTCTGGTTAATAACTTCCAATCTACAGAAAAATGTGATTTCCAGTTCACAACTTTCAAAAGTTAGAGTCCAAATAGATAGATGGGCAGTAACAGTTAGGAAGTGTGACAGGAAACTGCAACCAAAATTATTGCCTACCTGTAATCGGGTAGGTAAAAACAAATATTCAAGAATGACATACGCAACCTTACCATGATTGTGATGACTTAATCATTTTCAAAAAGCATTGTTGGAAGTCGTATACACACTTTGGAGAATAATAGCTATTGTTCCTGTTACTCTGGCCAGTCTCACAGCCCACTCCCTCCCAGTCTGCTACCCAACACATTCCATCAGTCAGGATATCCAGGGGTGAATGCCAATACCAGCCGCAGGCTGCTATAATTGACGATGAGTGAATGAATGAACGCATGGCACAATTCACACCACAATCAGCTGATATATTACCATTATTTTACTCTTTCCATTATTTGTTTCTAGATCCCATGTTCTTCACCAATAATGAAGCATTTTTGGACGATGTTAGTTAGGATGGAAATGATAAGGACAGTCATAAGCAAAAACGTTAACAGTATTACGGATGACAAAGATGACTAATGGTGATGATGCTGGTAGCGAAGCATTAGTGGATAATGTTAATGAGGATGAAAATAATAATCACAATGATAAAAGGGAAAAAATATTAACGGCATTACTGACAACAAAGACAACGATAATGATGATGATGATGATGGTAGTAATAAACTGTTACCATTTATTACTTGGTTTATAGAATGCGTAACTCTACAACCATGAAAAACTACAAAGACAAGAGCAGTATATATATATATATATATATATATATATATATATATATATATATATATATATATATATATATATATATATATATATGCCTCGTTTGTTACTCCTCACTGCAAGCCATCTGTTGCAGGCATGTTGTGCATGTTGACGACAGAAACAATTTCACCCAGAGAGCCACGAATGGAAGAAGAGCTTTTGTTTTGTAGTTGAGACGCCGATAAATCTGTCTTTAGCTATCTATTTCTTTTGTCGTTATCACATTTCCTTAGAATACTCTTTTTTTCTGTTCCTGCCTCCAAACTTAAGCAACAAATCTATCAATACCTCCCGTACTTTATGTCAGCTCATCAAATTTGCTTGCATTTCTCTTTTTCGGGTTTTCATGTATTGGCACTGGTATAAGCATACATGACTGAATATACAAACATCCACAACTGTAGGCATATGTTATGACACAATACCATATGTAAGTACGGTATATAACTCCACAGCTATATGTAACAATATATACAACAGAACAATATATAAAACAGGTAGTTATGTCTGGAGTTCTCCAGGAAGAGACAACTACACATCCCCTAGCCTAGACTAATCAGGAATGCCAAACACCTCTGATCATGTGCCGGAAACGAGCCCCCCCCCCACACACACATTTACTTTAGCCGGAAGTCAGAGGGGGATATAAGTACGAAATCACATGTAAGAGTTTTCGACAAGGAGAGAGTAGGAAAGAGAGAAGGAGAGAGAACCACAGAGAGCACCAGAGAGATTCCCAGAGAACAATAGGGAGTAGGAGAGTGAGAGTAAAGTAGGAGGACCGCAGCCAGCACAAACTGCTGCTAACCAAACAAGGGTCACGCCAAGCTCTTAACTTTAACCAAGTAACTGTCTCACAATAAACTCCATCGACCCCAATCTGCCTATTTCATCATCCCACTTAAAATACGAAGAGGATAACGGAACAGAGAAGGCCTACACTGACATCTACAATGCCTTACCATTACTCTCTCCCCTGGTGCCACTCCCATCGACGATACAACCAGATAACCTTCTCTATTTAATTTAACCCCTCGGCTACGTCTACCGATATTAGTGGCGAGCGGTAACAATGAACCAACTACGTCCATTGACATGGGTGGCGAGCGGTAACAACCAACCGGACTACAATCAAACCATGCCTTAGGAGTTTGTACAACGATAAACTACGCTCATCGATATTAGTTTATACGTTCATCGAGATTGGTGGCAAGCGGTAACAACGACCCAACTACGATAAACTACGCTCAGTGATACAACTCCCTCCCTATCCCCCCAAATGAGGGTGCTGGACGCCCTACGAAAGGTACTGGAGCCTTCCCACCCCCGAATCTTATCTTTTTTTATGTTTCTGCCCGGAATCGTGCCAAGTCTGTTCTTCGCTCTGCTAAAAATAATTTCATCCATACTAACTGCTCTCAACTCTCTAACTCAATTATTCCTGCTTCTTCTGGTACCTTGCTAAAAACCTTTCGAACAAGTTTACCTCATCGTCTTTCTCTCCTCTTTTCCACTCTGATGGCTCTGTAGCTATTTCTTCTATTGATAAGGCAGAACTCTTCACTCAGACTTTCTCCTCCACCTTAGATGATTCCGGAGCTGTCCCTCTATCTCTTCCAACCCCTGACTTCCTCATGGCTAACATCAAAATTTCTTTAATCGATGCATTTTCTGCCATCACTGGCCTCAGTACTAACAAGGCTTATGGGCCTGATGGGGTCCCTCCTGTTGTCCTCAAGAACTGTGTTTCTGTGCTTACACCCTGCCAAGGTAAACTCTTTCGTCGTTCTGTATTAGCTTACACCTTTCCTTCTTGCTGGAAGTTTGCTTTCATTCAGCCAGTCCCAAAGAAGGGTGACCATTCCCAACTCTAACTATCTTGCTTTAACCTCCTATATTTCAAAAGTTTACGAGTCCATTTTTAACAAAAAAAAAAAAAAAAAATGTAAAGCCTCTCTCCTATTCCAACCTTCTTTCTGATCGTCAGTATGGGTTCCGCCAGGGACGCTCCACTGGTGCTCCTCACACTCTTGCCTGCTTGAGCTCATATTGTAACCTTCGCTTTGTGTGCTCAGTCCTCGTTCCTTTGTCCTCTCATTCAAGTGAGACACAGCAACCAACCCAATTCCATATCTAGCAAGGTTTTGAACACCCAGTATCATGTATGGGAAGGAATCTGACATTTGTAGCACAGCACACTTTGCAGTGTGACTACAGTAGTGTACTCAGCAGCGCAACAGGACCTGTGGTATCCACGTGTCAGTCAGAACTTACCATCAACTTCTCAATAGAAAAATCAACCACTGAATATGACTGACATTATGGATAACTTGATGGAATGCATGGTGCAGCCTGCAACTACCACAGACCTATTAGAGACCATGGACCAAGACCACACTTGCAAACTTGCATACATTACAAGCTGTAGCCTTGTCGATCGTTAATTTACCACACAAGTTTCTGCCTCAGTCAAACGCACGCCTTCGTATTTTCGATTACCTTGACTGTGAGAAGGTATGGCTGCGAGATGGTATGGATGTGAGTCAGTACGGATGAATCTGTATGGTAGTGAGGTGGTATGGACGTGAGGTTGTACGAATGTGAGGTGGTATGGATGTGAGGCAGTACGGCTGTGAGATGGTATGGATGTGGGGCAATACGGACGTGAGGTGGTATGGATGTGAGGCATACTGGATGAAGGAATACGGCCGCGACGTGGTATTGATGTGGGGCAGTACAGCTGTGAGATGTTATGGATGTTGGGCAGCACGGCTGTGGGATGGTATGGATGTGAGGCAGCACGGCTGTGGAATGATATGGATGTTAGGCAGTACCGCGTTGAGGTGGAATGGATGTGGGGCAGTACAGCTGTGAGATGTTATGGATGATGGGCAGCACGGCTGTGGGATGGTATGGATGTGAGGCAGCACGGCTGTGGAATGATATGGATGTTAGGCAGTACCGCGTTGAGGTGGAATGGATGTGGGGCAGTACAGCTGTGAGATGTTATGGATGATGGGCAGCACGGCTGTGGGATGGTATGGATGTTGGGCAGCACGGCTGTGGGATGGTATGGATGTTAGGCAGTACCGCGTTGAGGTGGAATGGATGTGGGGCAGTACAGCTGTGAGATGTTATGGATGATGGGCAGCACGGCTGTGGAATGATATGGATGTTAGGCAGTACCGCGTTGAGGTGGAATGGATGTGGGGCAGTACAGCTGTGACGTGGTATGGCTGTTGGGCAGTACGGCTGTGGGATGATATGGATGTGAGGTTGTATGGATGTGAGGTTATATGGATGTGAGGCAGCACGGCTGTGGGATGGTATGGATGTGAGGCAGCACGGCTGTGGGATGGTATGGATGTGAGGCAGCACGGCTGTGGGATAGTATGAATGTGAGGCAGCACGGCTATGGAATGGTATGGATGTGAGGCAGTACGGCTGTGGGATGGTGTGAATGTGGGGCAGTACGGCTGTAGGATTGTGCGCATGTGGGGCAGTACGGCTGTGGGATGGTGTGAATGTGGGGCAGTACTGCCGTGAGGTGGTATGGATGTAGGGCAGTACGGCTGTGATGTGGTATGGATGTAAGGCAGGCTGGATGAGACAGTACGGCTGTGAGGTGGTATGGATGTGAGGCAGGCTGGATGAGATGGTATGGATGTGGGGCATTACGGCTGTGATATAGTGTGGATGTAAGGCAAGCTGCATGAAGCAGTACTGCTGTGAGGTGGTATGGATATGGGGTAGTAGCCACGGCTGCGAGGTAGTATGACAGGTGGTTTAGATGTGTCTCTGAGGCTATGGGGTGATATGACTGTGAAGCGTTACAACTGCGGAATGATAAGGCTATGAGGTGGTATTACTGCGAGTCGGTACGGTTACCGGTTACCAGGTGGTATGGCTATAAGGATGAGTGACCTGAGCCATTCACTGCGAGAAGTGCAGGTCACTCCACTTCATAGCAGGCTGGGTGTCTCGGTTCACAACTAGAGTGTCGTCTGGAGCACAAGAACTTTTCCCCCAAACACCTCTGGTAAAAACGAGTCAAGTAGATAAAAAATGGTTTGGGCTACATAAGCACGCAATAATGAAAGCCTGTGGCAAATATTATATCCCCCTCCCCCCTGCCCACGGTATACAAGGCTATATACTGGTGTAGTTCACCTAACTCCTTCAAGGCCATCATATGGTTTATCAATTTATTCTTGCCAGGGGAACTTTTTTTTTTTTTTTTTTAGGGGGGGGGAGGGAAAATCACACACAGTGAGGTGGCAAACGAAAAAAACTCTCCAGTTAGAACGTTTCCCCCAAAGCTGAATGATAATGCTTGGAGAAAGCAAGAATGTAATACGCGCATCACTGAACCATTGAGGTTAATCTTGTTGTCCTCATAAGATTTATTTAATAAGGAAGGATTTTTGTTGTCAGTGGGTTTGAATAATCCATTCAGTCCAATTAAGTGTTTTTTAATTCTTGCCTGACACCATCTGACGATTAAAGTCAACTTAGGCGTCCAGTGGTGATGAGGTTAATGAAAGCAACACCAGTATCAGGTTAGCTATTCCACGGTGAAAAAATCTCGACAAAGCTGAATAAAATCATCTAGAGATATCGAGCATGAACCAGGAAAGGAAACAGGATTTACGGGATTAAGGCCATATCAGACTTCTAACCCAACTAGTTCGATAAAACTCAATCTAAATATGATTGTCTGGCAGGTTGCGAGTTAAGTTTTCATCAGGGGCTTAAATGAGGACAACAAATTCGTGATATTCTGTTTCCCAGGATGCTTCTGCAAAATGAACTGCTTGGCACCTATGCACTGCAGTCATATCGTGCTGATATACTGTATAGTACACTCTTTTCCATTTTTTAACACCTGCCCTCGCGGAACAAGAGCAGGTGTTGTGCTTTGTTTTGTATTTTACGTGTGTGTGTGTGTGTGTGTGTGTGTGTGTGTGTGTGTTAAACTACTGTTATCCGACCAAATTCGATGGAAGAGTTGGGGGACAGTCCATATTATATATATATATCAATGATCAGTGTTAAATAGCTAAGTCAAACGTTTAACTAGCAAAATCATCTTACCCAGGTAGTTTTCATCCGGTTTTGACCAAACTCGGGGAAACGGCTGGGGGCATGGCAAGAATCAAGTGGTTCAATCCAGAGAACACCCATTAAAATTTCGAGATAACGGTGCAAGATACCCGTGTTTTTGATTGTTAACAAAAGAAGTAATATTTTATTCGATTTTAACCAAACTTGGTGGAAAGGCTGATGGTTAGCTGATGAGTTACTGATTTTAAAATTAATAGGTGTCAAAGGTCCAGGTCAACTCGGGCAGCTTCAATCTGATTAATGGCAAATTTTGTAGAGGAGCTGCAAGTAAGACAAGAATAAACATATTCGATTTTGAGAACAAAGGCCAGGGCCACAGGGCAAAGTCAACCCAAACAGTTCTGGTTTTATTTGAACCCAACTTGGTGCAAAGGTTAAGAGTCAGGAAACAACAAAGAGATTCAGTTTTGAAAACGATCAGTCAAACATCTAGATCATAGTGCAAGGCGAAAATTCGGCCCGAGTGTCTATGTAGGCAAAATAACGAAAATAGTTTTAATATGATTTGGATTAAACTTAGTGGATGTGTTGAGATCATGCAAGAAGGTCAATGAACTACTTTTGAGAACAAAAGGCTAAAGATCAAAGTCACATAACATGGTCAATTTAAACAATCTTTATCCGATACAGATTATATTTTGTGGAGCGGATAAGGTAAAACAATGATAAAGAGATTCGACTTCAACAACAATCAATCAAAGGTCAATAAGGGAATGGTCAAAGGTTAATATCACTGGATAAAGCCAACTCAAGTAGCTATGATCTGATCTGAACCAATGCCGGTGGATGAGTTAAGGGTTAAGCAAGAATCAAGTAATTGCATGTGGCAGTAATTTGTCGAAGGTCAAGGTCACGGGACACGGTCATATTCTGCTCTTAGAACAGTTGGTGGGCGCGGGTGTTGCGATCTGTGTGCTCTTTCGTTTCACTCTTCAAATACTTTGTAGTTACTTTAATATATAAGCAATAGTAATATCACAGGTACTAAACAACTGTAAGGTCGCATTACATGAATTATGAAAACCGTAATGCAACGTTATCGCATATAAAAAAAAAAAATAAAATTACGGATTTCATAAATACTGTACCCATGATACTTCCCTATTTGATCGTCCATAGGCTTATGTAGTGTTCTTTCTTCCAGAATACTTTCCGCTTGCACTCTTTCTCGTAGGTACTGGTGACGTCGTGCTACTGAAATACATTAAAAACTGACCCAAGATTTTATTTGGCCTACTACTGGGATAATGAAGTATGGCAACTGGCGAATAGGCTCCATAGCGGATATTAGGAAGGGTCCTTTGTCGGATGAACCAAACGACTTAGTCAGAACGCAAGGCAAGTCACTGATAATTAAATGGGAAATGATAACAGGAAACAAATGTCAAATAGAAAAAAAATAAGAAAAATATAGCGCAAAGTTAAGTAATAACTGAAGACCTCCCACTGGTGATGCCTCTAATGTATAATTCTACCAGGTCGTAAATTCGTAAAAATGGCATTTCAATGAGATTACAGTTATAACCATTAGCATATGTTTTACATCACTTCTCACACGTATTGATTTGTGAAACATCATCATTCTATCGATTTATTAATGCTTTGCCCACATCCATCTCAAATATTAATTTTAACTGTCATAACAATTCATCCAACCTTGTACTTCCGTATTAACCCGTCTGGTGATTGGTAGTGGTGACCAAAATCCACTCATATAATGTAGTGCTACCTACTACTTCTTTCACATTTATCTTTTTTTTTTTCCTGTTTGCCCTCCTCTCTTCTTCCTATTTCTCCCAACTTTCCTGTCGCTTTTTATTACTCTTCACTCCTTTTCAGGTGTATTTTCATTGAGTGACAAGCCTAGTGGTTTCCTGTAACCCACGAAACCACTTACAACGCTGGGTGGTAACCACATCACCAACCCTTGCGTGTTCCCTACGTGTCAACAAGTGGTTGGCAGAGGGTTAGTGCCCCTCCCCGTAAAACAACTACTGTAACTCAAAGACAAGTGACTACCCCTTATGGGATCATTGCGTCTGGCTGTAGACAGATAGATAGATCATAGCTGCACTGTACCAACAATGGTTGGTTCGTCCTGTACAGCAATTTGCCACTTTATGAACTGCTGTGGTTCGGTGGTTAGCACAGGCCTACTCATATCGTAATGTGTGAGCCCCGAATCTAAGCTTCAAACCCAAATCGTAGTGGACATAATTATGGAGTGGGTGTTGGTGGTTTGTTCTTTAATATCTTGCATATGTAACCGCTTGTTGATTCTAAATATGACATGTACAGTCTGACACAATGAAACAGCCAATAAAACACTTCCAATTTCACATGCATCATTCTTCCTACAGGCGCCTTCTCTCTATTCATAGTTCACCAGCATGGGGATGGGTTAATTCTGGCTATTACTCTCCCTCCGAGGAGAAGGTTCACTCTTGCAGTGGAGCTAATATGGACCGATACTGATTAAGATGTATAAACAAAATGAAACTGTAATGATGGAGAAGATATGTGCCGTTATCCCCTATGCACACTCCAGACTAAGCCACTGCGCAGTGTAAGGCATTACAGAAACTACTGTATATTCCAGTAGAAAAGACCACAGCAAACACAAACGACAGTCTTGGAGAGGGTCTATTGTGACCCATCTAACACAAGTTAGAGATGAAAACAAAATATTTTAAACTATATAAAGTACGTGGACAACGTAACGTGCAAAATGAACCACATTACTACCACTCTGCGAGAATTATGCAGCTCTTCATTCACTTTTCCTTTTTAACCTTCCAGTACCTCAGCATTAACCTTGACAGCATCGCCTGCGTGGCCCTCCTTATCCCACCAACGACCACTTTGATCCACTCACCCTTTATTACCTACCTTCACATCGCACGTCATCATATGGCTCCCTGTGGACCAGACTTGCATAATTTTCCAGTCATAATCTTTGTTTCTGAAGGAGGGATCAGAGACACGGAAGATTTTGTACTCTTCCATTTTTCTTCTTGTAAAAGCAAACCACGGTTATTGCAAAGGGATAATAGCAAATTTAACTGTGAACCTAGAGACTACAGGTTTAAATGACTTGAATGGGAAGACAAACTGTAATTTTTTTTACTGTCACATATGTAATGCCTATGGTTATTAGCTTCGATTAGCCCGCATCCCAGTTTACAGACAGCAGCCACTAACGACACACCGAGGCCAGAAATGCTTATCTTCACGTGCTTTAGACACTATCGCATAATAAGTGGGATTTGTCAATTGCATCGCGATTTAAGCGTTAGTCCATTTAATAAGGCGATTTTCTTTTTTATTTTTAGACTGTTCTTGATATCACTACATAACGGGTTTTCTTCCGTTTAAGAGAGATGTTTGAGGTGGAGTGGTTCGATGCAACCTTTATTAATCTTTCATAACCAAATGCTTCTCTACAGCAGCAATGATAAAGTTCAAACAGATGTCATGGTACTGAAGGGGTTTAGGTATATGGTGATCAGTCCAGGGCAGGCAACCAACACTGACACACACACTGGATAATGCAGTACATTTAATCCTACACATAACACTACACCTCTTCTTCACCTGCACCAATGCAATTCACCGACCCAAATGCGCTCACCAAATCCACAATCACGCGTCCCAGACTAAATCATTGTCGCACCACAACATGTATTTACTGAAACACACACATGAGACCGTTGGAGTCGGAACAGCAAGTCTACCAGCCATCAGATTTTGTGTGTCATGCTGCAAGAGGTTGGTCAGGTGGTATACTTAATATTATAGCAGAATAATCCCTTCAACATGAGGTCATCATTTTACTTTCTCTTGCTCTTACCAGACGAGTTGATTCAGGCAAGAAGTATACACCAGTAGTGAAGGCGTCAATGAAGGTTATATCGGATTCCTTGGTTCGAAATGTCTCTCCTAAACTGAATAAAACAGTCTGAAGGTAACAAGATAATATGAAAAGCAAAAATGAACGTCTGCTATCTATTGCCAGACGCCTTAATCTCGTAAGGGGTGGCCACAAACAAAACGCCTCCATGCCGCCCTGTCTGCCGCCATTTAACTGCCCTGCTCCCAGCCCACATCCCCCTCTCTCATATACCTTTCCATTCCATCCCTCCACTTTATCCTTTGGCTCCCCTTCCCTCTCCCTCCCCCCCTCCACCTCACTTTCATACACTCTCCTCGTCAGTCTCTCGCTCTCCATTCTCTCCACATGACCTAACCACCTCAGTGTGTTTCTCCTAACGCTTCCTATCACATCCTCATCTACACCACAACGTTCCTTCACTTCCTCATTTGTCAGTCTGTCTCTCCATGTGAAAGAAGTAGCAATATTTCCTGTTTTCCGTGTCAAAAATTGTCAAAAAATCACGGAGTTAGACATTCAGATAAAAATAAGCAACATGTATAATGCGATTCAGCCCGAAGATTTTTTTTTTTTTTTTTACTTTATTCTTACTGCCTCCAGACGATGTGGGCAAGGAAAGTGGTGGAGAAGCAAGGTGTTGGACGCAAGAGCAGAGAGAAGGAGGGAGAGAGGAAGTAAAATGATGAATGATGGGGAAAAAAAAATAATGGAAAAGCTAAAGAGAAATGCTACGAAGGAAAAAAAATTTACATGAGAGGGTGAAGGAAAGCAGTGAGAAGGAAGGAGATGCAAGAAGATAAAATTAATAAAGAGGTGAGAAATAAAGGTGAAGGAAAAGTGAAATAAAGAATAAGGAAACGAGGGAAGACTGACGAGAGTGAGAAGAGGAGAGGACTAATTAATGAACAAAGAGAAGATGGTGCGCAAGAAAGGACATAAAGAATTGTAAAAAAAAAAAAATAATAATAACAAGGAGATACGGGGAATTGAAAGACGTCCATAAGAAAGCAAACAATGAAAGAAAGACAGAATAGTATGGAACAAAAGAAACGTGAGCAGGAAGGGAGGGAGGAAGGAAGGAAGGAAGGAAAGAAGGAAGGAAAGAAGGAAAGGAAGGAAGGAAGGAAGGAAGGAAAGAAGGAAGGAAGGAAAGAAGGAAAGGAAGGAAGGAAGGAAGGCAGGGAGGAAGGCAGGAAGGAAGGAAGTCGACAGATGATAAAAAGGAAATAATGAAAAAATTAAGGTGAAGGAAGAGGGAGCGCCCACTATCCACTCACCCGATGCAGTGTTGTTTTTAGGTGACTTTAAACCGAGTGACAAGCCAAAAGGTTTTCTATAATACGGGAAATCAGTTACTACCTTAGCTGGGAACCATAAATCTAAATGAACCCTGGCGGTTCAGTGGGACCAGGCACTCCAACCGGATGGGGTTCGTAGCAGTTTACATGTAATGGGTGGTTTTATTGTTCATATAATACCCCGCTCCCTCACCTTAATCTCGGGACTCAGTAGCCTAGCCCCGGGCCCCTAAGTTCCCGATGGCATAAAAGATGATTGGATGATGAATGGATGGATAGAAAGGTGAGGAGGACGACGAGAGAGAGAGAGAGAGAGAGAGAGAGAGAGAGAGAGAGAGAGAGAGAGAGAGAGAGAGAGTGAGAGAGAGAGAGAGAGAGAGAGAGAGAGAGAGAGAGTGGGACAATAGAAATATATAGCAGGACTAAAAGCCTCCTGCCAGGGATGAGTGTGAGGGAGTAAGACTGATTTTTGTCATGGTAAACTTATGTCGCTGAGGAAACTGGCTAATATATTAGCGTTAAAAAAGGACTGTAGTTTTATAAGCCGTTTCCCATTATGTTTCACTTTCTCCTGAGTAAATCTTATTTCTATGATTATTAACTATCATACTTTTTAAGTAAAGATGGTCCGTCGTACATCATAAGAAAAAACATCCTTTTGCACTTTACATTCTGAACCAGTAGGTGAAGTCCAGTGGCATGTGGGTCACTGTGATGTAAGTGAAACATACGTTGCCCGCATATCTATATGTGTCTCTCTTTCTCTCTCTCTCTCTCTCTCTATACCCGGTATATGTTACACACACACACACACACACACACACACAATTATATATATATATATATATATATTACATCACAGTGAGGAGTAGACTGTAGCACCAGTCGAACAGGGCAGTACTACCGAGGTTGATGGCAAGCTGGTGATAGGGAGAGCTGGAGCTTCCGTTTCACCAGCCCTCAGGACTTGATCCTGACCATCTCCCTTTTCTGAACATTTTCAGTGCATTCATTTACACAGAGAGTAGGCCAGCATGCTCTCATAATACCTCTATCTTCAACTGTCTACACCACACTACATGTGCATAACATATCACACCTTCTATTCACATCTTTAGTAATGGCCGCTGCAATCTTAATATCAAATGAGGTGGTACCTCGGATTGCCACCACCGACAGGGTAGGGCTGGAGGCACAGGGTCCTCCCGGTCGCCATCAAGCGACTGTGCCGGCAGCGACTGTTGCTATTTCCGGGAATGCTCGTCGGCGAAGAGGTGATGGTGCGGCCTTATTCTTTACCAACATCCGCGGCCTTACCACAAATTTAAACTCGGTTAATTTTTTCCTTCAGTCCATATCCCCTTTGGCCCTTTTCCTCACAGAACCACAAATTTCGCCCTCTACCGATATATCTCCATTTTGTTTTCCCGGTTACCATCTCCTTACAAACTTTCGTAACAAGGGCGGCACCTGTTGTTATATCAAATCCCAATATGCAGTTGATACTATTTTAAACTTCACTTCATCCAGTTTTGATTACTAATTTTATAAATTAAATTGCCAAAACATTACCAAATATATCTGTGTAGTTTATCGTTCCCCCAATGCTTCTTCGGAACCCAGTGTATTTGATTCCATATCCACTCAGTTGAGTAACCTTGACCTTGCCCTTGGCAATGAAATTACCATTTTGGGTGATTTTAACATACACAATGTTGAATGGTTATTGCATTCTGCCCGGACTGATGACGCTGGTCTAGAATGCGAGCTGTTTGCGGAATCGTTTAATCTCACCCAGTTGGTAAAGCAACCAACCAGAATACCTGATAATCCTGACCATAATGCCCATCTCTTGGATTTATTCTTGACAAATAATCCAGATCAGTACAGGATAGAGGTACTGTCACCACTTGGATCCTCTGACCACAATCTCATCAAAGCCTCATTAGTTAACCCTCCTAAACCTCCCCATTCTGAACCTGTCGGGGTGACCCAATGGCACTTTGGCAGGGCAGACTGGGATGGATTTAGAAATTATCTTGCTGATATTCCATGGCAGTCTTTCTTCTCTACTGATCCCAATTCTACCCAGTCCCACATCTGCGACTTAATACTAGCTGGTATGGATTTATTCATACCAAGTCAACAATTCACTAAAAGATCAAACTCTCCAAAATGGTTTGATGGCAATTGTGCCAGAGCAACAGCCCAAAAGTCATTAGCATATAACTCTTACTTAAAATCAAAAACATCTGAATCACTCTCCCAATTTAAAATTGCTAGAAATCATGCAAAAGCTGTAATAAATCTATCTAAATCAAACTTTCTTCAAAAGCAGGCATCAAAACTACTTAACAACCCTAATGACAATAGAATATTCTGGTCAACTCTTAATTCTTTCAATAATAACTTTAACAAGTCATCTTCCATTCCCCCACTAAAATCTTCAGATGGCAATATTACAAATGACCCACGTGGGAAAGCAGATATCTTTGCTAGTACCTTTGCTAGAAACTCTACCATAGATGATACCAGCCAGAATGTCTCCGTACTGGAACTTGATTCTCCCGAAATTGCCCCACTTAAAATACAGACAACATATGTAAAATCCATCCTAGACAATTTACCTACCAACAAAGCTCCAGGCCCAGATGGAATTCCGCCAATTGTTTTGAAAAAGTGTTCCCCTGAACTTGCCTCTGTCCTAGCTAAATTATTCAGACTATGCATACGTACTTCTTTATTCCCAAATTCATGGAAAGAAGCCAATATCCACCCAGTTCCGAAGAAAGGAAGTTCGTTTGACCCCTCCAATTACAGACCAATAGCTGTCACATCTTCTCTTGGTAAGGTATTTGAAACTTTAATTAATAAGCATATTGTTAAACATCTTGAATCCAACAACTTAATTAGTGATAGACAATACGGTTTTCGCCACGAAAGATCCACCATTGACATACTCAATCTCTTAACTCATACCATCCATCAATCAATTGATCTTTTTGGAGAAACTCATGCACTAGCTCTTGATATCTCTAAAGCTTTCGACAGAGTATGGCACCGTTCCCTGCTGTCCAAACTCCCTTGCTATGGACTAACGTCTTTTGTTCCTTTGATTTCTTCTTATCTTAGTGACAGGAAAATAAGAGTAAAAGTAGATGATGTATATTCGAATTTCCACTCAATTAACGCCGGCGTGCCGCAGGGATCAGTTCTGGCGCCAACCCTATTTCTGGTTCATATTAATGATCTCTTATCTGTCACTCACAATTCCATTCACTCATATGCAGATGACTCAACACTACATAGTTCATTCACACTCAGACATCCATTTACAAAGTCTAATATCTCTACCTCTCAACTCAGTACAGCCATCTCCATAAATCAAGATCTAGCTACAATCAGTGAATGGGGACAAAAACAACCTTGTCTCTTTTAATGCTAGTAAAACTAAATATATACAGTTTACTAATAGACAGATATTGCCAGATTCGTACATTACCTTCAGTGCTACTAATATTCCCATCTCCAAAAGCATTGAAATTCTTGGTGTCTCACTTAACAGTGCCTTGAGCTGGACCTCTCATGTCAGATCACTTGGTAAAACCGCCTCAAAGAAACTTGGATTATTGTACAGAGTCCGTAACTTCTTCGCCGATGAGCAGTTAGCTATAATTTATAAGAGTCATGTGCGCTCTCAGGTTGAATATTGCTCACCCTTGTGGAATGGTTGTGGAGAGGTTGCATTAAGACAACTAGACAAAATTCAGAATAAAGCTGTTAGAATCATTAACGACCCTGCCATTACATATAAACTACCTCCCCTGCAAGTAAGAAGGAATGTTGCCTACCTTGCATTATTTTACAGATATTTTTTTGGCAAATGCTCAGACGAAGTTGCGTCCATGATGCCACCTCTCGATGCCTTCCCTCGTGCTACACGGGCATCTGGTAGCGCTCATGACTGGAATGTCACTCAACCATATTGCAGAACTTCTGCCTATCAGAATTCTTTCATTCCCCGAACTGCATCTCTCTGGAACTCGCTTCCCCAGAGCTGTTTTCCTCCAAATTTCAACCCACAACTGTTAAAGTCTAATTGTTACAGATATTTTATGAACAGAGGACACCAGTAATCTGGTGAATGGATTATTTTTTTTTACCCATTTGTTTTTCCTTCCTTTGTTCTGTTATTTATTTAAAATATATATATATATATATATATATATATATATATATATATATATATATATATATATATATATATATATATATATATATACGGTATATTTCTCTTAGGTGACCAAACATATATATATATATATATATATATATATATATATATATATATATATATATATATATATATATATATATATATATATATATATATATATATATATATACATATATATATATATATATATATATATATATATATATATATATATATATATACATACATATATATATATATATATATATATATATATTTATATATATATATATATATATACACATCAATATATATATATATATATATATCTATATATATATACATATATATATATATATACAGATATATATATATATATATATACATATATATATATATACATATATATATATACATATATATATATATATATATATATATATATATATATATATATATATATATATATATATATATACATATATATATATATATATATATATATATATATATATATATATATATATATATATATATATATATATATATATATATATATATATATATATATATATATATATATATATATATATATATATATATATATATATATATATATATATATATATATATATATATCGCCCGACGCCCTAAACCCCCAAAGGGTGGCCGCAGACAAAACGCCTCAAAGTCACTCTGTCACACACCATTTGACTCCCCTCCCCCCAACTCACCCCCCTCCCTCATATACCTCTCAACTCCATCCCTCCACCTCATCCTCGGTCTACCCCTCCCTCTCCCTCCCTCCACCTCACCTACATACACCCTCTTAGTCAGTCTTTCATTCTCCATCCTCTCCACATGTCCAAACCACCTCAGTGTATTTCTCCTAATCTTTTCAACCACATCCACATCTACCCCACAACGTTCCTTCACTTCTTCATTCGTCAACCTGTCCCTCCACGTCACTCCACATGCTCCTCTCAAGTAACTCATTTCCACTGCTCTCACTCTTGGCTTGTTCCCCTCTTGCAAGGTCCACGCCTCGCTTCCATACGTCAGGGTAGGGATCACAATACCATCATGCAGTGACTTCTTAACTTCCATACTCACCTCCCTATTTCTCATCACTGCTTTCAGTGTGCCAACAACCTTCCTTCCCTGATGTACCCTTTCACGTACTTCATCCCCCAAAGTTCCATCCTTACTCATCACACTACCCAAGTACTTGAATGCACTCACATTCTCCATATCCTCACCATCCAACCTCACTGCACACTCTGTGACTTCATTCCTCTCAAACACCATAACTTTACTTTTGTTTACATTAACTTTCAGCTTCCTGCTCCTACACACTGTCCCATATTCATTCACCAAACCTTGCAACTCCCATTCATCTTCACTCAACAATACTGTATCAACAGCAAACAGCAACACCGCAAGCTTCCAAATCTCACCCTCATTCATTAGGGCCACCCCCACATCCACTGCCCTACCTTGTACCTCCTTTACAACCCCATCCATATATATATTAAACAGCCATGGAGATATTACACACCCCTGTTTCAGTTCCACATTGAGAACAAAGAACTCACTCAGCTCACCATCCACTCGCACCGTAGCCCTAGCTCCCTCGTACATACTCTTCACAGCACTCAACAATTTCCCCTCCACTCCATATATTCTTAATACCTTCCACATACCTTTCCTATCTATTCTGTCATAAGCTTTCTCCAAGTCCATGAAGTCAGCGTACACTTTCCTTCCCTTCTCTAGATACTTCTCCACTAAACATCTTAGAACAAATATCTGATCTACACACTCTTTTCCCTTCCTAAATCCCCCTTGTTCTTCTCCAACTAGCTCCTCTGTCATATGCCTAACCCTATGAATGAGTATTCTACCATATATTTTACCAGTCACACTAAGAAGGCAAATACCCCTATGGTTACCACATACTTCTCTCTCCCCTTTTCCTTTGTACAGAGGAACAATTATACCTGATTTCCAGTCCTCTGGAACCCTTCCCTCTTCCCAAGCCAATCTACACAACTTCCATATCCACTCCACAACAATCTCACCCCCATACCTAAGCATTTCACCACACACTCCATCAATTCCTGGGGCCTTTCCCACCTTAATCTTCTTCATCGCTTCCACTACTTCCGACCTACTGATCTCTTCCTCCCTCCTCTCATCTCTTCTTCTCCCAGCCATTCCCCAACCACTTATACTCACACTGCTGTCACTCTCTACATTCAACAAATCCTCAAAGTGCTCCTTCCATCTCCTCAATTTCTCTCTCTTCTCCACCAACAATCTATTATTCCTATCTTTCACTCCCCTACTATTTCCCCTTTCACACTGCCTTACTTTCTTTACCTCCTTCCAAAACAATTTCTTACTCTCCCTCCATTTCACACTCAGATTCCTCCCAAACTCTTCATCCACTTTCTTCTTACTCTCCTTCACCAGTCTCTTAACCTCCCTTCTCCTGCTCACATATACCTCTCTCTTCTCTCTCTCATCTTCTCCCCTACCTCTACTCGCCAACCATTCACCATATGCCTTCTTCTTTTGTTCCACAGCTCGTTTCACCTCATCATTCCACCATGCTGTCCCTTGCACACCCTTGCATCTCCTCCTCACTCCACAAACGCCTCACACACTGCGCTTATCTCTTCCGTGAATATCTTACATACGTCTTCCGTGAATATCTTACATACGTCTTCCACCCCTTCCATCTGCTCTAGCTCATACCTTCCCAATGTTTCTTCCACTATGCTCTTATACTCTGTCCTCTTCTCACTATCTTGCAATTTCTCCACTCTTCTCACAGGAGCTGCTTCCTCCTGTCTTCCCCTTCGCCTCCTCAACCACTTTCTTTGCAGCTCTACCTTGGCCATCACTAAGTGATATATATATACATATATATATATATATATATATATATATATATATATATACCTAGGCTGCTTCCCCCAAGGAAAGGGAGGTAGCCGAGACAGGACGACTCACTCTCCATTTACTCATCCATTCAAACACATTCATTCGCATCTTAGCCCCAAAGGGGAGAACGGACAGATCCTCACCGCATCACACCGCACAAGGGTCAACTGCGCAATGCAAGCAGTGACATCCACAGCAGGGCCCGACAGCAGAACTGGTTTACCCCTGCCACATCATAACAGACCCATCCCCTTACCTGCACCTGACCTGATCAGCTGATCAGACCAAATGCGGGAGAATATCCCCTCAGGGCTGCGTCATCACTTATTCATTCACAATTTCTCTCCATTTATTTCTGTCACGCACAGCCACTCTTCCTTGCTCAACAGACATCCCTCTCGCATCCAGCGCTCTCTTCACACTGTCCATCCATCCTATTCGTGGTCTTCCTCTCAGTCTTACACCTCTCACATCAGATCTAGTTATCTTTTTCACCAATCGCTCATTATCCATTCTCTCCATATGCCCAAACCATTGCAACACCCTCTGCTCAACTCTACCAGCCATCTCCGAACAACTCCAGTTCTCCTTCGCACTTCATCATTTCTCGCACTCGATCCATACGAGTCACTCCACACATACTCCTCAGACATCTCATCTCCATTACATTCAAACTTTTCCTCTCTGCTACACCCATATTCCATGTTTCAGCCCCATATAACGCAGTCGGTACCACAACACCCTCATACAGCCTTCTCTTTACATCCATTCTAAGCGAACGACATTTAAACACTTTTTTCATTCCTCCCAGCACCTTTCCTACTTCATTTATTCTAAACTTCACTTCTGCATCTATTCTTCCATCCACAGCAACATGTGACCCTAGATATTTAAAACAATCTACCTCCTCAAGCAACTCACCATTCAAAACTATATTCATCCCCCTACCATCTATCAACCTCGTACACTTCATCACTTTACTCTTATTCTCATTTACTTTCAATTACCTCCTTTCACACACCCTTCCAAACTCCTCTATCAACTGTCTCAATCTCTCCTCTGAATCAGTCACCAGTGCAGTATCATCTGCAAACAGCAGCTGCTTCAGATTCCACTCTCCTCCATCAACATTTACCAGACTCAGACCACCTAAAACTCTTGCATTCACCTCCCTTACAACACCATCCATGTAAATATTAAACAACCAAGGCGACATCACACATCCCTGTCGCAGCCCCACTCTCACAGCATATCCCACTCTTACACACGCTCTACTATTTACATAAAAACTTTTCACCCCTTTTAGTAACC
>NC_137033.1:51600171-51662671 GCF_032717465.1 Coenobita brevimanus | reverse complement strand
AAATTGTTTTTACTAGTTTTTATTACGGCCAGACAATTTTATTCAGCATAACGTCACAGCGAAAGGTTCATAAAGATTGTTTCTAACACCTCTACTTTGAAACATATCTCCTGAGCAAATACAGTCGCCTAAAATTAGCATGAATGAAAGAAATATGTGACTTTTGTTGAACCAAGGCTAGTAAGGACGAAAACCTTGCTCTTTGCGGGGACAATTAGTCGTATTTTTACTGATGTCGCTTACCATTTATTGAATTACTCCCTGTTGCAAAAATTTTCCATATTCCTCCTTAGTACAAGCACTTCATTTTACTGTATTCATATTACTGTCAGTCACACTAGGATGCTTTGCTTTCGGGAGACTTCTCGTGGCGAAGGGAGCAGAAACTGTCTCCATTATCCCTGTTATTTTATTTATTTATTTATTTATTTTTTTTTTGTGTCCGACTCTTTGGCATAGGCTTCACAGCCTGCTATCAAGGCTCAGCAGTCCTCCTACATACCATACACCTCTACATGTCACCACTTCGGCGCTAACACCCACCGTCCATATTGAATACATGCTAGGGCTCTCATACAGGACTGGTGTATTGATATTAGCGGGGGTGTTTTTACTACATGTCGGAGGGTCTTCTGGTAGATCGGTAAAGCCTGATTTAATAAAATTCAAATCCTTAAACTGTTCCCAGCCCCAGCGGGGATTTGAACCTGGGTCCGTTAGGACTGCAGGCCACCTCATTACCGACTACGCCACCGCTTTTTAACCTCTGTATATGTTACCTCCAGAGGATACAATAAAGCTTAGGCCAGACCCCAGAGTTAGGAACAGTCCACATTAATCTCTTTACTACATCCTGTAACTTCTCTTCTTGCTACCGTCTTGTATTTTTTGGAGGAGATCTCTTGTACTCGAACTGTTAAAAATCATAAAGAAAAAAACTGCACTAACCTCTTAAGTACGGTGCTTTATCACTCTGCATCATCCCCTTTAGCACGCTGACTTCTTGACTGATTTGCATTAACCTCTTAGGTACGATTTCTTCTTCTTATTACTCCACCCAGGTAATCTTACTCATCATGGGAGGGGTCTCTCGTAGTGAATCATTTATTCCTGTATTCGACTACATCCATTACAACAAGGTTTATTATCGGTACTCAGCATATGTATATTCCATGAGGTTCCTAAAGTCAGACTCAGCGGATATGTTGCAACATGGTCATTCTTAATGCTTTTGTTGGCCTGGTAGGAGAGGGAGTGAAAGTGAGGACCAGTTCACCGGGGGTTCCGATAAACTAGAGGTGTCTGTTTTTCTAATCTGGTTACTCCATCCCCGACATAAAAAAAAATAACTCATTGACGACGACGACGATGATGATGCTGATGATTATGACAGATCCCCTTACGTACCGTGTTATCCTATTTAATCAGATTCTGTAAAATTCCATTTAAATGTGACAGATGATGATGGTAATGATATTTATGATATGATATACATGATATGATGATGATGATACATAATAATGACGATGCCCAGGACATCAACGACGATATTAATGACGACAATCGACAACGAAAATGACGATGGCGATAGACGGCAACAGGTAGCGACAACGACGACGGTGGCAGTGAAGGATATTACCAGTCCCACACCTGCATTTCAGATCTGTTTTCCGTCAGTGCCTCAGTGCAGTGCGCGTGAGGTAATGCGGTGCTGAAGGGAGAGGCACTGATAAAAACACACCACTCGCCTTCTACGCCCACCATTCGCCATATTAATTCTCGCATAGTCGGCACTGATTTCATTCTAACTTGGCCTAAAACTCACTTGTCTCCCTCTTAAGTGCTAAGTCGAAATACTAGATTAATACCTGAATATGATGCTAGCCATCAAGACGTGCTATGCAAAAGGACGTAGAGCCACAGCACTGTCTTTTTCTGCCCATGAACTATGTGAAACAAACAAAAGGACGAAAATGCAGGTCAGGTTAGCGTAAAGGATGAATAGTACTGTAACTGAACAAACGCCAGACGATTTTATTCAGCCAAGTGGGCCACAGGAGCCTGTATTTCCAGTAACAAAAGCCCTCATATGGGAAAAAAAAAAAAAAAGCTTATTTATCCAGCTAACATCAGATGATTTCATTTGACGGAGTCGTAGGAGCTGAGATTTCATCCTTTTACCACTAACCCTCATATGGTCGGAATAACTCTAGTATTTATTCCAATTAATACTAGATGAGTTTATGCACCTGAGAGAGAGAGAGAGAGAGAGAGAGACTCGTTAACCTTGTGCTTGTTATTTTCATTCTTTCCTCTCCCCTACAGGAATATTTTGCGTATGAGATATTTATGAAAGTTAAGGAACAACAATGTTTTTACCAATGAAGAGGCCAAAGCCTTGCCTAACATCATATTATTTCCATCTGTGTGTGTGTGTGTGTGTGTGTGTGTGTGTGTGTGTGTGTGTGTGTGTGTGTGTGTGTGTGTGTGTGTGTGTGTGTGTGTGTGTGTGTGCATGCTAACGTCACCTGCTCTTCCGGGTTTTACGGTGTCCTTTTTAATTAGGTGCACGATTTTTGTACATCATTAAATACGAGACTATTATGAATTAGTTTGCTATGGATATTTGTGGCTAAGGATTGTTTAGTTGATGATCCATTTAACAGTAACGCTTCTGTCACTCACTCTCGGCAGAAAACAAACACTCACAATAACTCACAAACACTCTCTCAAACATACACCCTTCCCTCCCTCAATCACACTAGCATCCCTCCCTCCCTTCTTCCATCACACGTACAGTACATTCCTTTCTCCCTCCTTCAGTCCCATTTACATGCAGCTCTCCCATCCTCCCTTAATCAGAGTTACTCTAAGTCTTCCCTTCCTCAGTCACTTTTACCCTAATCCCTCCCTTCTTCAATCACATACATATCCCTCTCTCTCATTCCCTCCGTTCTTTACACATCCCACATCTCACGCTAACCAACCAGTTCCATATTAACCCATCTCAGTCTCATACTATCGCTGACTCACAAATACCTTCAAAACTACACCCTCCCCCACCCCCACCCCCACACACACACCAACCTCCTTCCTCATTCCTCCTTTCCCACCTTATTCCCTACCTACATCTCTCAGGGGTTAATAATCTTTTCTGTCTGTGTTCCAATCTATTCATTTTTTACACCCCTACTACACCTTTCACCTTATGTACCAGGCTTCCAAACACACTCCTAATTCTTGCCCATAATTCTCCTCCACTCTTGTCCTCACCCTCGCCTCTCAGAGTATAAATGTTATGTGTGAGTCCGATAAGACCTGCCTCACTGCTTCCTCAAACACCTCACTAGCCTACCTACCTTCTTTTTGCGTACCTACCTGCCTCACTGCCTCCTCAAACACCTCACTAACCTACCTACCTTTTTTGTGCCTACCTACCTGCCTCACTGCCTCCTCAAACACCTCACCAGCCTACCTACCTTCTTTGTGCCTACCTACCTGCCTCACTGCCTTTCCCAACTAACTCCCTTTTCACCCACCTATCAATCTACCAACCAACATAAATACCTATCAACCCATCATACGTCTCCCCACCTATCCACCAACTTATGAGCCTACTTTATCAGTCTACACCTCTACTCCTAATCGACCCATCCATCAACGTATTTACCTACCCATCCACCTAAATAACCATCCACCAACCTACTCATCCACCTACCTATGATCTTCCCTTGTATTCCTGACGCACTCCGCCGCCTTCCTATCTACCCACCCATTCCCTTACCTGTCTATTTATCTTCTAGTTATCCATCTATTGACCCATCCACCCACTCATCTATTACACTTACTTCCTACCAGTCCACCTTGGCTACTCTGTTTACCACCTACTCCACCTAACATATACCCACCTACTAGCTCCACTTACATTCTCTTAAACTACTTATTCACTTATCACCCACCTCACCCACTTATCACTTACTCTTCAGTTTGTAAGCCTGTGATTACCAGTTTTTACTTAAAGGGTTTATTAACAGCTTTAACTAATAATAATAATAATAATAATAATAATAATAATAATAATAATAATATCGATAATGATGATAATGTTACTTGTACCACTATTATTAGTACTACTACTACTAATACTACTACTAGTAGTAGTAGTAGTAGTAGTAATAATAATAATAATAATAATAATAATAATAATAATAATAACAATAAAAATATAGTAATAAAAAAGCTGAGGGTACGGGGCCAACACTTAAAAATGTGGGAAGAGTCCGAGCCACCAGGCCTGCCAGTGTTGTTATTCTAGCTCTCCAGCGATGTGTATTGGCCCACTGTAGATATAATTTCTGAGATGGCCCAGTTGGGATGTTCCCTTCGGCGCTTTTTGGCTGTTTGAGCAATATGGTGATGAATTTTGATGAAAGCCATTTAAGTGACACATTTAACTTTTTCCCAAGCTTTCCATTCCTTTTGCCCTTTTCTCTTATTTCCTTCTCATATCTCTTATACAGCTAATTTGTTCTGGTTTCTCCCTTCTTTTTCTCATATTTTCTTCAATTATTTCACCTCGTCCTCTTCTCTTCTTGTACGACTTCTTCCTTATATCGTTCTTCCCTTTTCCCTTTGCTTTACTGTCTCTCGATTTCCTTTTTTCCTTTCTGTGTGTGTGTGTGTGTGTGTGTGTAGTGAAGGAAGCTCGTCCTGAAGGCAATACATTCCAGCTTCTTTCCAGCCAAGAAAGTCCCTGAGCTTAACATGCCCTGAAGGACTTCGCTGAGGAGGGAGGGAGGATGGAAAGAGGCAGCAATGGAGGGAGGGAAAGAAATGGTGGAGGAACGGAGGAAAGGATGACATGGGGTAAAGACGATGGAGGGTTGGAGATGGAAGATGGGAAGGAGATATGATGGAGAAGAGAAGGATGGGGAGGTTGTAGGAACAGATGGTAAGAGGATAAGGGATGCTGGAGTGAGGAGAGAAAACGGAGAACGAAAAGAAGAAGTGGAGAGAAGAGAGAGAGTGAAGTGTGCCCAGGCCTAACAGGTCCTTGGAGGCTTCGCTGAGGATGGAGGAAAAGATGGAGAGAATGTGGAAGGTGTCGGGATGGAGATAGAGGGATGGAATGTGGAAGGTGTCGGGGTGGAGATAGAGGGATGGAATGTGGAAGGTGTTGGGGTGGAGATAGATGGGGAGGATGTGGAAGGGGTCGGGGTGGAGATAGATGGGTAGATTGTGGAGGGGTCTGGGTGGAGACAGATGGGGGGAATGTGGAGGGGTCTGGGTGGAGACAGATGGGGAGAATGTGGAAAGGGGTCGGGATGGAGACAGATGGGGAGAATGTGGAAGGGGTCGGGATGTAGATGGGAGAATGTGGAAGGGGTCGGGATGTAGATGGGAGAATGTGGAAGGGGTCGGGATGTAGATGGGAGAATGTGGAAGGGGTCGGGATGTAGATGGGAGAATGTGGAAGGGGTCGGGATGTAGATGGAAGAATGTGGAAGGGGTCGGGATGTAGATGGAAGAATGTGGAAGGGGTCGGGATGTAGATGGGAGAATGTGGAAGGGGTCGGGATGTAGATGGGAGAATGTGGAAGGGGTCGGGATGTAGATGGGAGAATGTGGAAGGGGTCGGGATGTAGATGGGAGAATGTGGAAGGGGTCTGGGTGGAGATAAAATGGCAAAAGTAATTAAGGAGTTAGTGAAGCTGGTCTCAAACCCTTCACTATGGGGGGGACTTTGATATTTCATTCTTGCTGCCACCAGACGAGTTGATCCAGCTCTGAGGACGTCCCTGGTAGTGATGGGGTTAATGGAACTTGTTATAAATGTGTTCAATAAGACAGATTCTTTCTTTGGAGGAAAAAAAAATAAAGTGTGAGGGTAGCAAGAATAAAAAATGTCATCGAAGGGCTAAAAGAAGTGTGAGAAACAAAATTAAAAACTAAATAAACCGGAAAATAAATGAAAGGAAAGAGGAAACTGTGGAAGGAAAGAAAAACTGTAATCTATTTCGTGTTTTTTTTCGGGTTAACGTCAAGGGAAGTTATTTTTGTCGAGGAAAGCGGAAAGATAGATAGACAGGTAGACAGACTGACAGAGAGAGAGAAAAACACAGATACTGATACCTGTGCTGATAAATATACAGGCACAGAGAAAGAGACAAAGATGGACATAGATACATATACAGTGGGCAGATAAACATATGGCTAGATATGTTAACTGATTGACTGATATGTATGGAGAGAGAGAGAGAGAGAGAGAGAGGGGGGGGGGCTTGCAGGGACGGAAGAAAGAATAGTTAAGTGAACTGGATGCAAGAAATGGAATTTGGACAGAATGAAAAAAAAAAAAGAGTAAAGCTGTGTAAAAAGTAAGGGAGTGGAGTAGAAAAAAATAAGAATTCACACCGTATATGAATTCTCTCTCTCTCTCTCAGATTCCTGAGTAGCTGTCTACATGATAGTGTCCTTGGTACCGTTTCGTTCCTTCTTGGGAACGTCTTCAGACCAATCTGATGGTGGGGGGATCGAGATTTCATTATACTGTTTAGCGGATGCCTCACTTGTTACCACTTAACTGGTCGGCCAAGAGCGTGTGATGGAAGGTGGGTGGTTATCTCATCGGTGGAAGGAGTTAGTCTACCGATGTTTCGGATCTTTTTCACTTTGGAAGGATTTGTAATCTTCTACATGAGGGCTGATTGTAGGTTTCAATTCGAAAATGTAAAGTGCTTCCTGAAATATGAGTCTAAATGGGTTTTTTAGATATCAATATACAGTATATATATATATATATATATTGGAGAGAGAGAGACATTACACGCATGTGTACAAATATATTTGTATGCTCCTGACTGGGAATCGAACCCTGGACCTCTTAGATAGAAGTCAGGCACTGATACCACTCGACCACAGCGTGATAAAAGCTGCGACAACCTGATTTTTTTTGACGAACCAGGTAAGTCGATTATGGAAGAACTTATATATATCTAAGTCGATTATGGAAGGATTTATATATATATATATATATATATATATATATATATATATATATATATATATATATATATATATATATATATACACTACGCAGTAAAGTATTCTTTTTCCTGATGGTTAATAGATCCCGTTGGTAGTGACAGCTGTATTTAATCCCTGCAGGTCAAAAAGTCCATCCAAATCTGAAAACAGTTGTTCTGTAGACAGCAAAAATTGAGGAACCCTATGGCATTCAATGTGGAATGTGAGAATAACGAATGATTTATCATCCATACTGAATGACTGGCCTCTTCTTGGCCTCAGTACGGAGTAGAAAATTGGATAATAGACAAGCCGTTTACCGTAATTGGTCAAGGAAAAGACTATTGCATGAACCAATAACCATGAATTTATAAGGTTTAATTAAATTAGCTCAAGGACGGTATTGTATTTTATTCTTCATACTTCCACCCGATGTCATTCAGGTTGGGAGGGCACCGTCGTAATAAAGAGGTTAAAGAAGTTTGTGTCTGACCCCTTCCAGTTGGCAAAGTCTCCGCCAGGCCCGAGAAAATATTCTGATGACATCACTAACATAATATAATGGACTAACACCTTCACTATGATAATCTGTTTATATTTAATTCCTGCTATTACAGGACAAGTATATTCAGCTTGAGAAGGACTTTTCAAACTGCATTGGTTCGATGTAGATTCCATTAAATCCTTGAGGACAAGCCGTCTTTTACAAGTGGAGTAAAATCGTCTGATGCTACAGAGAGAGAGAGAGAGAGAGAGAGAGAGAGAGAGAGAGAGAGAGAGAGAGAAAATGAAATAAACTTTAAGTACTTAGAGGTTGAAGAACAAAATACAATCAGCAGCAAAATACCAGTTGGAACTGTCTTTCTCCGCCAGAAATCTCTTTCCATCTGCTGCTTCCTTTAAAAATGCAGTGTATGCAGGCATCTCGAAGTGACTGCATGTTTGTTTGCTTTATTTGCTCAACTTCTTAGGAAGGACAAATTAACAGGCTCCTTATTTCTGGTTTTCCCTTCATCCACTTTCCTCCTTTTTCTCCTCCTCCTCCTCATCACCATCATCATCATCTTCATCGTCATCATCACCATCATCATTAGAAGCATGATCTTTTTCCTCGTCTAATACTGGTAATGGGGTGCTTTCATTTACTTGGCTAAAGTAATCTAAATCTCTATCTGCAGCATACAGGATCAGCACAAGAGTTCATCAGGTCCCTCAAGGCGGCGCGGCGGTCAGACCCTGCCTGTCAACTCAATTAAAGACGTAGAGAAGAGAGACCTAAACTAATCCTGTGACCCAGACTCCAGCCCCACATGGCCAGGGTTTAACTTGATCCCCTTTCACTACCTTAACGTTATTATTTCAGTCCCTGCAGCTGCCGCCAAAAACAGTTTACTAAGCTGAGGGAAACCATTCGTAGTAAATCCGTTCAGCACGATGTCTACTTCACTTTACTCTTGATACTCGAGACAATTCTGTTCAGCTTAGAAGAGATCCACCGAATATAAAGGGTTATACAGTGTTCATTAATATACTGTAATCAAAACGATCCTTCTAAACTGAGCAATATCGTGTGGCGGTATTAAGAATAAATTATAAAGAAGTCTCTGCATCTGAGGGTACACAATGGTCTCCCCTTGAATGAATTAAATCAATGACTGGCATATACGAATATAAAATGCCATCGTATTGAAGGTATAACTAAAAACATAAGATGGCAACAAATGCGATAATAGACTGGTAAAACTGAGTATGTGTGTGTGTGTAGAGGAGAGAGAGAGAGAGAGAGAGAGAGAGAGAGAACATCAACTGCAAGGTGAGCCGAGAGGAGAGGAAAGAAGAAACAGCAAGCAGGAAAGGAAAGGCAGAGAAGAGAAAGGAAAGAGAATGCGTGCAGAGGTGGAAGAAGCGGAAAGGTGAGGGGAGGGGGGAGTAAGGGAGCTGGTAATAGCAAGGAAACGGAAAGGGAAGTAATGAGAGATGGTAAGAGGAGTGCTGGCGAGGAGAATGGAGTGGAGTGAGCGATTAAGGGAAAGGCTGTGTGCAAAGTGGTAAAGGCTGAACTGTAAACGGAAGGAGAGGGAAAAAAACAGGTCAGTCTCACACACACACACACGCACGCACAGACACACACACAGACACACACACAGACACACACACACACACACACACACACACACACACACACACACACACACACACACACACGCACGCACGCACACACAGACACACACACACACACACACACACACACACACACACACACACACACACACACGCACGCGCCACACACACACACGCACGCGCCACACCCACACCCACACCCACACACACACACACACACACACACACACACACACACACACACACACACACACGCGCGCGCGCGCGCAACACCTCTCTCTCTCTCTCTCTCTCTCTCTCCATTTATCTATCTACATAGTTATCTACAGTATGTACCTATTTTCCAAGGGAAATGTTCTCGTCTGCATACCCCATCATACACACACATATGTTCTATATTGATAAACTCCAATCTTAACAGCTATTAAACAGGATTTGAAGGGGGTAGGCAGACAGACAGAGAGAAAGACAGACTGTGACAGACAGATGGAGAGAGAGAGAGAGAGAGAGAGAGAGAGAGAGAGAGAGAGAGAGAGAGAGAGAGAGAGAGAGAGAGAGAGAGAGAGAGAGAGAGAGAGGTATTTAGAAGAGTAGAAAAATTTCGAAGAATGACGCAAAATGGAGGAAGAGAGTGAAGGAACGTGGAAGAAGGAAGTGTCTCTAAAGTGGAAAGAAGAGAAAAGAATTGAAAAAGGCAATTTATGTAGATCAGGACAGAGAGGGGGAATCAAGCGAAAATACTGAAGCAAGAACGAAGAAGGGTAAACAAAACAAAAAAAGCCCTAGCGAGTAATAGAGCAAAACAAAGCCCTTTCCCCCCCAAAAAAAAAAAAAATGAGTAAAAAAAAACGAATATACTTCATACTTGAGAGGAACTGAAGAAAAATGTGATGAGAAGCGAAGCATTTCAGCTTGAAGTGACCATCAAGGACTAAGTGGAGTTTTTCTGAAGTGAAGGTTTGACGGGGCGCGTGGTGAGGCATGTTACCTTCTCTCAATGTGGGGTGATGGTCCGTGTGTGGAGAGGTGGTGGAGTGGATAAAGTGGTTGATTGCTGGCCGAGGGGAGGCAAGAGATCGATTCCAAGCTGGGGTAGGTGTGAGAGAGAGAGAGAGAGAGATTACTGATCCCCGAGAGGTAATCCTGCCTTTGTGGCTAGAGAAGCCTTACTCGCATGCTATTGGAAAAATGGATTGGAAAGAAGGATTCACAAAATCCACCTCTCCCTTCAGGTATAAACTTAGCCCCTTTGCAACCATTTCTTTCTCTCTCTTTGCTGTAATGATATCTTTCTAGAGATGGTTAAAACAGTCGGGCGGCAGCAGAAAAGAAATTATTAGGTTGAAGGCGGTGTAAATGAAGGCTGTATTAGTGTGTGCAGTCTTTTGTGTCTCTTGACCTAATTACAAGTCGACAAAAAATTGGTAAAATGGAATACCAAATATCATCGTACTGAAAGGGTTAAGTGAAGTTAAACTCATTTAACAGTAGCATCATAATGAAGGAGTTAATGAATACTGTTCAGAACTCTCCTAGGCTGAATGACAATCATGTGTGGAACGACAATAATACATTTCAGCATTTCAGTACCGTTCAAAAGAGTTTAACTGGTAAAAACAAGGAAAAAAGTCACGCACAACTAAACGGTAAGAAAAATCTCGACCTGTCATTCATAGCAAAGAGAATTTATACATAATATTATATATATATATATATATACACTCCTGACTGGGAATCGAACGCTGGACCTCTTAGCTAGAAGTCAGGCACTGATAACACTCAACCATGGCGTGATAAAAGCTGTGACAACCTGATTTTTTGACGAACCAGATAAATCCATTATAGAAGGAAATATTTCAGTCACAATACATCAGCATTTTATCACAGCCCCACGCAACTCGGCAAGTGACAGAGCAGTTTTAATCTATCCCAGACACAACACGAACGTCTTTAGATGTTGGACAGTATGCACATTACACGCGTATGTACAAATATATTTGTACGCTCCTGACTGGGAATCGAACCCTGGACCTCTTACATAGCAGTCAGGCACTGATACCACTCGACCATAATGAATTTACCTGGTTCGTCAGAAAATCAGGTTCTCAGGAGCGTAAAAATATATTTGTACACACGCGTGTAATGTGTGTCTCTCCAATATATATATATATATATATATATATATATATATATATATATATATATATATATATATATATATATCCCATTGGAGCCCGGTGTCCTCAGTATTGGACAGGACTTGGAATTTTCAAATTTTAATAAAGTAGGAAACCCCCGGGCAGGGACCTATGAGCTTCGCGACTATGAGCCGATAGGTGGAGGGCGGTACGCTTAGTACCCTCCCAGTGCAAGGCCTCGCCCAGCTACTCCGGGATCCAATGGTACATATATATATATATATATATATATATATATATATATATATATATATATATATATATATATATATATATATATATATATATATATGGTGTGTGTGTGTTGAGAGAGAGAGAGAGAGAGAGAGAGAGAGAGAGAGAGATGAAGATGAATCAGGGAGGAAAGCTATTCACGGACCTTAATGCCTCCATTTCAACCTTGTTTAAGGAGTTATATGTGGTCACACACACACACACACACACACACACACACACACACAGCTGTCCCATTTGTGAAACGATGCAAGGAGTCGTAATAGCACACCCAACCTATTAACTAACTTTGCTAGATATAGAATGATCTATCCGTGGCAGATCACGAGAAATAAAAGGCACTAAAGACTTTAAAATATGACGAGAGACTGAGCTGTGCTCTGTTCAACGAAAAGAGGTAATGGTGTGAAAGATGTTACTGCGATGAAAATAGGAGGTTTGAAGATATTAAGGTTTTATGAACATGTTTCTCCTTACCCTGGTCTGGTATATATAGTATATGCATTGAAGGTTAGGTCTGCTACTAATTTGTCGCTTGAATATTGTAGTCACTGTGGTGACAACAAGTGAAAATAAGGGCATGTGAGTGAATTAAAGTGCAAGGACGATGGCTTAAACAGAGCTATAAAATATGAATGAACATGAGGAACTGTGAATAAGACAAGGCTCAGGAATGAACAGGCACTTTAAACGATGATGAAAGTTATTTTTTTTAACTGATGAACAGAGGAAGGAAAAACAAATTAAATAAAATCACCCATATACCAGATTACAGGTGTCCGCCGTCCATAAAAAATCTGTAACAGTTGGACTTGAACTGCTGTAGGTTGAAGTTTAGGGACAACTAATCTTAGGAAGGAAGTTCCAAAGAGAAGGGTATCGGGGAATAAATAAATTTTGATAGGCACAGTTCTGCAATAAGGCAGTGTGACAGTCCAAACATGAGCGCTACCAGATGCCCGTGTAGCTCCCGGGAAGGCGTTGGGAGGTGACACACTGGATACAACATCGTCCGAGCATTGCAATAAACATACAAGTAAAATAATGCAAGGGATGCAACATTCTGTAGTTCATTTGTAATTACTGGGTTATTAAGTATGCTTATAGCTTCGTTCTGAATTTTGTCCATTTGTTTTAGTGCAACCTCTCCTCATGTGAAATGATAACATAATACCTGTGAATTGGCGAGAATAAGGGTAAGTGAGCGTAGCACAAAGGAAAATGAGTAAGGATGAGACTGGATGCATGAAAGTGTGAGTGGGCATGAAAACAGTAGAGAACTTTACATTCAATTACAGAAAAATGGGAAGGGAGCACAAAAACTATGAATGTCCCCCAGCTGTTCAATCTCCATCCTTTGGCCAATTTTACTGCTAAACTTATCGACAGAGAGAAAGAGAGAGAGAGAGAGAGGCTGCAGAAAATGTATTATAACTCTCTCTCTCTCTCTCTGACCTTCACAATGAAGTAAGCTAACACGTGTTCCCCAGGAAATATAACTTGTCAGTCTCTATGACGCCTCGTTTGGGTTATTCCTGTTGTCTTCCAAGGAATCAGGATAGTTATGGGCAGGACTCGTACTCTGACGGGGGGTTTAATGAAGGCGATACCTACAGTAATACCGCCAGTTCATATAGTATCATTTAAGCTGAATGAAATCGTCGGTATCTTGACTTATATCGTCTTGGGGCAGCATCAGATAATTAGATCTGGTGGTGGCGACACTAACATGGTCCGGTGGTATCAAAAATAAAATAGTCTGGCATTAGCAAAACAAAATATCTAGTGAAAGGAAGAATAAAACCGTCCGGAGGTAGAAAAAATAAAAGTCTAGTGGTAAGAATAAAACGGTCCAGTGGTAGCAATAAAACCGTCTGAAGGCAGGGGAAAAAAAAAGTCTGGATGCTGCAAGAATAAAGCCGTCTAATGGAAGCAAGAATAAAACCGTCTAGTGGAATGAAAAATAAAGCCGTCTAATGGAAGCAAGAATAAAACCGTCTAGTGGAAGGAAAAGTAAAACCGTGCAGTGGAAGGAATAGTAAAATAGTTTGGAGACAGCAAGAATAAAATCGTCCAGTTGTGGCAAGAAAACCGTCTGGAGGTAGCAAAAATATAACCGCCTAGAATAATGAAGAATAAAACAGTCTCGAAGTAGCAGGAATAAAACCGTCTAATGGTAACAAGATATAAATTCGGGCTTCCAATCTACATGCTAAGTGTGAATTCTCTCTCTGACTGGCAAACTTTAATTAGCATTGTAAAAGAGCGCTTTGGGAGTCACTCGTCTCCACAGCTTTTATTTAAACTTTGGTAGTGTGAGAGACAAAGAGAATGAGGATGGGGAGGGTGAAAATAAGCGAGTCAATGAGAGTGTAAATGAGTCACTGAGAGGGTGGGCAAGCCAGTGAAAAATGGTTAGTGTCTGCAAGAGAGGGATAAAGCGCCAATGATAAAGGGTTAGTGTGAATATGAGAGGGTTAAAGCGAGAGTGAAAATGAGGAAGAATAAAAAGCAGGTGAAGTGTCTGAGTAAGTCAGGGAATAAGCGATGAATTTAGATGCAGTGGCACTGAATAGATCTACACCCATTAAAAAAAAAAAATAGTGAATGTGGCAGACTGGATGACTAAGAAAGAGAGATGGTGGATGAGTAAGTGGTTGAGGAAGTGATAGGTTAGGTGAGTGACAGGAATTCATAGGTTAGGTGAGTGACTGACCAAGTGACAGACACTGAGTGTGCAAGGGATACTCGTAAAGTGAATAAAACTGTTAGTCAGAATGAGGAAAGAATGATTGAGAAAGACTTGCTGAGTAAGTAGCTGATCATGTAACCGGATGAGTAAGACAAACACTGGGAGTGTGTGTGAGGGACAGGATGAGTATGGGCAAAGGTTCAGTAAATAATGAGGAAGAGAATGGATGAGTGAGACAGTGACTGGGTGAGTGAGAGGGGAAGGGATAAGGATGGGGAATGAAGAATGAGGTGCGGTGAGTCAATACGTGAATATTGAATAATAAGGTTGGGGAGTTAGGCAGTGTGAGGCTGCCTGCATACCAAGAGTCGATTCAGGTTGAATCATCTGGTTCCCGTAAAAAATGAATATTCCTCTTCATCCAGTAAATGTCGAAGAGTCAGGTTTATCAGAAGCCTGCCCCAACACACCAAGCTACCAGCTGCGATATCTACTTGAACTATGCATAATCATGTGCAGGTAATGTGACAATATTGAACAGACTTTAAAATTTTGGCTCTGATTAATTAATGAACCCATAAATAACTGTTTTCTAAACATACCTTCAGACTGAAAAGAAAATGGGTTTGATCGCATGTGGCTCGACTGAACGTGACCTGGATCGAGGCAACTCACCCAGTTCGAAAAGGTTCTGTTAAATATCATACAAGTTAACGAGCTGTAGCATGGCGAAGCATATACAGGTAGAGACATGACTTGACCCTGACTCCATTTTAGCCTTCTGTTGTGCAGACAGCCTTAGCTTTAATTCAGAATCTCTACAATACAACACCAATCACCGAACAATGATTCCAGATCAGTGGTACAGTTAGGGAATCAAACATCTATCAGTTCCTTCTGAAGTTTAATGAAACCTAGCGTAACCTAACCAAACTTATATGTGAATTAATACGTCTCAGATGTTCCGACTTTTTCTCAATGTGTCTACCAAGTTTAGGTTAAATACTTAATTTCCTGACTGTACCTGCGGCAAACGAGTCTAACACCACAACCCACGACACGACACCACACCACACCATACCACACCACACCACCACATCATGTCAGACCACACCGCACAACGTAACATAACACCTCAGCCCGCCACACCACACCACCACTCCACATAACACCTCAGCTCACCACCTCACACATACTATCACGCCACATCACACAACACCTCAGCACACTACCATACACACATTACCACGCAACACAACACAACACCTCAGTACACCACCTCACACCTCATCCTACCACAACACACCACACCACCATCTCCGTCACCCAGACCGTGTAATTACGTCCTACTAAATCTACACCGCCTTCATATTCTGCCTCAGGTATTTCCGATATTTACCTTACGTTTGAATCGATTTTTTTTTTTTATATTACCCGGTATATACTTACGCTAAATTTCAATGACACACATAATACACTACTTGTAAGATTAGGCCAACTCACTCAGTACTATGACGCCTTTTATATTTTATTCTTCCTACTACAAGACGATTTTACTCAGCTGAAAGGAAGCCATCTGACTGAGGAATTAATGAAGACTATTTTTAAAAGCTTCCAAGATCCCGTTAATTTGCTGAATAAACCCGAATGACAGCAGCAAAAATAGAATAAATCGCTATTGTCGTGAAGAAATGAATGGAGGTTAATGATCATCTCCTCCGTCAGACAGGTTCTTGAGTTGGGGAGTATTGTACAGAGGCATCCAACACAAAATTTCAGAAGCCTCCTTAACAGTGAACTGCTAAAAAATATAACGTGACAGAAATCCCGATCTGTTACTCACTCTAAACATTTGGTGAAATGTGCATTCCTACAATTTTGTAATAATCCACATAAAACCATATATTAAATAATACAGAACCTGGCAACATGTGGGAGCATCGGCCGTACTGTATAGGCTACAGTACGTATAACTTAAAGCGCAAAGCGGAAGGCAAATCCTCATTTTCTGATGCTCATTTAGCTGTGCCCGTTAGATGTGGTGTATGTCTTCCTTGTTTTACCCACATCAGGCTGTTCATAAATGAATGTATAAAAATATATGGATTGTCTTCCCCTTCACGAGCTCAGTTTTAACCCTCTGACTGAGAAATATCTAGTTTGAATGTTATTTCGTCAAAAGTCAGACGATTTTACGTTGCAAGAGAGAAACACAGGACATCAGAAATATACAAAAGAATCAAGATCCAAATTTTTCGGCCAAGAATACAGAGAATTGTACCTTATTCCGGCTTCAGCCATGTCATTTTCATTAGCTCGCAGAAACCCAACCCAGGCAGAGATTCATTAACTTTGTCTAAAACCATGGATTAATGGGCACAGAAACAGCGTACATTATGTTGGTGTAAGTTTGATGGATAAGTCGCCGTGTGAGAGGATCTTTGGGCTCAGTGGCGTGTAATCCAATATTTCCTAGGTTTAGCGTCACCTGGAATAGAGCCTGAACCCATGACAAGCGGTAAGGGAGGGTTAAATATTCTTGTACTGATCTTAGCACCCGTAAATAGACACAATAATGCATGCAACAAACTCGAAACTATAAACGATAACGCATACCACAACAACCCGTAAATATAAATAATAATACACACCAGAACAACCCGTAACTATAAACAATAATGCACACCACACCACCCCGTAACAATAAAACACACCACAATAATACTTCAACAGCGGTATCACAACCATCAACCCTTCACTGCTCGCCTATCCCTTCTTATCTCATTTTTTTCTCTGACATATTTTATAGCTTTGCCATCTCGTCTGATGCCCGAATTAATAGGCGGAAGAAAATGAAAGTTTCTTTTGCACGATTTAAAAATCAGGTAATAACTACATACCAGTTTCGAAGCCCCCCTGATCACGCCTCCACATCTTTCCCGCAATTTAATGATACACAGTTTTTACCAAACAGTTTAACGAAAAACTAGTCAGCACATTCTTAGTACTTTACTGTATTATCTTGGCATATGTAACTACCACACAGTATGACTATTGAGAAGGTATAATGTTATCCTTGAAAACTTTAAACATGAGTTTACTTGGCCCAGAGTAAATCAAGAATGTCAAATCACAGCCAGCAACTTAACACGTCATTATTTATTCCACACTTTATAATCCATCGTGATAGGCATGTCTGAAAAATATTTTTTTTTTTTTAATGGAACAAACTCCATACTAGCAAACTTCAATGTATCAGCGGACAACAAATCGCACCATACCTGTTCATCAAAATCGTTAACTGCCTGTTTTCTGCATAAAGGAGGAAAAATTTGAAAAAAAAAAAAAAAAAAAAAAAGTCAAGCCGTAGGTCACTTGCAACTTTAAGCACAAGGTTCATATTAACGCCATGTTCGAAGCAGGCTTACTACATACAGCAGTTGGTGTATCTCAGACTCATATAAACAGGAACACTCCGAGTACAATACCCGCACGCAACAAAATATCTAAGGACATAGCATCTGACTTTGCCGTATGAGCTTGATTTAATCTCACACTAAATGTTCTCATCCTTGTCTAGCCCTCAACCATTCCACAAAGTCTGGTCCAAATAAGATAAAACATTTAAGTTGACCTTGACGTATAGCCTAGATCTGAAAAAAATGGGAGAAATGGAGTTCCCCCGAGCTAAGCCCTGTATTGGACTATATAGCCCCGCTAGGGTTACAGGAGCGAATACCACTCCCGGCACGGCAGCCCGGGCGAGGCTCGAACTCGCAATCCCCCGATTATGAGTCCGGCGCGCTACCACTGTGCTACCGCGCCCCCCGCCTAGATCTGAAGGTAACAAAAATAACATCGCCTAGAATAATGAATAAAACCATCTCAAGGTAACACGAATAAAACCGTCTAACAGTAACAAGAAATCCACTCTCGGCCACATTCACTGTATTTTATTTTGTTGGGGGAGTAGACTTCCTCTGTCACTGTATCTAAATTCGTCACTTATTCCCTGATTTACACAAACACTTCACATGCTTTTTATTCTCCCTGATTTTCACTCTCACTCGCTTTAACTCACTCATGCTCACACTAACCCTTTTTCAGTAGCGCTTTAACCATTTTTCACTAGATCACTCACCCTCTCACAGACTCATTCACTCACACTCTCATTGACTCGCATATTTCACCCTCCCCATCCTCATTCTTTTTGTCTCTTACACTACCAAGGTTTAAATAAAAGCTGTAGAGACGAGTGACTCCCAAAGAGCTAATTTAAAATGCTAATTAAAGTTTGCCAATCTGAGAGAGAATTCACACTTAACATGTGGATTGGAAGCCCTAGTTTATTTCTTGTTACTGTTAGACGGTTTTATTCGTGCTACCTTGAGATGGTTTTATTCATTATTCTAGGCGGTTTTATTTTTGTTACCTTCAGACGGTTTTCTTGCCACCACTGGACGGTTTTATTCTTGCTATCTTCAAACTGTTTTACTATTCCTTCCACTAGACGGTTTTACTTTTCCTTCCACTAGACGGTTTTATTCTTGCTTCCATTAGACGGCTTTATTTTTCATTCCATAGACAGTTTTATTCTTGCAGCATCCAGACTTTTTTTTTCCTGCCTCCAGACGGTTTTATTCTTCCTTCCACTAGATATTTTTAGTCCTGCTAATGGCAGACGATTTTATTTTTGATACCACCGGACGATGTTAGTCTCGTCACCCCCAGATTAAATTTATTGATGCTGCCCCAAGACGATTTAAGTCAAGATACCGACGATTTCATTCAGTTTAAATGATGCTAAACGAACTGGCGGTATTACTGTAGGTATCGCCTTCATTAAACCCTCCTCAGTGTACGAGTCCTGCCCCCAAAACTACCCAGTCTCGTTGGGAGGTAACAGGAATAACCCAAACGAGGCGTCATAGGGATGGACAGGTTATAATACAAGCGGGTGTCAGCTACCTTCGTTGTGCAGGAGAGAGAGAGAGAGAGAGAGAGAGAGAGAGAGAGAGAGAGAGAGGGTGCAGAAGAAATCTACCGTTATTACCTCTCTCTCTCTCTCTCTCTCTCTCTCTCTCTCTCTCTCTCTCTCTCTCTCTCTCTCTCCACCATCATCATCCTATTTCCACGTAAGGATGAAGTGAGGTATGATCCAGAAAAGAGAAATATACAAAAGTGGAAGAAACTTTCACAGCATGGCCAGTGAAAATTATTACAGTCTTTCTATCATCTTTCAAGCCTTTGGAATTCTTTCACTCTTTCACGCCAAATTAGCAAATTCCTAAGAAACTTACGGCTGTTTTAATCCCTTGGCTGCGGAGAGACTGTGAGCTGCATAAAGTCGCCCGCTTCAGGCAGGAACAAATTAGGGAGGTGCTTTATTGTCGGCGCTAATGTTAATAGCGATACATTTTTACATGCTTTGGTCTCCTGGATTACCTTTGAGCCGACATAAGTTGTTTTACGATAGCCATAGCCGAAATAAATAAACAGTGTAGATAACAGGCAGGTGTGTGTAGGTGTGTATCTGTCCTG
Source organism: Coenobita brevimanus (assembly GCF_032717465.1). Taxonomy (NCBI): domain Eukaryota; kingdom Metazoa; phylum Arthropoda; class Malacostraca; order Decapoda; family Coenobitidae; genus Coenobita; species Coenobita brevimanus. Next base: position 51,642,859 of record NC_137033.1, on the reverse strand, counting down.
CCAAAATCAGTCCCCAGCACGGTTAGCACTGATGCAAACCAAGATGATCATTTTCACAGAAAAGTCTCCCTGAAGATCAATATTACTGTCTGGAGATAGCAAGCATTAATTTCAAGATGTCTTCGTAGTTAAGGAAAATAATCACCCGCTGTAGACGCTTCTTCCCCTTCCCTGTTCCTCTTACCTTCCTCTTTCATCTTCATTCATCAAAACTGCCTGTAATCTGTTCATTCATTTTTCCTCACTTTTATCTCTTTTTTCTGTTGTTTTTCCTTCTCTTATCGGGTTTGTTGTTTTCCTTTTTAATCTCTTTACAGTGTTCTTTTTGCAGCGTTTCCGTACTTCCTTTTTCTTTCTACTTCCACTTCTTCCTCCTTCCTTTTTTTATTCCGTTGTGCCTCTTCTTTTCATCTTCCCAATAAATTACGTCTCTCTCTCTCTCTCTCTCTCTCTCTCTCTCTCTCTCTCTCTCTCTCTCTCTCTCTCTCTCTCTCTCTCTCTCTCTCTCTCTCTCTCTCTCTCTCTCTCTCACACACACACACACACACACACACACACACACACACACACACACACACATACAGGCAGACAGGATGATGAACCAGGCAGACCAATAAAGTAAGCCGCACTGGAGCCAACACAGGCGAGGCGGTGACAGGAAAAAGAGTGGCCTGGACGCGGCACAGAACAAATATGGAGCCGCCCAGGAATGATGCACTGGCAGGCGGAGGCACTCGATGGTTTTATTGCAGGAAATACGTATAATATGATGATTACAGACGTAGAGTATACCATAATAGTTTACTTCACCAAATGTTTACTATAGTGAACGTTGATTATAGTCTTCCCATCTCCAGGCAGTGTTATTTCGGCTTAGAAGAGACAGTACGAAGAGAGAGAGAAGATAAAGCCTTCATTGAGGTGTGCACTACTACCTGGCTTCCCAAAACTAGTTAGCACTATCTGGAATTACACACACACACACACACACACACACACACACACACACACACACACACACACACACACACACACACACACACTTTGAGTGATTGTCGCGGTTGAGCAGAGCCACCGATAAAAATAAAATGTAATACTATTCATGGCATAATTACTGTATACATTACATGCATACAACAGGCAGCCGATATGTGTGTGTGTGTGTGTGTGTGTGTGTGTGTGTGTGTGTGTGTGTGTGTGTGAAGTACGGGTGGATTCGTTTCATACACATTCCCCATATACACACAATCGCTAAATACACGACACTTCTATACGATCAGAGTCGATGTTTACTCAGATCTCACACATTACTGACTTTGTAGGATGGCTTTAAATCAGACGAGATAATCTCACCAACAGTAAATACATTCCACCACTTTTTGCCTTTTAACTATGATTACGTAGTGTGTTTTTAGGTTCATTCAGCCACACAGTATTTGATCTTAGGGAATTAAATCCATAAAAAGAGAACAATAAAACCTATATCCACTCACCTTTGTTCGAAAAATCTCTCCTTACCTGGATATGATCCCTTGGTGGAACAAGTATAGACCAAAATAAATATTATCGTACTGAAGGAGTTCAAATAAATTAGATGGAACTATTGGAAGGGGCGTAAAATGACTTTTAATATGTTACCACCATGTGAGGAAGGAAATAATGCGAAACTCTTTACCGTGGTTCAGCCATGTGGAGCGAATGACGAGTAATGGACTGACTAGGAGGGTGTATGAAGGCAAGTTGATTGCGAGGAGAAGGAATGGGAGGCATAACAGCGAAGCAGGGAGTGAGAAACTGACCAGAAGAGTAGGAGTGTGTGTGACAGTGAGGTGGTTATGGGAAGAATGAGATAAAGAACAAGGAGAGGAATGAGTGCATGACTAGGAGAGTGAGTGAGGTGATGAAAAAGAGTCGGGGCACAAAGAACGAGGAAAGTGAGAGGACTAGGACAGCATGTGTGAAGTGGTTGGCAGGAAGAGCGAGAGACAAAGAACAAGGAGGAGAGAGACAGAATGACTAGGAGAGTGAGTGAGAGCGAGATGTATATGGTTTCTTCAGTAAACACACACACATCTTTTTATTCACTGAGACACATGACTATTTCATACATACACAAACACACAAACACATGCAGACACAATCACGCACGCACATAGGCACACTCACGCAGAATCTCTCCCTCCCTCCCTCCCTCCCTCTCTCTCTCTCTCTCTCTCTCTCTCTCTCTCTCTCTCTCTCTCTCTCTCTCTCTCGTCTATCCTTTCATCATCGCCATGACACAGGAGGAAACTCATGTTTATTGATTATCAGAGTCAGCGGACTCCTTGATGTCACTGCTGCTGGGATTAGATTAGGCTATAAATATCTTTGGCAAGAAACAGATCGTGTCAGTGTTGACACCAAATGTAAAATATGTAAGATAAATGTTTCTCACACACTTCGGCATTATATAACACAGACAGAATAGATAAAAAAAAATACAAGGATCAGTCTATTACAACTCTGTAGATAGGCGTAAATGTATTATGTAATGTTCTTGGAGAGATTCTGAATAAGTATTCAGACTGAGCTTATTGTAAGTTAGGTGCTATCATGTAGCAGATTCTGACTAACCTCGATATTTCATAAATAACTACTGTTAGAAAATAATTCTGAATATTATATACTTTTTTTTATGGCAATGTGTTAATAACAGCATCTTGAAAAATAGTTAAATATTATAGAAATGAGCAAATATTTTGAATATAACGATGTTCTTTGAGAGCTTCTGAGCAAGTATCCTAACACTTTGTATTGAAAGTGAAATTCTATCAAGCAGTACATTCTGACCATTCCTATGAATTAATGCATACCTCATGTCAACAAGTAATTTAGTTTATGAAATAGTTCATTTATGGTAATTTGCTAATCACGGCATCATTAGGTACAGATTATGCACCTCCATGTACCTCTGTGATTGTTAAGCTTCCGCCCACAGGATGTGTAAAGAACATATAATCATGCTGTTCAAATCTCTCTCTCTCTCTCTCTCTCTCTCTCTCTCTCTCTCTCTCTCACACACACACACACACACACACACACACACACACACGAAAAATCAGAAGTCTTGAGGGAGGAGGAGGAGCAGGGAGAGGGGGATGAGTCAGATTGAGCAGCGGCAGCAGCAGCACCAGGGGAAGGAGGAGGAAAAAAGCCCCCAAATGACGATGGGTAGGAAGAGAAGAGTAAAAACGAAGATCTTAAGGAACAGAAGGAGGAAGGAAAAAGGGAGGAAGAAGGATGAGAAAGAGGGGAAGAGAGACAAGAAAGAGGAGGCGAAGGAGAGGACTAAAGACCAACAGAATGAGGATTTGGGGAGGGTATATGCGGCACAGTGACATCTGGTGGAGCTATTTCCAGCGTCTGGGGCTGTTACCGTATTTCTCTGGCCCTGATAAAATATTTGTGCCACTCGTCACGGATAGGTCACGCTTCCAGTATGGCCACACTCACACGCGCACAGACACACACACACACACACACACACACACATATATATATATATATATATATATATATATATATATATATATATATATATATATATATATATATATATATATATATATATATATATATATATATCCCATTGGAGCCCAGTGTCCCGAGTACTGGACGGAACTGGGATTTTTCAGGTGTTTATAAAGTAGGGAACCCCCGGTAGAGACCTATGAGCTTCACGACTATGAGCCGATAGGCGGAGGGCGGTACGCTTAGTACCCTCCCAGTGCAGTGCCTCGCCCAGCACCCCTGCGATCCAACGGGATATATATATATATATATATATATATATATATATATATATATATATATATATATATATATATATATCCATCATCTAATCCTACGTTGCCCCATGAGGAGCGTAGAAGCCCGGGGCTAGGCAAGTTGGTCCTGGCATTTAAGATGAGTGAAATATATACAGTATATATATATATATATATATATATATATATATATATATATATATATATATACACACACACACACACACACACACACACACACACACACACACACAGTTTCCATGTCTGTTATTAAGGGAGCGAAGCAGAAGTGTTACCACCATTTTTTCCACAACATACTTAGAACTTTTTCTTAAGCAAAGAAGAAGGAAGCAAGGGCTAGAAGCCAGCAAAATTGTTCCATCAGGAAAGAAATAAACAAGACTTTATAGAGCCAAATTCACGATCCGTTCATTTCGAGATGCCTGGACACACTGTTTAAAAGACTGGAGGCCATAGGCAGCAGGCAAAACATATAGAGGAAGACAGTTCCTGAGTTGATCTATTGAATACATGAAGGATTAGGGGTAACTATTAAATCTTGCATTTGAGAGTTGGATAGAAAAAGGATGAGAAAGTTTTGTACATAGGTAATAGAGGCCAAGACGATCACAACACTGGTGAATGAAAAGGGGTTCTGTTCTTACAACGAACTACTTTCTCAACACTGACCCACGATCCCACCTTCAGACCTTACCTTGCTTATTGTTGTATCGAGTTCTACCTAATCTGAATAAAACTTGTTTGAAGTTGGACATTTTTTTTTTCAACAGTTCGGGTCTATCCTATGCTTAACATAATAATAATAATAATAATAATAATAATAATAATAATATCAACAACAACAACAGCAACAAAATTACACAGAAAGTTATCTTTATCGATAGATCATAAACTGAACCTGGACTAAACACAAAATCAATGTTCAGTGCACCAACACAAACCATGAAGTTCTAACAAAACATCAGCACTGTTATCATGACCGAACCAAAATCAAAATCAAATACACCATGCCCTAGCAGTTGACAATATCAGTCAGTGAGAGACTACCATATTCGCGGAAGCATTATGCAATGAAGGTCCCATGTAAAGCTTAATTAATTAACATTGCTAATAAATGTTCATCCCATTTTTCTATACACTTTTCCGAATGCATTCCCTGACGAATGAAAGGGAAAGCACTACATTTTCAAAATACAATTGGTTCTCGGAGAGAGGACGATGATTGAGAGAGGGGTTGAATGGTGCTGAGTAAAGAGGAAAGAGAGCGGTTGGAGAGACGGGCAGAAACTGGAAGTTTCCGGAGGCATTCCCTGGCCAGCGAAAATGGTAAATTCACAAATTTGGAATGCAGTTGGTTTGGCCATGTGGAGAGGATGGAGGGTGAAAGACTGACGAAGAGAGTGTGTGTGAGTGAGGTGGAGGGGGGGAGAGGGAGGGGGAGGCCGAGGATGAGATGGAGGGATGGGGTTGAGAGGTATATGAGAAAGGGGTGTAAGTTGGGAGCAGGGCAGTGAAATGGCGAGGGACAGGGCGACGTGGAGGCGATTTGTTTGTGGCCACCCCGAACGGGATTGAGGCGTCTGGCAATAGATAGATAGATAGTATCATAACAATGATAGCCACGACTCCTAGTTGTATCACAGGGATCAATGATCTCGATTATGGTGATCAAGCTATTATTAACCATTACTAATTATAATCAGCCGTAGTACTGTATTACCCCGTTAACTTGGTGTATCAAGTCCTGGGACACCTTATAATATATACTGTACACTCGCTGAAAGACCGCCTCCGGCGGCCTCTACTGGATGTCGTCACTCCCTTTCTTCAGAAATGATTCATACCTCGGGAGTCGGTGGCCCGACTGGACTGGAAATTGTTTTATTCAAGGTAGAGAATTTTAACGGTACCTTGCTCTAACAAAAATAGCGCTACGTTGCCCCATCATAACTTTTTTTTTTTTTTAACTTTCCATAATATGTATTAATTTTGTTCATATTACATATTTCTAGTCATTCCGAACCAGTTCGGCAACACTTTTTTTTTTTTTCCTGAAAATATAGATGTTTTCTAGCGCAGCGCATTTGCTTAGTTTCCACATGCGTGTACGCAGTCATTTTGCGAATGTTTCCGCAATTCATCACAAATTATAGGGTGGGTAATGGGTATAAGAAGGTAAAAATTACATTGCCAGGTGCGCCAAACGATTCTCTTCGTTTTGGTAAAGACAAGCAAAAAATATTTTCGAAACTTGAAAAAGAAAAAAAAATTGTCCTGGGCCGGCAAAAATATGGATATTTCTTGGTTCGGCGCATTTGCTTACTTTCCACAGGCGTGCATGCAGACATTTTGCATATTATAGAAATGAGTCATAAATCGGGAACCGGTGGTCAGATTGGACTGGAAATTGTTTTATTCTTCAAGTTAGAGCATTCTAGCGGTACATTGCTCTGACAAAAATTCCGCTACAATGCGCCGTTCTTGCTTTGTTACGATAACAAACGGACAAACCAACAAACACACAGAAAGGAGATAAGCCTTTGCGGAGCGGCAATTGCAGACTGCGTATATCATGGACAGGGATTTATCAAGTGCAACTGCTCGAGATTTTGCCAAGACAGCCATTGCAAGTGCTGTAAAAATAACAGCCTGGGTAATAGTCAATGGAAATGTTGCTCTGCATGTAAGAAGTAGTCTGAATGATATATATCATCACGGTAACTAAAGGTCAAAGACTAAACTGGTCTTCAAAAATAAATAGAAATCGCAGTACCAATAGTTACATTCATTCCCCGATCTTCTTTTCTTAAACTCACTGACCAAATAACCTGAGTCTGTTTCAAGATTTTGGACACTCGCCGAGAAAGGAATCGGTTATTTTACAAAGTCCCCGGTTTTTCTGGGACTTTATGAATTCATCCAGAAGACATCGCTAGTTTTCCAAACCATCTGTTTTCCAGAGATTTTGCAAAGTAACCGGACCCTGACGGTGATTTTATACTGTCACCAGGTTTGATGAGAGAGAGAGAGAGAGAGAGAGAGAGAGAGAGAGAGAGAGAGAGAGAGAGAGAGAGAGGCAGGAATATTACTGACGGTATTCCACATCAATATCACATTTTCGTCTAACAGCTGTAGTCATCATGACTGCAGGTGTTGGTCGAAACGTCGTAATAAAGATATGGAATACCGTCAGTGATGTTGCTGGCCTGCTGTATCAACTGTTTATACTGAAACATCATTGAATTAAACCTATCTATCTGTGTGTGTGTGTGTGTGTGTGTGTGTGGACTGAGTCACGATTGTAGTGGTGGTGGGGCAGGGTAAGTATAACACAACTTTTGAAGATGGGCGTGGATTGTTAAATTAGATTTTTCTTTAAAGTTTTATGTGAGAAGGGAGGACAAAAAAAGGGTGTTTGGCTGGGCATGAAGTTCCCATTTCGTTCCGATTTCATTTAAGTGCTTTAATTCAGCTCTGTGAATCCCACCAGTAACATTTTTTTAAACGTTGCACCACAGACTTAATTTTTTTTCTGTAATGCAGCTAACTTTAGTCTATCCTCCTATATTAACCGAAAAAAATAGCCACAGCTAAAAGATTAGAGAGGTACTGTACATTATAGCCTATAGTACATTAAATATAAAGTAAGAGAGTGGATTACTTGAACCTATGTTTTATAATATAGGATTTGCACAGGTATAACATAGGTGGGCATAACATTCATGTTCAAGCCGTGCTCAGTAGGCCGAGGAATACTGCTTTGTTACTGAAGAAGTGACCCGCCCCCACCCAATGCTTCACTTACACCGGGAAGAAAACACTTTAGAGCGAAGGGTGAGAATGACAAGTCGAAAATCGTGTTACTTGAGTGGCATTGTGTGTGAGCGAGTCTGTATATGCCCTCCATGGAACTCTGAAAGGCTGTGGACATGTGGGAACAAAGGAAATGACATACAAATTTACCCACTGAAGTTTCCACCCCAAGGAAGGATGGAACCCTGTCCGGGGGGTTTGGTTGATACGCGCCCTACCCACCCGAACAGGGGAGGCTCCAATGAATTACTTAATTGTTTTGATAAAGTGTTAATATGCAGTAAAGACCGGGGCTTAATAGTCCCTTTTGGGCACCTGGCGAAGTTCCTAATTATGCATATATTTAAAAAATATGACCTATAAATCTATCAACTAGCCAAGACTGGAAGAAAAAGAAAGTAAAAACATTATTAGGTCGGGGCTTAAATCAACTGCATAATTAAGTTCTAAACTCTCCCATTCTCTTCCATTCCCGGGGATTATATGAGCAAGATATTTTCTCACATGGCACATATTGCAGAGAACACCGGGAAAGGCTTCAGTTTAGAGGTTAATATTTTCACTGACGCTAACACTAATGAAATCAGCAGTCATTTTTCAATATACTTTCCTCACTCTAATACCACTGGAATCAGCAGTATTGGTCAGATAACACTTTTAGAAATTCAAAATTTCCCGGGGAAAATAATTAAAATCAAGTCAGGAAGTTCATATGCCAATACTGTATGGCAACGGAGATTCAGTTAATGTATACTTTTATTTTTATTAATATATAGTACCTTGAAATTTTTTACCCAATCTTGAAAGTTTTTACCTGAACATCTTGAAAAATACACTGATCATGAGTGGCAACGCTGGTCAGCGACCCTCAGTGTCGCTCTTGGGGTGTTGGGGTGTACATCTACTTCGGTTAGGCCATGGCGCCAGGCCGTCTACCTCCAGCGATCAGCGCCTCAGTTACCAAATGTTACAGTGGGAGTGCAGGCGTGCGCCGCCCAGCTCCTGTCTGGTTACCCACATGGTACCAATGCACACCAGTCTCGCGTCATGGCAAGTGTTTCGCTGAGGGTTCACTTAAGCACCAATAGTTTATTTATTACTGACCCTTTTATTAATCAACTACTTAGTTCACACCCTGCAATTCACTTAAGACTCTAAACCACCCCTACACCCATTATCAAGATCACGGCAGCCACGTAATAACCCGCCATCCTCATATCCAGCACCCCCGGCTCAGACACTGACCCCCCATACTCCCCTTCCTCCACCCCTCCTCTTTCCTTATCCCCCTACCCAAGCCCCCCAGGGCTACAACCATAGAGGTAGAAGATATGGAACGTTGTGGTGGCGCTGTGGATGTGCTGGTGTTTTTAGAGAGAATGGAGAATGCGAGACTGACTAGGAGAGTATGTGAGTGGGATGAGGGTGGAGGGGGTGTGGGAGAAACCGAGGATGAGATGGAGGGGTCGGGTGGAGAGGTAGATGAGTGAGGAGGGTGTAAACTGGAGAGAAGGAAGCGGGATGGCAAAGGATAGAATGACCTGGAGACGATAGATTTGTAGCCACCCTTTCCTAGATTCAGGTATCTTACTATAATACTCGAAGACAAATTAGAAGAGGCCTGGTCTAAGCTGAATGAAATCGTGTGGGTGATAAGAAGATACCGATGCCGAGAAACGTTTGTATATAGAAAGGATTAATGGGGGCCTTCTAACAAATTTACAGATACTGAATAACGTTTGCATATAGATGGGATTAATAGAGACTTTCTGGTCGATATACCGACACTGAAAAACGCTTGCATATAGAAGGGGTTAATGGAGACTTTCTAACCACGTATTCAGCGTAGGTCAGACGGGTTCACCTGACAGCACCCCTCCACCTCGCTCTCTTCTGCCCAGCGAGAATAAAACGGAAAAGACGTGATCCTATCGTATCTGGGAGTCCGGGGAGGTGCCAGATTCAGTCACGTTGTTACTACACGTGCAAATTTCCCGCTACTGAGTGAAATCTTCCCGGGTTAATGCCTTGAATCCCGGTGATGTCCATTCTTTTTTTTAAGTTTATTCTTGTTATTATAGTCTGTTTGTTTTCATCTGACGGAACCAGACCACTCCTACAAAGAGAATGCTAAGTCGTGGTTGCGTGAAATTCAGTGGGCCTCAGTTAAGAGATAGAAATGAGTCTCCTTGGTTACTAGTCAAATCTGCTCTCCAGCACGAATGCACAAAAAAATACCCCGCCGAATTGAAAGGGTTAAATTTGTTATCACGGAAAAGGAAAAAAAAAGTTTATAAGAGATAGTTTTCCACCGTTTAGCCGCAGTTCCTTCTTCCATGCTTAAAAAAATAAAAAAATAAATTGTCCCTCGGCTGAATAAAATCGTCTGGCGTTGGTCATAGAAACTGGTTAACTCCTTCAGTCCGATGACACAGTTTTATTTTAATTCTGTCTGTCTATTTCTGTCTCTCTGTCTGTCTCTGTCTCTGTCTGTCTGTCTGTCTCTCTCTCTCAAGACGATTTTAAACTTGGAAAAGACCCTTAGTGGCGAAGGGGTTAATGAAGGCTAGATATAACCCCTCCAGTTCGACAAATCCCCTTTAAGCTGGATAAAATCGTCTGGAGATTGCACGAATAAGATTACAGTACTCGTAGTGAAAGGGTTGTGTACCACGTTAGCCACACCGCACACCCTCACTCCTCGAATTCTAGGACAGTGAATGAAACGAGGTACACTTAAGAGACATAAAAGTTCTGCCTGGTATTCTGCTGCTCCCACTTAACACTTAGAGAGAGAGAGAGAGAGAGAGGGGGGGTGTGGGGGGAAATCCGTCACTTTCCTGTATTGTATCAGAGGGAATGATTGGGGGGAGAAGCATACGAAGCCTCTCCCAGCTTAGGAATATTAGGCAACAGAGGGAAGCAAAAAGTAGAAGAGATGAGGTGAAATATTGGGTGAAGTTTTTGTGTCTGGCTGTATAGTACTGTTACACAACTACACTTTCACACACACACACACACACACACACACACACACACACACACACACACACACACACACACACACACACACACACACACACACACACACACCTCAACCCCAGTGCACTTTTATGCTCAGTGACCCGTACTTAGGCTATGGTGTCATGTGTTTACTTCTTTCCAGAGCTGAAAATATTGTCTGAGTATTAACCCTCTTATTCCCTGACATTTTATTATTCTAGCTATTTCCAGACGATTTTATTTAGTTAAGAGGGTCTGCTTGAAGTGGCAGGTCTTGATATAACCCTTAAGAAAGCCACGACATGCCATGACCGGCACAACAGCTGAGCAGAGAAAAAATAATGATGCTCTGTTCTTGTCTAGCGGAAAAGCTTTGGGTGTTTCTCGGCTATACTTGGCTCTATGGGAAAAGAGAGAGAGAGAGAGAGAGAGAGAGAGAGAGAGAGAGAGAGAGAGAGAGAGAGAGAGTTCAATAGCTGGAAAGGAGACAATGCTTTGGTGTTCCTCAAAGCAGGGCAATTTTACAAGCCATACTGGACAAGAGTTTTACTTATTGATACCAAATTTTAGCTGAAGTATTGTGTTCTCACTCGATTCGCCCACTTAAGAAAAGTATCCTATCCTTGTGTGTGTGTGTGTGTGTGTGTGTGTGTGTGTGTGTGTGTGTGTGTGTGAGAGAGAGAGAGAGAGAGAGAGAGTACGAGGATGCAGACAGAAATAGGAACAAAACGCATCCAGTCACTTAAACCTCAGACAGAGTACCAAGTGTAAGGGACTCAGGTTTTAGGCCACATTACAAAACACACACCAAAGCAATGTACAGGAAAAAGCACCACTGGGCCAGAAAAACAATATACGAAAAACAGTAGGGCCTTAAAAACATAAGACAACAAGGAGGGCAGGAGATCAGGCTGTGTTGATTGCCTTGATTGTCTCCTCTATCTGACAAAGCGCTGGACACGACGGGAGTCATTTCTGGTCATTGTCTTTTGTTTTGACTGTAACAGTGGGCCAAAACAATAGAAAAAACAACAGAGGATTATAAACAGGAGACAGGAAGGAGGGCGGGAGGGAGGGCTGTTATGTACTGCCTCTTCCATTCAACACAACACTAGCAGTTGGACCTAATTATCTACGGGAGGATTCTCTCTCTCTCTCTCTCTCTCTCGTTTTTTGTCTGTACTACATTAGAAGGACGCATCGTGCCGATTGTGTACCCAATTTTTAAACACGCGAGAGAGAGAGAGAGAGAGAGAGAGAGAGAGAGAGAGAAAGTGTAAATTTTTCCCTGTAGTACACATCTCAGACTCCTAAATAAACACACACACAAACACACGAACTTATATACACAGAACAGGCGAAACTTGGAATGTGACATCCGTAGACTTTCAGGCAGCAAAATTTCTTAACGAATATATAGCCGATCGAAAGTTAGGTTAGGTCACTTTGGGTAGGGTTTGGTCTGATTAGGTAATTTTTGGTTGGGTTGGCTTCAGTTCGACTAGATATAGACGGATTAGGTTAGATTGCTTTAGAATACGTCGGTTTTGATAGGTTTTGGGTTGGGTTTTATTTGGTTGGGTTAGGCTGGGTTAGGTTCAGTTGGATTAGGTCATTTTAGGCTTGACTGGGTTGGGTTAGGTCGGGTATGGTATGGTTAAGTGAGACTGGGTAGGATTAGGTAGGGTTAGATGCGGTTAGGCTGCGTCAGAATTGGTTAGGTTAGGTATGTGGAGGTTACGTGAGATTGTGAGGTTAAAAACAATTAGACTGGGTTAGATGAGGTTAAGTTATATTAGGTTGGGTTAATTTGGGTTGGATTAGGTCATTCGAGGTTAGGCAGGGTTCAGTTAGAGTAAATATAGATAGGTTAGTTGAGACTAGGTCTATATAAATTGGTTTATGCATTACGGTCTATTGTTGGTCCATCCTTCCAAAGTCAAATATCACAGGAGGTGGGCGTGGTTTTGTGTGTGTGTGTGTGTGTGTGTGTGTGTGTGTGTGTGTGTGTGTGTGTGTGTGCTCTCTTCGTGTTTCGTCTATTTTATACATTTTTGTGTGCCTTGTGTGACTGAAACTTTGTGTTTGTATGTTTCACTTCTCGTGTGACTGAGGGTGGACTGCTTAAGAATACCACCCTTTATAGTTACGATTGCCCCTTCCTCAGTATAGCATATGTTTTTTGTTTATTTAGCTCTGTCTGGACGATTGTATAAGAGCTTCGTGGAAAATACTAGAACTAGAAAGATGGCAGTAGATAGAGCCTCCTGTACCAGATATCCTGCCCAAGTTTCATTAGCAGATATCTTGCCCAAGTTGAATAAAGTCGTCTGAAGTAAGAATAAGCTTGAAGATACATTGCTGTACTGAAAGTCGTTGGATATGGCTTGTTTTATGTCTTTTCGTATGTGGCTGCGAGATAACAGACTCAGGTTCAGTCTTTTATGACAAGCGTTAATAGATATCTCAGTGCTTTGCTTAATATGAAGATTAATATTTCACCGGAATGTTTCAAAAGATTTCCGCCTCCTCTCAAGGAAGGATGTTTACTGTCTATTAAACTCTTCCTATTGGTAACATTACTGGTATATGTTTACAGCTCCCCACCTCTCAGGCATGGGTGTTTACTCGTGTCTGTTACATGGGTTTCTATTACACTCGTCATATTGGTAATCTGTCGATGGTATGTTTTTCAAGTCTCCTACCTTCCTCTCATGCAAGGGTGTTTATTATCTATTCCACTCCTCCTATTCGTAATTTGTCAAGAGCATGTTTTTAGCTTCCGACCTCCCTCGTGCAAGGCTTTTTACTGCTGATTACACACACCATAAAGGGAGTTGCACACGTCCTGTCTGATTATACAATGACAACTCTCTCAAATCATTCATGGTCTTCTCATAGCCTTCATCAGCCTCTGAACCACATAGTCTCATCTGCTTATACTTGCACTCCTTATAGTTCTCATCAGCCTACGAACTACCTATCCAAGCCGTACATAACGCCAAACAGTCCCACACAGTCCTGCAGATCCACCTTAGATATAACCATATCTCCATACACACACACACACACACACACACACACACACACACCTGCACATAGCTGCACTTCCACATATCCACACCTCACAATGTCTCCAAAGTCACATGCAGTAGAATATGGCATAGAAGACCCTGGTTGTGATATGATTACCCCAGTGAATCCTGGATCATACTTTTTTATTTTATTCATACTATCTCAAGACGACTTTATTTAATACGATAAATCAGTGGCAGTGACGGTTAACTAAGATATTATTCCTTTCGCATGGGTGACGAGGGGCCAGTAACATGAGCAACGAACAGAGAGCTATGTGGCATTTCTTTTCTGCAGTGTGTCACAATATCCCGCCCCACACCACCACACATCCCCGCCAGTCCCTCTCTACTCACCAGTCTTCGAAACGACCTAACATAATCCTTCCAAAGCAACGAAGTGTAGATGTTGATACAAATGAACGTGAAATACAATTATGTCTTAGTTTCTCTCCTCATCTGAGCATGACATCAAATAAATAATTGGTATCTTGTGTAATTACCCTTTTGAAATGTTAACAGGCTTAAATATTAGCCGTAAATAACAAGAATAATTAAGTAAGCATTCTGTGAAAATGCTTTGAGTACATAATGGGTTAATCAAGGACACCAGAATTTAAGGACAAACCAAAGGAAAACCCGTGAACTCAGGCATGACCAAAAGCACCCCACATGGCCTCCCTAGCATTGGAGTACTGGATATGTTGGTACTCCGTTAGTCATGGAGGCTCAGTAGTACCCTTAAGACAAGTTGCTATATGAAAATCTGGTTGGAAAACTTTGAAAGCTTAGAAGTGCAGAGATACCAAGAGCTGAGATAATGCTCAAAATGTCGTATATTGAATTAAAAGGAACCGATCAAGTCAGACACTGCTCACATGGCGTAACTCTACCGGACATTTCTAGCCTGAAGATTCCATACTATTCGTCAATGAAGGCTGGAATGCTGATCTCTCAAACTACTACTACTACTACTACTACTACTACTACTACTAACAGTAAACTCCCAGCCCAAAAGCAGTCAAGATAGAGAGTTCCCACACCCAACATCACTTCAAAATCTCTTTACCCAAAATCTCGTGGCCAATGACGTGCAAGATTATCGCATAATAATCTGTACTTAGAACGAATAACATGCTAGTTTATGGAATACAGGAGTCTGCCACAACTCTCCATTTGGGGAAAAGAATGGTTAAAGGAAAAAACGTAGACAGAGGCGAATGGGAGAAGGCTGTGGTATTGGACTGTTGGGGGGTACTGTTGATATTTTCTCTGCCTTTTATTCTCATATACAGAGTGAAACTAAAGCTTTATTAATCCTCAGATACGCACATCATTGTTAACTGACGTGATCTGGTACGAGTATGGCTGAAAATAAAATATGTAATCAGAAAAGCGGCCAAAAAAAAAAAAAAAAAAATCGTTGTTTCTGCTACTAGTGGATGTTATTACAGTCAACCGAGAGAGCCCGATGAAGCTATGTGTTTGGCCAGGTTTATATATCTATCTATCAGTCTGTCTACCTGACCGCCTGCCTGTCTGCCTTTTCTGCCTCCCTGACTGCCAGCCTGTCTGCCTTTGTCTGCCAGCCTGTCTGTTAGCAAGATTATAAGGAAAAGTCAGCAGATTATCTTATTTCTTTATTTAGATTTTGAATTTACCATTCTAAACAAACCCTTACGAACTCGGGAACGTTGTCGCTGGAATCCAAGTAGGAAGGGTCAGCGGACAGTGACTAATTTTTCGCAGTTACCCATCCATTTTACTGCTTTCTCTGAATAGGAAGCCCACCCCGACTTAATCTGTTGCGTCACAAAAGGTGCGCGGGGAAGTCAAGCAAGCAGATCATATCTGTCATTAGACTTTGAGTTAGGTTAGGATGAAGTATTTTTTTTTTTTTTATAGCATTCAGTAAAAGGTCAGGGATACAAGACAAAGATAAAGGTTCACTCAGCCGTCATGTCCGAGCGAGAGGCTCATCAATTTCGAAGCATTGTGATGAGGAAGTAATAAACAGTAGCTCAGAGATAGACTCCGTGGAGAGAGAGCATCAGTACATCACGTCTACACGATTATTTGATTTTCTGTTACAGTACTCTAGAATCACAGGTGTTTATTGATAAAGTGGACTGGCGTTTGAATCGACTGTGAGGCACGAGAGTTGTTGGCATCACTTCATAAGCTGGTGGATAGATTTTGCTGGATTTTCTCGCCATTGCCCTCCTGCGTGTGATCTCGCCTTGTTCCCGCAGCACCCTCCAGAGGTATGCTGTTTGGCTTTTTCTATACTCGCGGCTCACGACCCTGAGGTTGTCATTATCGTACCCTGGCGACTTACCATTCAAAAGCGCGACCGATTTCGTATCATATTATGCATGAATTAATATAATAAGCACGAATATATTATACACGAATATTATTATACACGAACATATTATACACGAATCACATGCGTCTCATATAATATCAACCTCAGAGGCGTGCGCCACGACTATAATTCTGTACTCGTTTTACTCTAACTTGGCTCAAATTTTCCATCCCTCCAACCTGAATGCTGAGTTGTAGCAATAGATTAATGCTAGAAAACGTAAGTCACAAAAAAGTGGTATGGAAAGGAAGCCGTAGCGTTGTCCGTCTCTTCCAATGATCCATGTGAAGTAAGCTGCAAAAGGACGAAAATTTGGGCCACTTAACAATGAAAAAATAATATACTACGTGTTACAATGATAATCTAGGACGTTGTGGACAGTTGAGAAGTTTGCGGTTTGCAATAGAAGGACAGGAAGACAGAGAGACAGACAGGCAGAAGACAGACAGATACAAGGCAAGGAGACACAAAGGGGAGACGAAGCGTGGCATTATTATTAGTGTAGATGACTACAGAGCACATTGCATTTGTGCCCTAACTTTAAAAGCATGTCTTCTCATGCAGAGGTTCTTTGACGAGTAGTGAACTAACAGACAGACAGAAACACACACGCACACGCACACACACACACACACACACACACAC
The DNA here is from genome assembly GCF_032717465.1 of Coenobita brevimanus. Classification (NCBI taxonomy): domain Eukaryota; kingdom Metazoa; phylum Arthropoda; class Malacostraca; order Decapoda; family Coenobitidae; genus Coenobita; species Coenobita brevimanus. The sequence goes on along the minus strand of NC_137033.1, from coordinate 51,626,129 downwards.
ACACACACACACAGATAGATAGATATATAGATAGATAGTTTATTGACCACAGCTTACAATATATTCTCATATACATAATCACAAAAACATATATGTAAATAATTTGTACAAAAGATTATAACAAATTCACAATACTAAACAGCCATAGTCCACAAAATAATTCATCAAAATACAGCCAAAAGACTTACCGGTATCTAAGCAATTACAATAACAAAACAAATGATGAATCAGCTGACAAACGTTAATGATACACCATTAAGATATCATGAATTACTTTGCATGTTTTTTTCAAGAGTAAAAGCTTCTCCGAAAAGATCCGCCATTCTCCTAAAATTATATTGTTCTCTGATATCCTCTGTTAAAGGGCTCACCTCTACCACATGTCTCTCTGTTTGAATAAGACCACAGATATATAATCTCTCCTCAATGGGAAGACTACCACTCCCCCTCCTGTTCCACCTTCCAGTCTCCACCGCCAAGCTATGGCCACACACACGGAATCTTGTGAATGACATACGATGTGACTCGCTGACCAAGTGTTTTGTTTTATATATGTCATGTAATACAAAGTCAGGATTAATTTCTCTATAAACACGACACCTAGATGCAACTGAGTCTGTAATCATATTGTGAACATTAACAATTAAGGAAGATTTGCCGGACATTTCGTTCTGAATGAACTCCTTAACAATTTTCCCTGTGTGCGTCCTTGCGTCAGTGGTAATTCTGATGGCAAGTGACAGCGGATCGTCATGCATAACAGATCTCTCTAACCACATTCTATGAAAAAACTTGTGTTGGGACCACTTAATAAAGTCCTGAGGTGTCGGATAGCCCGCCTCAGCATAGCATACAAGGTTGGATGTCGACCTTCTCACTCCCAACAATTGTTTCAATGCCCAGTTGTAAAGTTTAATGACGGGTTTAACGTCACCACCAACCCATGACTCACAACCGTACATTAGGGATGAGATCAAGGCAGCATCAAACACTCTCATTTTTACAATAAACGGGACATTATTATTCTTATTTACAAAAGACACATATATCAAAACATGACATAGCTTGCTTTTTGCATGCAGCTGAACGGCTGAGGACACGAAGCCAACACTCGTGAAGGGTGAACCTAAGTACACGTAACTAGAACATTGCTCAATAACCATGTCCCCCACGTAGATCGGCTCCGCGTCCCCATTCTCGCCACTTATCACAAAAAATTTAGTCTTACTACTGTTTATCATCATCCCATAATCTTGACAGTATTGGTATGTTATATCTAGTTTCCGTATCATGCTATCTCTGCTTGTTGAAAGCAACACAGTATCGTCCATCATGACTAGGATGTGTAACCATTGTAGAAATCCTTCTGGGTGGCATTTTTCCTTCATTACCTTTATCAGTTCATTGACAAAGAGTACAAATAAGAGGCATGAGGTCGGAGATCCTTGCCTAACACCTACTGTAGCAGTCATGACGGCAGCGCCCACAATACTCTCCGTTACCCGGTACATCGCTGCTATTGCTGCTAGCATCACCACGCCACAACCTAACCTCTTTAGAACTGAAAACAACTTTCGTCTCGGAACTAAATCATACGCTTTAGAAAAATCTATAAATGTTACAAAAAGTTTTAGTTTCTTTCTCTTTGCAGTATCAATAAGGAGGCGCAAAGCAACTATACTGTATGTTCCGTACAACCGCGGTTCTTTTGCGCTCCTGCCTGTTCCCTGAAAGGACTAAACCATCTTCCTAGCCGCTCACATAACACCATGTCATATAGTTTAGCTATGCAATTTATGACACTGATTCCCCTATAATTATTAGGGTCTCCTCTGTTTCCCTTCTTAATAATAGTGAACATTTTTGCCCTCTTCCATGAGCTAGGATACAAACCAGAGAAAAACACATTGTTAAATAACTTTGTAATAGCAAGTATCCACTGCACTGGGAGTAGAGTCAACACACCCGGGGGGAGCCCGTCTGGCCCACACGCTTTATCAGGCTTTATTTTCTTTACTTGTTGGTGCACCTGTGCGGGCGAGATGGGCTCATCCAGTACGGGGATAGTGACATCAGTTGTCACCTCATCTACAAACTCATTGTTCACATCCTTTCTGTTCAGCACAGACTCAAAATGGAATTTAAAATCCTCATCACTAGGGCACAAGATTTCATCAGGTCTGTCCATGTTAAAGTCTCCTTTCCAATCAATTGCTCTCCACACTCTTGCGTCATCAGCGTCATCCAGCAGCCTCTCCCACCTACCAAGATTGTCACAACCTATCTATACTGCTCTGTCTACCCTGCCTACATTGTCCTCCGCACACGAGTATAAAGCGTCAGTGATGCGCTTCTCAAAAGCATCAACATTTACATAATCTTCGTTAGGTACTCTTTGCATAATATTATTCACAAATTCTTCTTTGTTGATTCTGTTAAATCTGAGTGACTTTCTCATTAAACAAGTCTTGCCAGCATTTCCATGAAGGGCTGCGTGATCCACTAGCGACCCCGCCCTCGTCATGAGACTGTCAAAATCTACGCATGAACACGTAACTGTTACTGTAATGGGGGCATGATCGGAAGGGAGGTCACCCCGCCTTAACACAGAAAAATCACTCATTATAGTCTATCAGAGACGGTGACGCCACACATGTATCCACCTCCGAAACCCAGGTGCCGCGTCTCCGATATGTTTTATCACCAGGAAAATGTTTGTCAGCATACATGAGGTTATTAATGACAACCAATCTGTTATCAATACATATAGTACACAACAATTCAGAGTTATCGTTAGCCCTGTTTACATCATCGTGAATCACTGGGTATGACATATCATTTACATTAGGTATCTCTGCTATCGACACACAACACACACACACACACACACACACACACACACACACACACACACACACACACACACACACACACACACACACACACACACACAGAATTTATTTTTGGGTAGGGCTGGTAAAGAGACCTGTATGATCATGAGAGTTAACAGAGACAGTATTAACACTCTTATGACTCACTCTCAGCTGAATGCTATCGCCCAGCAGTACCTGGAATAAAATACTAGAGTTGCCCCTACCATGAGAGGGCCCGGGTACCATCTAGTGGTTGTAAAAGTAGCTGGACAAGTCTCTCGTCTTGGTAGGCGTCGCTACTTGGCTACTTTTGCTAGTGGCCGTATGACAGTGGAAGGGCGAGGGTGTATGTGTGTTGCTGTAGCATCATTCCTCTGAGGTAAGTGTTGGATATTTGCTGTTCTTAGCCATTAAGGTGACTACATTAGGACACAAGGATATCGCACTGACAGCCAGGAAGTATCATGGCCCAAAGAAATATTACCTATGAGGCTACTAGACGTAATTCTGATGAGACAAGGGGGCTGTTGGTGTGAGGGAGATGGAGGCCTTGTACCGCCTCAATCTTGGTGTCTCAGACCAGTGAAATAGCAGTGTGAGTGTCATCCTGTAGATTCTCGTTCCGATCAGACTGGTGGACTAGGCTTGCCTGCCTCCTTGTCCATGTCCACCCAACAGTACAGTTTGGGACCTGAATGTATACTGATAAGTGCGATTCAGATATGAGAGGGACAATGTGATGGAAAAAATTATTGTATGTAAATTATTTTGTCCTGAAGCGCATGCACACACACACACACACACACACACACACACACACACACACACACACACACACACACACACACACACACACACACACACACACACACACACACACACACACACACACACACACACATGCACACTCGCACACGCGCGCGCACACACGCACACACGCACGAATGGACGAACTCACGCACGCACACACACACACACACACACACACACACACACACACACACACACACACACACACACACACACAAAGTATATTATGGTGTTGTTCTTTCATTTGCCTAGGCCGAGATCGTCGTTTTTTTGCAGCTGATTTCCCGTAGTGCAGTGGTAAATTTGGACAAATATACAGCTCTGCATCATTTCCACGTCCCTTCTTCGTGACTAGCATCAATCTAGTGTTAACCCCTTGTCACAACACAAAATTTAAGAAAGAGATTGCAATTTTACGCCAAGTTAGATTGAACAGGGGTCCTTATCCTGCAGCGGTGTGTCACAGGCTGATGATGATGATAATAGGGTTGTCGGAGATGATATTGATAATGATGATAGTGATGCTGCTGATGATAGTGATGTTGAAATTCCTGAACCAACTAACTGGACCGAGATTATGGTGATTGTAATGATGATGAAGCAGTTGGGATAATAATGATGATGATGATGACGGTGATGGAACTTATGTAGTAACTCTTTAACAGGGTGGTGATGATTGCTGTGCTTGACGTTGTTGCTCCTGGCGATGATGATGATGATGATGACGATGATGATGATGATGACGATGATGATGATGATGATGACGACTACGACAACGATGATGATGGTGATGACGATGATGATGGTGACAGCGACGATCTTCATGTCTATGGCTAGTCACCTCTTGTTTTTCGTTTCTCTTCAAATGTAGTTGGTGACTGTGTGTAGGAGAGAGAGAGAGAGAGAGAGAGAGAGAGAGAGAGAGAGAATGTGTGTGTGTGTGTGTGTGTGTGTGTGTGTGTGTGTGTGTGTGTGTGTGTGTCCGCGCATGCTTGTGTGTATTTGCGTGCGTGCGTGCGTGTGTACAGCATTTCCCTCACACTCGAACTATTTATATCATAAGAGTGCAAATGAGGTCAGGGATATTGCTCTTCTTGGCCATACAAATACTAAACATTTACACTATATTCTGAAAAAAACATACTGGATTCCTAAGGTCACTCAATGGGTTTCAAAAATCATTGTTCACTGTCTCTTTATTTATCGCAAGGAAAGGGATGGATGTGTGTCCGAAATAGTAGCTCAGTTTTGGTCTTTCTCTGGACCGTGAATTATTTAAATGGAATGATTATCCTTATTTATATTGGTTTAGTTGTGAGGATGCAACACACGTTTTGTTTACGTTTTATCAGGGCACATCAAAGAGCGGCCATGTCCATCTGCTTCTCACTAATGATTTTCGAACGAAGTTCTACATTCCTCTAGATTTTAGGGACAGTGAAGCCGCACAGCACCACAACACGCCATACCATACCATACCACACCACAAAACCCCACACCACAAAACCCCAAACCACACCACCCCACACCACACCACCCCACCCCACACCACCCCACCCTACACCACCCCACACCACCCCACCCCACACCACACCACCCCAAACTTTACCACACCACACCACCCCAAACTTTACCACACCACACCACCCCACACCACACCACCCCAAATTTTACCACACCAACCACCCTTCCACACCACACCACACCAAGGGGATTAACCAAAGGGTCCTTAAGCTCCCGCATCTAGTAATTCTGAGCTTGTTTCCAGGTAACTCCACACACACACCTCAGGTCACGTCTTTCACAGAAGAGATAACAGAAGGAGAGCGAGCGTAACTGAATGGCAAGCCAGAGATGGAGTGAGAAGAAGAGGTGCACAGAGAACAAGATGGAGAGATCATATGATGCAGATCTACAGAGCAAGGACGGAAAACAGACTAACAATCAATGGATCAGAGTGGAGAAAGGTGAGAGGGTCCTTATCATGCAGTGGTGTGTCACAGGCTGATGGTGATGATATTGATGGTGATAATGATGTTGATGCTGATGGTGGTGATGCTTTAACATCTCAACGTATGAGGTTACAGAATGCACAGTGAGGCTGCATAGTCAGGAAATGGAAGAATATGAGTACATTTAAGTATTTATGTAATATGATGAATAAGGATGGAAGATTAGAGGATGAAGTGACTGAAATGATACGTCAGGGAAGGAGGGTTGCTTATTCTCTAAAAAGTAGTGATTAGGAAGAGGGAACTGAAGATGAAAGTATGAAAAAAAAAAAAAAAAAAAAGGGCACTGCCTGCTGTGATTCCCACTTTAAAGTATGGAAGTGAAGCTTGGATCTTGCTGGAAGGACACAAGTCAAGAGTGAGAGTGGTGGAAATGAGCTACTTGAGAGGAGCATGTGGAATTTCATAGAGAGACAGACAGACAAATGGGCAGATGAAGGAGCATTGTGATGCTGATGTGGATGAGATTGAAAGTGCTAAGAGAAATACTTGGAGGTGGTTTGGCCATGTGGAGAGGATGGCGAATAAAAGAATGACTAGAAGAGTGCACATGAGTTAGCTGGAAGGATAGAGGGGGATGGGAAGACCGATGATGAGATGGAGGGAAAGAGAAGAAACATATGAGTGCGATACTTGAGCTAAATAGTAGAGGACAGTACATCATGGAGGCGATTTGCTTGTGGTCACCCCTTACGGGATTAAGGAGTCTGGCTATAGGTAAACCGATATAGATAAATAGGTAGGTGAATGATAATATGATGAAGATGATGATGATGATGATGATGAGAATGGTAATGATAATGAGAATGACAGTGTAAATAATGATGATGTTGATGGTGGTAATGAGGATGACAACTACGATGATGATGATGATGATGATTATAATGATGATGATATTGATGATGATTTTTGTCGGCAGGTGGAAGGACAGGACAAAACAGCAGGAACTCTACCATCGGTCCAAGCATCCACGATTCCACATCCACCTATCCATCCATCCATCCATCCATCTCTCTTGATGTTAAAAGCTAAGTCTATTTAACTTTAGTATCAATTGCTTCTTCATAAGCTTTCCAGCTGTCTGAACAGATCTGCAGTAGCTTTAAAAACTTCTAGAATAACTCGGTTCTGGTGCTCAGTTTGGTACTTTTATTTTCATTTTATCAGCACTGGCGCGGCAAATTTTGAGAAAAGTCCCTCAAGTAACTCCTGTAATTTTTTTTACTAGGTTTCTAATGATGTCCATAGCTCCGTTGTGGCTTTAACAGTTTCCTAGACAACACAGTCTTGGCGCTGTTCTCTGCCACCCTATTATACCATGTCATATAGTGTTCTCGATTGCTTGCTCTCTACGCTCGCTCGCTTGAACAATACATCACTGAAGAAAAGATGGTATAAAGCCCCCTAAGCCGCCACAGCATTATAACCCTCGGTATGCAATTCGTTCCCTGCGGCCTTATAACTTTGTGTACCCGAAGCGCTTATAAAATATCTTGAAATAATTTTCCTTTCGTAACTATACTCGTTTCAGTTTAACTTGGCCTGAGTTGTTGTTGTTGTTCTTGTTACATCTTAGGCTCCTCTGGATGTGAACCCAGTGTTATGTTGAAGGATTGTCTGTGTTATGGTGGTGTGGTGCAGGAAGTGAGTGGGTGTGCTGTGGTGTGGGGGTGCCACTTTGCAGTATGAACACAGGGGATTGTATGTGTGTTATATTTTGTGTTAGTATTGTAGCAGGGAAGGTTGGTGTACTCGTGTCTCTGGGTTCGGTAGTGTCTGAAGGGTGTATGTCTGGTGGTGGCACATGAAGGATGCAGTTTGGTAGAAAGTTTTGGCTGGCTGGGGTGTCTGTGTGTTTATGTATGTGTTTGGTATAGAAAGTTTTGGCTGGCTGGGGTGTCTGTGTGTTTATGTATGTGTTTGGTATAGAAAGTTTTGGCTGGCTAGGGTGTCTGTGTGTTTATGTATGTGTTTGGTATAGAAAGTTTTGGCTGGCTGGGGTGTCTGTGTGTTTATGTATGTGTTTGGCAGAAAGTTTTGGCTGACTGGGGTGTTTGTGAGTTTGTGAATGTGTCTGGGAAGTGTAGAGTCGGGTGGAGGAAGGGATATGTTGCAAAGATAGTCTGTGTAGTGTTGGGCGGTTGTTCGATTTTGTTTGTCGAGAGGATGATGCAACGTAAGGTTACAAAGGTGGGACGGATCTTGAGCTGAAGTGATGAACTGTGTGCCTCTCATATTCACTTGGTCTCTGACTGAAATTAGTTATGTTTCTTGGTGTAGGGTGTCAGTACTTGTGGTCTTAGTGTCTTCTGCTATCAAGGTATTGTTTTCTGTTCTGTAAAGCTCCTTCGTGTTTGTGTTGGATATGATTACGGCTCAGCTTGTGCGACAGTAATTCACGGTTGTTTTAATGTATTACTTATAAGTGGAGGATGGAGTTGGGATGTATATGAGAGAGGGGTGTGAATTAGGGGGAGTGATGCATAATGACGGGGGACAGGGTGGCATAGAGGCGACTTGTTTGTGGCCACCTCTTACAGGATTAAGTCGTCTGGCTATAGATAGATGGATAGACAGATAGCTTATAGTTTCCATACGGTTTGCCGAGTAGTAGCGATAGTTATCACTAGAATATGATGGTAGTCACGCATGAGTGCCGTGGAAAGGATGTTGGGCTGTAGTATTGGCTGTTTCTGCTACTGATCTGCGTGACATTCTCATATGCTTTAAATGAAACTCTGTGTCAAGTTAAAGTGAAAGGCGTGTATGTTTGTGTAGGAGGAACGAGAGACAAGGAGGTATTCTGTGGCCTGTTTTCTTTGTGCTTCCTACAAGACACAGTAATAGTTATGACGGGGCATTGATGGCAAGTTTGTAGGTCAGCACACACTTACGGCCTCTCATTATACAAGGTGGTCCATATATTACGCCACCCAGTTCTTGTGTGTTGCGGGCACGGCTCAGTGAACATTACCAGTGTCTACCCTGCATCATTATCTACTCCCCACAACCCTCTTCGGGCTTAGCTTTATAATATAGGCTTTAATTTAGATCCATTGATTGCATGGTGGAGAATTCCCATAACCTTTTTTATGCTTAGCTGTATATCATTGTATTGTATAATCTTTTATGTCCACTGATCACAAGGCTGAGCAGTAATTTGGTGAAGCGATCAGAATGTCTTAGCTCATCACAAAAGCCGTCCCCACAACACACAAGACTGCAGAGCGCAATAAACTTATCACCTATATTAAGTCAAAGCCACAGTTAAAAAGGTAATGAAAGAAGACAGAAAATTTAAGTTTTCATTATTAATACTTCAGTACAAAATACATTAACAGAGACAGCAATATAAAATATTCATTCAAAAGTAGCATTTGTCCACAGAACATCCTGGACTTGCAAGGCAGATCACACCATCACCGCTAGGCTTCTCTCGGCAGGTCAGGGCAGAGCACCAGCAGCAGCAGCAAGTAATCTCACGGCTGGGGAAGACACGACACCCTGCCGCCGCCGCCGCCGCCGCCGCCGCCACCACCACCACACCACCAGGCATCTCAGAGTAGGGGAAGACACGACACCACCGTCAGGCTTCTCACGGCAGGGCAGACCAAACTTCAGCAGGGTATGACCAGTGTGGCAAGGAAGCAGCAACAAGGCAGCAGACTCCAGCAAGACCTGTGGACCAGATGTGTATTAGTTCAAATCAGTGTTAGCTTTAGTTATTTAATCTTCTATCTATCTCTATCTATTGCCAGACGCCTCAATCCCGTTTGGGGTGGCCACAAACAAATCGCCTCCAAGTCGCCCTGTCCCCCGCCATTTCACTGCCGTGCTCCCAACTCACACCCCCCTCTCTCATATACCTCTCCACCCCATCCCTCCATCTCATCCTCGGCCTCCCCCTCCCTCTTCCCCCCTCCACCTCACTCACATACATTCTCTTCGTCAGTCTTTCACCCTCCATCCTCTCCACATGGCCAAACCACCTCAGTGTGTTCTCCTAACGCTTCCTATCACATCCACATCCACACCACAACGCTCCTTTATATCCTCATTCGTCAGCCTGTCTCTCCATGTGACTCCACAGGCTCCTCTTAAATAACTCATTTCCACTGCTCTCACTCTTGGCTTGTGTCCTTCCAACAACGTCCAAGCTTCACTTGCATACGTTAGAGTTGGTATCACAATACTGTCATGTAGTAACTTTTTCACTTCCATGCTCACTTCCCTGTTTCTTATCACTGCTTTCAAAGAACCAGCAACCTTTCTTCCCTGCTGTACCCTTTCAATCACTTCACCCTCCAAACCTCCATCCTTACTCATCACACTACCCAAGTACTTAAACGTACTCACATTTTCCAATTCCTCACTATCCAACCTCGCTGTACATTCACTGACTTCACCTCTCTCAAAGACCATCACTTTACTCTTCCCTACATTCACCTTTAGATTCCGTTTCTTACACACTCTTCCAAACTCATCCACCAAGCCTTGCAGCTCTCCTTCGTCTTCACTCAACAACACAGTATCATTTGCAAACAACAGTACAGGGAGTTTCCAAACACTACCCTCTCTCACCAGGGCCACTCCAACATCCACTACCCTACCTTGTACCTCTTTTATTAACCCATCCATGTACAGATTGAACAACCATGGAGACATGACACATCCCTGTTTCAACCCAACCTTCAAAGCGTGGACTCATTAGACTGCTCAGATTCTGTTGGGAATGGCACACAATTAGGGAATTATATCACCAATATTTTATCCAAATTTCCCATACAGGGTGTTGCATGAAATGTTTGACAAACTTCAGAAAGTTGTTCTTGGGGCAATTTTGAGTTAAGAATTGCTGCATCAACCTGGGCTAATTTCTCGTCTATTATGCTCAGGTTCTGTAGGGAATGGCAGCAGATTAGAGACTGGTATCGCAAAATTTTATCCCCTGCCACCACCACCAGGCCGTTTATTTTTAAATCCCCTTGTAAAACTGTAGAGATATATCGGCAGGACAGTAAATAGTGATCCTACTATGGTACTCTGTATGGAATTTCAGAGAGAGAGATGATGATGCCACTGATTCATGGGGTTATCTTTAATTTAACAAGAAACACTTTACTTACCTCTCTATTCAGTTTGCACGAAAATTAATGTTTAAAAGACTGATAATATATTCACGAAATTTTCTGCTTAAAATTTAATAAGTAAATATTTAATTTGAAGTGTGGCGTCACTGGTGCATTATGGGAGCAACTTTGAGAGATGCTGGAGGTGAGTGAAGATTTTTATTCTTTACGGTGTTAGTCTACTTCTTATTATGGTAATTCTTATGCCCATGTGTTTATCAGTGTTTGCTGTCATTATCGAGAGGTGTAATCGGCTGATGTAAGTTGTAATTATTAGCTATAAGGATGATATACGGCGGTGTGTATCTCCAGGTGACCAAGATGTCCCTTTAAACTCGAGTAAGCAGTGCTACTTAAATCCCCCTATATTCTCACCATCTGTTTAGGTTTTAAGGTCGAATGTGATCCTGTACATGGGCAGGCATAGTAGGTTAATTGGCTGGAAAAAATGAGGGGATGTGTGTAAAAACTAATGGGTAGTTTGTTTACATCGGGGATATAAACTCCGCGAGTCCCTTTAACTCTTGCAATCCCGGTGATGCCCTTTTCAGTTTATTCATAGTGCCAGAAGGCAATTTTATTCAAATTATGCAAAGTCTCTGCTATTGCAGGAGTTCAGTGAGGCTGTGCCTAACCCCTGCACTTCCAGAAGTCTATACAAAGCTAAATAGAATCATGAGATGGCATTAAAAAAAAAAAAAAAAAAAAAAATCCCTGCTCTGTGAGTTAAACTAGTGAAGACTGAAGGTATTGACATGTGTAGGAGAGACACTGGATAAAGCCTGATTGGAGATATAGTATATTGAACTGGAAGGACTGCATACCTTACATCCTTCATTAACCATTGCTGCTACCTTTAAATAAGAATTATCATACTGAAGGTAATTACTAGCAGCCTTCATTAACATATTACTGTACTGTAATTAGGAGAGAGGTTTCATAAGTTGATTGGAAGTCAGGAGACAGCAGGCATATACCATTACTGTTGAGGGGGATGAATTTGTGTGTAGGCTATGATATAGGAAGCATATCTCAGAATATGGATGTACAAGGTTAATCATATCTTGTATAGTACTTACACTTTCAGATTTGATAGCTTTTCCTTTTGTAATCTTTACTGAATGATGCAAACAGTTCATGATTACACATTATATAATCTCAGGCTTCATATGTGTCATTGTAGTTGGCTCATCTTGACAAATTTTAGTCCTTCTGCTGCTTAGTTCCTGTATCTAAGTGGCAGAATAAGACAGTATTATGGTTTTGCATCCTCCCCCTAGAATTTCATTGTGATTTGCATGATATTCTAGTCCTATCTCTAGAAACAGCTCAGCATTCAAGGTGGAGAGATGCCAGGTTCATGTCAGTTTAGGGTGGACATGTAGTCTATATGGTTTGTCTTTATTGTTTTATATATTCATCATTATTATTATTTTTTTTTTTACTGTGGATCAAATTTAGCGATTCATCTCTTCCGTTTATAAATCGGTACAGCAGATATGCTTTCATTCTCACAGAAGGTATGACCACTGAGTACTGTACTGTCTTCCTGTGCAGTGTATGTTTTATCATTTGTACTCTCATTAGAAGTTTCATTAAAGAATTTGTATCATATGTATAGTTTCTGTGTCACTCACTGTGATAAGTTTATGTAATATATGGTTAATCACTTATCGTTTATGTCCTGCCGTTGGATAGGAGGCTAAGTTCCAGTTTTTACTTTCTCCCTTTATATAAGTAGCAACTGCTCTGTATTCTTTCCTTAGCACTTGTTCATGATTAGCATTAAACTGCAGGCTTAGGTATTCCAAGTAGCTCAGGAAATGTCGAAATATTTCCTCCTAAAGCGACATTAATAGGTACAGGATAATTTAGTCTAGTCTGTGCATGATAGTTCAGTTTCCCATTTTCTGTAACATGTAAAGAAATAAAATACAGTAGAAGTTTTAGCCACTACCCTAATAGGGGCGCGGTGGCATGGTTAGTATAGTGCTGGCCTGCTGCTCAGGAGGACCCGGGTTCAAATCCCGGTGTGATAGAGGTTTCTTTAAAATGTTGCTGAGGGAAGTTTGCGTAGCAGGCTTTCCTTAAAACCACAAGGCCCCATACTTACACTTCAGCTCACACACACTAAGACACTTACACACACTACTACTCACATACACACACACACCAAGACACGTACACACGTACATAGCTACAGCCACCTACACACAGTAGACACGACAAACAGACAGGGAGGGACACAGGCAGGCAGACAGAGAGGGATATATACAAAACACAGGGAGTGAGAGAGGAGGGGGTTTTATTAAAAAGTCCAATTTTGGTATACCTCCTGTGGCAAAATTGATATAGCCCCCCCTTTAATATTTTTTGGATATTTTCATTTAGTGCCCCCCAGACCCCAGACCCACTCGGCTGAACCAAATTGTCTGGCGTCAGCTGGAACATGATATACCAGAGTTATGCCGGTCATGTGGGGGTTAATGGTGACAGTGTAGTAACTGTCAGGCTCCTATGACTCACTCAGCCGAACAAAATCGTCTGTCAGCTGGAATGGAATACTAGAGTTGTTCCAAGCACCAGAGGGTTAAGAATCTTAACCCCCTGAGTGATGCTCGGGACAACTCTAGTACCCCATTTCAGCTGACTCAGACGATTTTATTCGACTGAGTGAGTCATAGGAGCCTGACAGTGTCAATACCGTCACCATTAACCCCCTCACGACCGACGTAACTCTAGCATCATGTTCCAGCTGACGCCAGACAATTTGGTTCAGCCGAGAGAGGATCCTAGGATCCTGAGAGACACTATAACATCACAAACAAAATACAAAATGCCTTCCCTCCATCTTGAACGTACTATAATTCATTTACATTAAGTAAGCTCGTATTTTCGTATTTTTGCAGCTTATTTCATGTATCTTAGTTAAAAGAAAAAAATACTACGAGCTCTGTATCTTTTCATAGCCCTTCTTCGTGACTAGCATCGTATTCTAGTTATCTATAGTTACAACTGAGCATTCAAGTTGGAGGGATCACAATTTTAAGCAATTACAGTAAACAAACAAACAAAAAGCAAGTGTCGTCCTCTTGACCTCTCGTCTTCGCAGGAATGCAGCGGTGACGCCATCTTGTGCGTGGGATGCGTGACGTGCAGGCTCTTGAGTGGAAGGAGCACGGAGCCACGGGAGACTTAATAATATTCGCTAGTCAGCCAGTCTAGAAGCCTGGGACATTTGCCTGAAATAATAATAATAATAATAATAATAATAATAGAAATAACAACAAAACCAGTCATATACATAATTCAATATCTTAGTCACTCGACCTGTCCATTCCGCCCCTTCAGTACGAGGACGCATTTCTGTAAGCTATTTTTTCTAACATGGGAGGTTCAATACGTTTGATTGAGCCTATCCATAAGACTCCTAAAGCTGAGTAAATGCCTCTGAAAGTTGCAAAATATAAAATATAAAACGTCTATATGATATAAAAACCTTTGTTCACCTCCGGGACTCGATCTGTGGCGCCTAGAACAAGTGCTGACGTCATGTTTACACTTTGCTACCTTTAGACGATTTCCTGGAGCTTAAAGAAACCCTCTCGGGATGATGGGACAGACACAATAACCCCTTCAGACAGAGAATGACTTAGTTACTTTGTTCTAGGTAACCGGACGATTTTATTCAGCTTAGGAGATCCCCTCGTAGTGAAGGGGTTGATGGTGACTGTATCTAACCCCTCCAGTACGAAATTTCTCTCCAGAGTTGAAGAAAATCGTCTGGAGGAAGAAAGATGAAAATGGAAAAAAGTGTTAATGTGGACAATGAATGAGATAAGACTGGTTTGGTTAAGGTAGGGTAGGGATGGGAAGGTTGTGGCAGGGTGGGGTAGCGTTGGGTCGGTTATGGCCGGGTGGGGTAAGGTTGGGTTAGTTTTGGCAGGGCGGCATAGGATTGGGCCGGTTTTGGCAGCGTGGGGTAGGACTGGGTCAGTTATGGCAGAGTGTGGTAGGAATGGTTCGGTTTTGGCATGGTGGGGTAGCGTTGGGTCGGTTTTGGCCGGGTGGGGTAGGATTGAGTTTTTTTGGGCAGGGTGGGGTAAGTTTGGGTCGGTTTTGGCATGGTGGGGTAGGGTTGGATCGGTTTTGGCAGGGTGGGGTAGGGTTGGGTCGGTTTTGGCAGGGTGGGGTAGGACTGGGTCAGTTTTGTCAGGGTGAGGTAGGATTGTGTCGGTTATGACGGAGTATAGAATAGGTTTTGGTTGGTTTTGGCAGCGTGGGTTAGGATTTGGTCAGTTTTGGCAGAGTGGGGTTTGATTGGGTCGGTTTTTGGCAGGGTGGGGTAGGATTGGGTCGGTTTTGGCAGGGTGGGGTAGGATTGGATCGGTTTTTGCAGGGTGAGGTAGGATTGGGTCGGTTTGGACAGGGTGTTAGGACTCCATATTATAATTACAAATCATAACAGTTCCGTCATATCCAACGCCTATTTCACTCAGTTATACTACACTGTCTCATCAGATTTGGGGCGATCTTCTCTACGATTTTTGTTCTTCCCCGCTTAGTTCAGTCCTTTAGTTCATTCATGACCCTTGGCTTTCCTTTTTATTTTTATTTTTTTTTTATGTGGTGGAGCGCAGGGGCACGAGGCTAGACCACCATTAGTCCAGAATATTTAAGGGTTGGCCACCAAGCTACGCCCTGGTAACGTCTACACGTCAAAACATCTGTCCACCTCTGGGACTTGAACCGCGGAGCGCTGGACGCAGAGCTCCCAGTCTGCGGATGTCACTTTTACACTTTGCTAGCTTCTGACGATATCCTACAGCTTCAGAAAACCCTCTTAGGATGACAGGACAGAATCATGTAACCCTTCAGACCAAGAACGATTTATTTACTTTGTCCTAGCTGACCGCACGATTTTATTCAACTTAGGAGATCCCCTGACAGAGAAGGGGTTGATGCTGGCTGTATCTAATCCCTCAAATTCAAAATTCCTCTCCAGAGCTGAAGAAAATCGTCTGGAGAAAGAATGAAGAAAACTGAAGAAAGTGTTAGAGTGAAAAATGAGTTAGATAAGATTGGTTTGGTTAGGGCAGGGTAGGGTTGGGTCGGTTATGCCAGGGTGGGGTAGGGTGGGGTCGGTTTTGGCAGGGTGAGGTAGGACTGAGATAGTTTTGGCAGGGTGGGGTAGGACCTGGATGGTTTTTGCAGGGTGGGGTAGGATTGGGTCGGTTTTGGCAGGGTGGGGTAGGGACGGGTCGGTCTTGGCAGAGTGGGGTAGGAATGGGTCGGTCTTGGTAGGGTGGGGTAAGATCGGGTCGGTTTTGGCAGGATGGGGTAGGATTGGGTCGGATATGGCAGGGTGGGGTAAGATCGGGTCGGTTTTGGCAGGGTGGGGTAGGATTGGGTCGGTTTTGGCAGGGTGGGGTAGGGATGGGTCGGTCTTGGCAGGATGGGGTAGGATTGGGTCGGATATGGCAGGGTAGGGTAAGATCGGGTCGGTTTTGGCAGGGTGGGGTAGGATTGGGTCGGTCTTGGCAGGGTGGGGTAGAGATGGGTCGGTTTTGTCAGGGTGGGGTAGGACTGGGTCAGAGTTGGCAGGGTGGGATAGGAGTGGCTCAGTTTTGTCAGGGTGGGGAAGGGTTGGGTCGGTTTTGGCAGGGTGGGCAAGGATTGGGTCGCATTTGGCAAGGTGGGGTAGAATTGGGTTGGTTTTGGCAGAGTAGGGTAGGGATGGGTCGGTTATGGCAGGGTAGGGTAGGATTGGGTCGGTTTTGGCAGGGTGGGGTAAGATTGGGTCGGTTTTTGGCAGGGTGGGAAAGGATTGGTCGGGTTTGGCAGGGTGGAGTAGGACTGGGTTGGTTTTGGCAGGGTGGGGTAGGATTGTGTCGGTCTTGACAGGGTGGGGTAAGGTTAGGTTGGTTTTGGCAGTATGGGGTAGGGATGGGTCGAGTTGCGTTTATGAGGGTAGGATAGGTTATGGCAGGGTAAGATAGGGCTGGGTGGTGGTGGGCTGGGTAGGATAGGGCTGGGTAGGGTAGGGCTGGGTAGGGTAGTGTAGGGCTGGGTAGGGTAGGGTAGGCTGAATCAGGGTAGTGTAGGGTACAGAAGAGAGATGGGTATAACTGCCGTTTAGTTCCGTCATATCCAACGCCTATTTCACTCAGTTATACTACACTGTCTCATCAAATTTGGGGCGATCTTCTCTACGATTTTTGTTCTTCTCCGCTTAGTTCAGTCCTTTAGTTCATTCATGACCCTTGGCTTTCCTTTTTTTTTTTTTTTTATGAGGTGGAGCGCAGGGGCACGAGGCTAGACCACCATTAGTCCAGAATATTAAAGGGTAGGCCACCAAGCTACGCCCTGGTAACGTCTACACGTCAAAACATCTGTCCACCTCTGGGACTTGAACCGCGGAGCGCTGGACGCAGAGCTCTCGGTTTGCGGATGTCACTTTTACTCTTTGCTAGCTTCTGACGATATCCTACAGCTTCAGAAAACCCTCTTAGGATGACGGGACAGAATCATTTAACTTGTGCTGGAGTCTACTGTGTACTCTGTTCCATGTCTTTGGGAACTAGAGTATAGCATTGTATGCTTTCTTTGCATACTTTACTTTTTCTGTGATATTGTATTTTAGTCATTTGTAATACCATAAAGGGCAAAGTAAAGTTGATATACAGCTGATTCTTTTATTATCTTTAGTGTTTTACAAGAGTTTACAATTACGATACATTTACAAAGTATACAAGTAGCAATGGCAGCAGCTGTTAGGTTACTCTGGCAGAAGATTTTATATATCAAAGTATCTCAAAGTATATCACAAAAGTATTGGACTAGAGCAAATGTTTCAAGTATTATCAAAGTACATCAGTTAAATGCGGGCAAGATACCTTTAGCAATTAATATTATGTAGTAGGTCCTATGTCTATCTCCAACTCGCTCCCTCGCTCCTACTCGCCCCTCTACCCTCTCTCCATCACGCTCACTCTAGAACGACAGAAAAAGAAAAAGCGCATAAAAAAGTAAAGGTGGGGAAGAGAAAGAAGCACTAAAGCAGACAGACACTAACAGACAGACACACCATCCCAGCACGTTCGGCTGCGCTGAGGACAGGCAGACAGGACAGACGGAGAGGAAGATGGAAGTGGAAGGAAGTCCCCCCTTTCCCGCCTCCCCCCACCCCACCTCTCTCCCCAGACCCACCTACCTGCCACACCCTGCCTAGTATGCTGGGAACTAAACACACACACACACACACACACACACACACACACAAAAAAAAAGAAAAAAAATCACGCACACACAATCACACCCTAAAGGAAAATACAAAGAAAAATACAACCTGTCACCTGTCCTGTCCGGCGCTCCGATCTCCCTGCAGGCTCTCCGGTCTCCCCTGGTCTCTCGGCCGTCTCGTCTCTCCCTCGCAGCCGTCTCTCCATCGCCTGGGGAAATACAGGAACATCAAAGGTGCCTAAGGAATGTAATGCCTACCAGAGTAACGCTATACAGGTGCCGCCACAGCTGCTGCTACCCTCCCTACCACATCACCTATCAGTACAAGCTACAACACACGCTGCACCAGTTCCTCTGCAGGGCTTGCCATGTTCTCGAGCGGCCATCTCGTCGTCTACAGCTGCTATTTCTTCCGTAGTTGCCATCCCTTCTTCTGAGGTTGCCATGTCTTCTGAGGTTGCCATGTCTTCTGAGGTTGCCATCTCGTCTTCTGAGGTTGCCATCTCGTCTTCTGGGGCTGCAGCTTCGCTTTCCCCCTCGCCTGCAGTTGCCATCTCGCTGGCCAGGGTTGACATCTCGTCCTCCGTCGTTTCCATCGTTTTCTGTGGAGCAAATATCAATTAGGCCAAAGTATGCACTATATGCTGCTGCTGAGCCTATGTCCCGTATTCTGGGTGGCATAGGAGGCTTCGTAGCGCATTTCCCTGAGCGATTTATTTTCCATAACACCAACATTATATTGCAAACTTAAGTCAATGTCTTCTAACCCCAACTTGTCACCCAATTCCTTCCCATTCCACACATCCTTCCTTTAAGTTCTTCACAGCCATACTGTACCATCACCACACCCACACTACCACCACCACCACCACAACCACACTCCATCACAACCACACTCCATCGTAATACAACCACCAGCATAACATTATCACCACTACCACAACCACGTACTACCACCACCATCACAACCACACACCACCACCACCAACACCGCTGACATCACCACCGTCACAACCACCACACAGCTATCAGTGCTCTCGTGCAAAATTTGAGAGAGAGAGAGAGAGAGAGAGAGAGAGAGAGAGAGAGAGAGAGAGATCTGTGCGTGTGCGTGTGTGGTGCGTGTGCGTGTTTCGTGCGTGTGCGTGTGCGTGTGCGTGTGTGTGTGTGTGCGTGTGCGTGTGTGTGCGTGTGCGTGTGTGTGCGTGTGCGTGTGCGTGTGTGTGTGTGTGTGTGTGTGTGAAAATAACTCTTTTAACAATAAACAAAATGCATGACTAAGTGTACGATGTGAGAACAGCTCAGAAAAAAATATTTCAAATTTCAAAAAGTTTAAAAATGGTTCAAATACCTTTTACTTGTGAAGAAAGCTATTATTTCCCACTCCTGTCGTCTGTCGTGTCGGTGTAAATATCCTTTGCTTGCCTGGCCGTGTAAATATCCTCTGCCTGCTTGGTCGTGCGAAAATCCTCTTCTTTCTTCGTGTCAATGGAAAAATTCAACCTGAGAGGTGGAGAGCAGAGGTGTGAGGGTAGGGGAGGTTTGACTGGTAGCAGGGAGATGGGAGGGGGGGTAGAAGGAAGAGGTGAGGGGGTAGGGAAGAGGTGAGGGGGTAGGGAAGAGGTGAAGGGGTAGGGAAGAGGTGAGGGGGTAGGGAAGAGGTGAGGGGTAGGGAAGAGGTGAGGGCGTAGGGAAGAGGTGAGGGGGTTGGGAAGAGGTGGGGGGTTGGGAAGAGGTGAGGGGGTAGGGAAGAGGTGAGGGGGTAGAGGGAAGAGGTGAGGGGGTAGAGGGAAGAGGTGAGGGGGTAGAGGGAAGAGGTGAGGGGGTAGAGGGAAGAGGTGAGGGGGTAGAGGGAAGAGGTGAGGGGGTAGAGGGAAGAGGTGAGGGGGTAGAGGGAAGAGGTGAGGAGGTAAGGAAGAGGTGAGGATATAAGCAAGAGGTGAAGGGGTAGAGAAGAGGGGAGGGGGTTGAGGGAAGAGGGGAGGGGGTTGAGGGAAGAGGGGAGGGGGTAGGGAAGAGGTGAGGGGGTAGGGAAGAGGTGAGGGGGTAGGGAAGAGGTGAGGGGGTAGGGAAGGGGGACTGGAGTAGTGGGCATAGAGAAGGTGACAGTTTAGAGATGGTGTGTACAATTAGCCACTGCTACGACACCAAATCACAAAAATCTTCCTTTGGAAATATATCAGTGTGGTTGTTTGTAAATGTTGGCAAATTTAACAATGGTATTTAACATATTTTCCATCGGCTGTTTAATTAGCAAGGAGTGTTTGGGAGTTTTCATAAACCTCAGGGCACCTTCGAAATAAACAGCTGTTAACCAGGATTATTGTATCTCCCTTGCCGGACGGGTGTGTGAATAATGAACTCATTTCTTAGTAGGGATTGTCACCGAAAAAATAGCTTCTTTAGACCCAAGAGCACCAGCATTGTCAACAGCTCGTGTCATAGTGGAATTGCTGTGCCGTGTAAATATGTAGTTATAATACGTCCACATCCACGTCATCCAATAGAGTACACGAATTATTTCTTTTAAGTAATTTCTTGGGGGGTGGGGGTACAGACAATCTTCACCCCCCTCCCCCCGTAGTTCACACAACGCACGACGTCAGAACGCATGCCCTGATCAAGGAAAGGTGTAAATCACAATCTTTATGCAAATATGTGAACGGTACAGTCATAAGAGCCAACCTGAAAGCCATTATGGTCAAAGCCCCATCCTGTCACCGACCATGACTACCAAAATCTCAGTCAGTTATCGAGATGGTGAATAAATCGGATAATGTCGGGGCAAATGATCATGTTAGTGTTAACCCATTCAGCCAGGAAACGTCTTTCATTATATTCTTGCAACAGCCTGATGATTTTATTCAGCTTATGGTACACTTTTCAAACTGAAGGAGTCAGATGCAGTCCTAATAAAATCTTTAGTACGAGAGGCTGCTCGTAAGCTGAATAAAATGGCTTGATAACAATAAGAATGACGTCACTCTGGTTCAGGGGAATAAACGAATCTTTACGTAACCAAGGTTTTCGTAGCCAACACATTTCGTACAGAAATAACGATGATTAGATGGACGTGTAGTTCTTACTTAAATGCTAGGCCTGGGTTTGGGGGGAGGCTAGGTTTACTATTGACGAATTAAGAGGAGGGATGGGAGAAAAGTGTATTGTTGTGATGAGGAGGGATACATTGAGATGGTTAGGACATGTGGACAGGATGGAGGATGACAACTGGGTGAGGAGAGAGATGTGTGAACGTCGGAGGTAGGGTTGCGAGAGGCAGACCGGAAAAAGCCTGGGACGAGGTCATAGTGTGTGACTTCAGGGGTAAGGGAGTGAATAGGGAGGCTGCAAAAGATTGTGCAGTGTGGAGAGCCGCCATTATGTGACCAAGGCCGACGACGCATGCAAGCATGTTAGATCCTTTATAAAAGATACGACACGAACGATTCGATACAGGTGAGGTTCAGGGATCACCATTTTATATAATTTATCTCCTGCCACTTTTGCCTTCCATCTCTACAGTATCCCCGGCCATCCTATCGCGTTGACGAATAGGGGAATTTGGAGGAGGAACACGAACAACAACAGTCTACCCTCCTCCTCCCTGCCTGACTTGCCTCATGCCCCTCCCCCCCGCTCTCTCTCTCTCTCTCTCTCTCTCTCTCTCTCTATTTCTTATCTGTATCTCCACACTCCGACACGTCAGCTAAATATGACCCACCACTTGTTTAGTGGCTGTGTGTGTGTGTGTGTGTGTGTGTGTGTGTGTGTGTGTGTGTGTGTGTGTGTGTGTGTGTGTGTGTGCGTGTGTGTGTGTGTGTGTGTGTGTGTGTGTGTGTGTGTGTGTGTGTGTGTGTGTGTGTGTGTGTGTGTGTGTGTGTGTGTGTGTGTGTGTGTGTATCAGTATGTGCGTGAACCTGTGTGTGTGTGCATCATTGTGTGCGTGTATCTGTGCTCGTATCTGAGTGTGCGTGTATCAGTGCCTGTGTGTATCAGTGCCTGTGTGTATCAGTGCCTGTGTGTATCAGTGTGTGCGTATATTAGTGTGCGTGCGTGCTCTGATCAGTGCTGGTATCAGTGTTTGCGTGAATGAATACGTGCGTGCATTAGTATGTGCCTGCTCCATGTGCGCGTGTTTAGTGCGTACATGCCACAGCGTGTGCGTGCATCGGTGTGTGCGTGCATCGGTGTGTGCGTGCATCGGTGTGTGCGTGCATCGGTGTGTGCGTGCATCGGTGTGTGCGTGCATCAGTGTGTGCGTGCATCAGTGTGTGCGTGCATCAGTGTGTACGTGCTAAATGTGTAGTAGTCAAATTGTGTGTGTTCAGTGTGTACGTGTTCAGTGTGTGCGTGTTCAGTGTGTGCGTGTTCAGTGTGTGCGTGTTTTTTGTGTGTGTGTGTGTGTGTGTGTGTGTGTGTGTGTGTGTGTGTGTGTGTGTGTGTGTGTGTGTGTGTGTGTGTGTGTGTGTGTATGCGCGTGTGTGTGTGTGCGCGCGTGTGCGTGTTTATTGTGTGCGTGTTTATTGTGTGCGTGTTCAGTGCGCGCATATTCAGTGTATGCGTATTCAATGTGTGCGTGATAGTGTGTGTTCTCAGTGTGTGCGTGCTCTGTGTGCGTATTTACTGTGTGCGTATACCAGTGTGTAACTCAAACTATCTGCATGTTTGTAAAAGTGAAGGTAAGCAAAAATTTAATGGTGATAATGATGATGATGATGATGATGACTGAGGCGTCTGGCAGTAGATAGTAGCAGTAGATAGATGATGATGATGATGATGATGATGATGATGATGATGACTGAGGCGTCTGGCAGTAGATAGTAGCAGTAGATAGATGATGATGATGATGATGATGATGATGATGATGATTTTTCTAGTTCTTTTTAATCAGGAAACTTTTATGTTATCAAGGAGGATTCTGTACTCTACTCCTTTCACCTTAACTTGGCCCATTTTTTCGTCCGTTTGCAGCTTTTCACGTGTCTCAGTTGCGTCTTTGAAACAGCACTTTTTCGTGACAAGCATAATATTCTATTGTTACAACTCAGCATTCGAGATGAAGAGATTGCAATTTTAGGCCAAGTTAGAGTAAAATGAGTATAGTGAAGGGGATGGGATGGAGGGATGGAGTTGGGAGGTATACGTGAGAGTGAGTGTAAGATAGGGGAGAGTAGCGAAATGGCAGTGTGCAGGGCGACATGGAGGCGATTTGTTTGTGGCCACCCCTTACGGGTTTAATGCGTCTAGCTATAGATATCTAGACAATTAGGGCTATATATATATAGTTGACGATACACGACTATTAAAATTACATCCATTTCCCTTATTTTCTACAATTTCTTTGGCCTACAACGCTTCCTGGCTGACCGTAAGATATCCCCGTGTCCTAATTTAGTCACCTTAATGGCAAAAACAGCAAAACCCAACACTCGCAGCAAGAGGAGAAGCCTACACACCATCACTACCCCCTAACCAGCAAAACGACGTCTATTGCCCTCATCTGTTGAATCTATTTGACCTATGACACTTCCTGGTTGGCAGCAAGATACCTCTGTGTCCTATCTGAATCATCTTAATGGCAAAAACAGCGAAATTTAACCCCAAAACAGTAAAATTTAACACTTACATCAGGAGACGGAGCCGACGCAGCCTCACGTTCTTATCGTCCGAGTACCACTGACTGACCAATGGAATGCCATGCTTGTTCAGCCCAGAAACTTGTGTGAAACTTTACCCAACTACTTTTACATCCACTAGAGGGTACGGAGGCCCTCTCATCTTCAGGGTAACTCTAGTATTTTATTCTAGCTAATAGAAGAGGCTATTATGCACCTGTGAGCTATTTATAAGTGTCTGAGAGCGTTCATGCTGTAAATATTAACCCTCCAATGATCGTGACAACTCTTGTACTTTTTTTTTATTAGACTCCATACGATTTTATTCAGCTGGGGATGGGTCTTAGGAGCCTGAGTGCATAAGAGAAAACCGTCGTAGAGGAAGCATCAGGGACCGTAGCAAACAAAGTCAGAAATTATACTTAGATGTTTACCATACTCTATTCACTTTCACTTTGTCTAATATTGCCATCTCCTCACCGTAAATACTGAGCTATAAGGATACATTAACACTAGAATATAGAACAATACTCTCTTTTCCCTAAGTGGACCTAAAATAACCATCTCTCCATCTTGAATGCTGAGTTGTAACAATACATGAACACCAAAATATGATGCTTGTCACGAAGAAGTGCTATATGAAGGATGTAGAGCCATACCATTGTCATTTCCTGGCACTGGACTACGTGAAATGAGTAAAATGACCTACACAAGGATGGAAATGTGGCCCGTGTTAGAGGAAGACCGGTATAGTCACGAAAAGGTGTAATGGAATGAATATAGAACTTCACTTTAACTTGGCCTAAAATTGCCATCTCTCCATCTTGAATGCTGAGCTGTAACAAGAACCTGACGTTAGAATATGATGCTAGTCACGAAAAAGTGCTGTTGAAGATATGTAGAGCCGTGTTATCGTCTTCTTCTGCCTGTAATTATGCTATGAGAAATAAGCAGCAAATATAAGATCTCAGCCATGTTAAGTCTGATAAGCTATACATACAGCTTAATGGAACGCTCTGGTAAAAATTACAGCTATAAACTCATTCTACAACTCCCTAGCACCTCTTCCTTAGCTATTTATCTTGCTTATTAAACCTTGCTCTCCTACTGTGCTGTATAAATACTTCAAGCTTTACCATAATCTGCATAAAAAACGTACAAAAGGATGTTAATCAGCCTTGTCCAAAAATATATCGCTAAGGAAGTCTTTGGTTGACTAGTGGGAGGTGCCTGTGTGTTACCATGGCAACCTCTCACACCACCAGTTACATACACACATTTTCCCACCAGCAAGTTCCATTAGAGAGTATTGTGTGTGTGTGTGTGTGTGTGTGTGTGTGTGTGTGTGTGTGTGTGTGTGTGTGTGTGTACAGTCATGCGTGTACCTGCACATCTCACCGCAATGCTCCGCCAACACCCACAACACTTTTCTCCTTAATTTCTTACCACCCACAGAGAACTCTTACATTTCCACTGGATCTTTTCAAAAACTTGGTTCGACCTCGTTCTTACATATTATGAAGGAAAAAAGGTAACTGTTGATATAAATGTTCGTACAAAAACATGATATATAAACTGCGGGAGATATATTCTTTTCACTTTCACTTGGCCCAGAATTTCGTTCTTTTTGCAGCTGATTTCACGTAGTTCAGTGGCAGAAAGTAAACAATGCTATGGCCCTCACAACCTTGTCTCAGCATCATCTTCGTGGCCAGCATCATCTTCCAGTGTTCATCTATTGCTACAACTCAGCATTCAGGACGGAAATAGGGAAGTTTTAGGCCAAGTAAGAGTAAAAAGAGTACTTTATAGTGGACAAATATTCATAAGTCATGCCTTTGGTTAGAGTGTGGCTTAAGTTAGAGTGAGTTACACACACACACACACACACACACACACACACACACACAAACACACACACACTCCCTTCCCCACCATCAAGTCCTACCTTAGAATACTTGTGTGTGTGTGTGTGTGTGTGTGTGTGTGTGTGTGTGTGTGTGTGTGTGTGTGTGTGTGTGTGTGTGTGTGTGTTTAGCTCACAACTTGTCAAAGTACCTCGACCATATATAAGAAGATATGCTATTACGAAGCCAGGGCACAAATATAATAAAATGTACTATGAAGTCAGCTACTCTCATCAATACGCCATGCTTCTTCCCGCCTCTCCTGCCTCCTTAACCTTCGTCTATCTGTCTTCTATATGCCTGTCTCACTGTCTGCTCGTCCCTCTGTTGTAGGCAACAATTACCTCTCATCCTTCCACAACGTCCTAGA
>NC_137033.1:51381882-51600071 GCF_032717465.1 Coenobita brevimanus | reverse complement strand
ACTAAATTCAGTCATATTATCATTGTAATAAAATATCCATACGTAAATAATTATATGGTACAAAAATGATAAGAAAACTTTAATTGGAAACTAAAAAAAAAAAAGTGTTTTGTGAAAAAATGTTATGTGATGGAGAAAACTGGTTTTCATTTTTTAATTCATCGCCCCAAAAATATATAGGAATCACATGAAATAATAAAAACAAGTTTTTCAATGAATACCTGTGTTAATTATAGACTTTCCATATCATATCGGAATTTTATTACAGACTAAGCCACATCCATTGACAGTACTTAACTGAATATCTAAAGAATACACTCGCCTGCCGCTCTATGTTTAAACAGTATTATAAATTCCATTTATCAGTTTTAACCACCTTTATTTTTTATGGCGCCTAGGTTTTTGCTGTTGTCCGATTTTTTTTTTTTTTTCTCTCAGCTATGGCGAGAATTTTTGACCTGTAGGAGCTAGGTACAGTCTTCACTAAAACCTTTACGGCTTGGTTGCTGTCCTTAATCTGAACTGAATCGTTGGTCAGCAGCAAGAATAAACTAAAAACAGCCTCCTCAGACTAAAGGCGTCCATTACATATAAAGCCACACTCACTGACAGACCCTGATTGAATACCCCGGTAATGCACTCGCCTCTCTCTCTATATATATTCAAACCAAATGTTACGTTGCTGCAGTAAAATACTGGCATTCCGGCAGTAAATTACCATTTACCGCATATAAGCTGGCCTGTCTGTTCAAGTTTTTATCTGTCTGTGTCTGTTTATCTTATATATCTGCCTATTTATCTATATCTCTGTCTGTGTATCTGTATGTGTTATCAGGCTGTCTATATTTACCCACATATTCTTCTAATACAGAAATGTGTAATTTCTGTCTGTGCGTAATTACCGGACGTTTCTCTGCAGTTATAATATGGAAGATGCCATTCAAGCGTAAACAGATTAATAGCTGATTAACGAATCCTTCCCACACAGCCAGAATTTAACACTTGTACCTTACGAACGAGAAACAGTTATACACTCAACGTCCACATTCCCCCATCCCGTTATTCCACATATCCGCACCATCACCCCCATCCGTCCGCATCCTTTCTTCCTCGCACCTTCTCATCCCCATTCCTCCCCTCTCTCTCTCTCTCTCTCTCTCTCTTTCTCTCACACACACACACACACACACACACACACACACACACACACACACACACACACACACACACACACACACACACACACACACCGCCACACGCGCGGAGTTTCGACATGCAAAATGTGATTTCACCATTCGTGAAATACATTTGAGCTGAAAAAATGTCAGAA
Source organism: Coenobita brevimanus (assembly GCF_032717465.1). Taxonomy (NCBI): domain Eukaryota; kingdom Metazoa; phylum Arthropoda; class Malacostraca; order Decapoda; family Coenobitidae; genus Coenobita; species Coenobita brevimanus. Next base: position 51,598,741 of record NC_137033.1, on the reverse strand, counting down.
AATGGATGAGATAAAGGTGATGAGATCGTTCTCGCTAGGCATTCATGAAACTAGCCCAGCTTTTTAAAAGAATATGTTTTTAGAGCTAAGGTTCATGCAGTTTTTAAGCTGATCTTAGGTTACAATTACATCTTTAGGGGGTTTATTTAATGTTACAACATGGTACGTGGACGCGCTCACCGTCTGCTCATTTGATGAAATGCTGGTTTCACTGACAGACCAAATGTTTTTTTCGTAACTCACGAAGTCATTTACCACGCTGGTTGGTAACCATGTTACCAGAGAGACGCCGTTGGTCTAGTGTGTTAAGGCGAGCCAGCCCGATGCGGCCACGGAAAGTTTACATCCATGACATTTGTTCAGGAAGCAGGCTTTAGTTTTGGTGCATAGTTTTATGTTGTATGTTATTTTTTGTGGTTTGGTTTGACGTTTACATATGGATTCTAATCCTATATGACTATTTTAATTGTTATATTTATTTATTATTTAAATGATAATTATATGTGTATATAGTTTTTCTTTACTATATTTTTACATTTATTGTAATCTGTTGTTATGCTGCCGTTGTCTTAGTAGGCTAATGTAATCACTCAATCAATCCATGGAATGGTTGGGGTTTATGGCTCACATAATACCCTCAGGGAGAAACAACTGGTCACACCATAAATGTTGGGACCAAATAGCTAAGCCCCCGGTCTCTACGCTCCCTACAGGGCAATAGAGAAGTGAATGATGGGTTACATATAACGATGAGTTTGGCAGATAACATTACGCACTCATAACTTGGACTTTACGATCGTACATTGTATTAATATTATTTTCTGTGATATTGAAGTTATTCAGGTGTTGCGTTCATTATGTTCAGGTCAGCATATGCGGATCCTTTGTTGTTTGATTCCTGAGGTTCGTTGTTATAAAAATGACCCATTTCATTTCACACATCCCACTTGAGAGAGATTAAAGCGTTACTCCAATCTAGGGCACATTGTTCACGCATATAGCATTCTGGGACTTAGTGCTAACCGGTGATTTTTCGATGGGACTTAATGTGCAACCCAGCAGACCACAACGGTAACGTTATGTACTTTGTACACACACGCTCTCAGACCGAGAGTGGGTGTTATCTTTTGAGCAGAGAGAGAGAGAGAGAGAGAGAGAGAGAGAGTAGTGTGTGTGTGTGTGTGTGTGTGTGTGTGTGTGCTGGTTTTTATTCGTTTGGTTGTGTTTCTCCCGAGCAGTCAATTTTCCAATTTTCACTCCTTCAGAACCACAAATTTCTTGGCTTCCACAATTTTCGTCTTCAGTGCACCACTCCATTCCCTCCCAACGCACGCACTATTTCAGTGGCACAATATTTTAACAAACGTCTCTTTTCTCTCTCTCTCTCTCTCTCTCTCTCTCTCTCTCCAGAATTCCCGAGCTTCCTCATATATTCATTTAATACAAAACAGTGGTATCCTGTGCTGCGAACATTAGATTCATTTATTATTATTATTTTCAGCCGTAGTTGCTTTTCGGCCGCGGATATTTTCTTTCGACCTATTTTTATTTTTCTTCACACTACAAATTCTCATAAAAACTTTTGTGTTGTGCACTGTGTTATGTAAATTATAAAAAAGTAGGCAAGGAGAATTGTCCCATGAAAGAAAATTGTGTTAGGGGATTACAAAAGCTGACGAAATGAATTGTACGGGAGATGGGATGGAATGAAAACGGGGAAAGAGGAAAGTAGTAGAAATGGGCAAATAAAACAAATGTTGGAAATAGAAAGGGAATACTGGAAATGAAATACGGGTGTTGGAAAGGGAATAAGGGTAACGGAAAGACAGATGAGATGCTGGTAAAAGTAAAAGAAGATACAGAAGGACCATTCAGAGTGCTACACCCGCTTCCACTAAATGATCTTAAGGGACGAATATTTGAATTTGCTCCTTGACTTTGGTCTTCGACAGATTACTTTCAAAATCGATTTATATCATTCTTACCTAATTCTTAACGAGTCCACCTAATTTGGTTCAGATTTAATAAGAAAAACTTTCAGTTGGCATTGTTTAGCGACTTTGCCTTTAACATTCCCGTGACCCTGACCAGCACTGATTATTCTCAAAACTGAACTTCTTATATTCTTGTTTTAACCTGAGCCCTTCTACAAAGTTTAGTCTACATCTGATAAGAATACTTTAAGTTGACCTTGTCCAGTGACCTTGAACTTTGAACTATTGTTCTAAAAAAAGTTGGTCAACCACTTAGTAGGTCCTCTACTTAACATCAACTTTGATTCAGATCACATGAAAACTGTTTATTTTATTTACACACACACACACACACACACACACACACACACACACACACACACACACACACACACACACACACACACACACACACACACAGGCACGCGCGCGCGCGCCCCGGATCAAGTGCATTAACTTGTAGGTACTGGAACTTTCCCATATTGATAATTCTAACCAGGAAACCATCTCACGATGGCTTCGGCTGAGTTGGGAAATGATATGTTAGTAAGAGGCGGGCAGCATGAGAGATAGTTCAAGCCGTATGTTTGCTTGTGTGTGATGGAGTCTGTAGTTTCTTCCCCAGTATGCGACCCGCGTAGTCGATTTACATCGAGGCAACATCATATCTAGGTACGAACAGACTGGAACAAACGAGGCCTTGTTTAAAGGTTCCGTGGTCGGTCCAGGAATCGAACCCGTGGCCTCTCGGTGGCGAGGCGAATATGCTTCCGGTTAGACAATGGCAGCTGTATATCGACATAGTTTACACAAATAATATACAGCGGAATAAAGAATTACTTTGTTAGTAGTTTTCCATTTCCTCTCTCTCTCTCTCTCTCTCTCTCTCTCTCTCTCTCTCTCTCTCTCTCTCTCTCTCTCTCATGTAAGGAAGAGAATACGAAAGTATATCATTAATTGCTTTCTGGTAAAATTGTGTGCTGTAAAAGCATTTACAAAATAAAGAGTGATAAGTTCATTGCACACCGCCTTCCACGTAGTGATGAGATTTATGATGTAATAATTGGTTGATTATGATGGTGATGGTGATAGTTGTCCTGATATTATGATGATGTAGGTTATGACCAGTGCTTATAGAAGATAAAAAATAACATGATTGTCAACATTCCTAAGGCAATTCTTCTGTGTAAATTGTCGTGGTGATGAATGAAAATAAAGCCTAGGATCTCAGAACATGCGTGTTTATATGGTTAGACATTTGACCTCATTATTCCCATTAAAAAGCCTGATAAAAAAAAAAAAATACTGAGGGCTATTGGCGTAGTGAACAATTGTGACAAGTTTGTGGCGAATTGGTGAAGAAACAAAAGAATGACACCAAGTTGAAAAGCCCTCAATGAATAAGAAGAAAACAGAGGAAATACAGTAGTTTTCCACACGTTGGTGCGAAGACCTAATACAGGCAGTAATGCTTAAATATGAAGAAAATACAGCACTAAAGCACTTCATTATTATTGTGATTACATTTGTAAGGTGAAGGCTTTGTTTTATTTATATATTATTTTCACAGGCAAACACGAATGCAAACAGCGACTATCAATAGAGGTACGAAGAATTTTTTTTTTCTTTTTTTTTTTTTAGAGAGAGAGAGAGAGAGAGAGAGAGAGAGATTGTGTGGTTGTTTTTTGTTAGTTTATGTTGGTACTTTTGTTGTTGAATTTTGTTTGTGTGATTGGTTGGTTGATTGAATGTTTCGTTGTTTGGTTTACTTTGATGGACTGAGTGCTCGATTGACTGATTGTTTTGTAGTTTATCTTTGACAGATTGCTCTTTCGATTGACTGACTGACTGTTTGTTTGGTTGACTTTAGTGGACTGATTATTCGATTGTTTGATTGACTGTTTGTGTGTGTGTCGACAGCATCCGTCAGGTGATCGATTTGCCATTTTAGAGCTTGAGGGGATCTGAAGAGAGAGAGAGAGAGAGAGAGAGAGAGAGAGAGAGAGAATATGGAGAAACAGGGATGTTGTCGAATATGTGTTAGCGTGTTAGCGTAATGCTCCAGCAACTTTGGATGTTTTAGGTATTGAACAGCATGGGGATTAAGGTTAGATGCTTGAAAAAATAATACCTTTGTGTTTGGAAATTACGGTGAAATATATTATTTTGATAAGTCTTATGGACGCCGTTGGAGCCATTCCTGATACACCAAGTCCACACAGAGGAGTGAAAAAGACTCTGTAGGTAACAATAGTATAACGCAAACAAAACCAGGAAGCGCCACAGCCAATTGGCGGATGAACTGGTAACAGAGGAAGAGTTAAAGAAATTTAATACCGAAAATACCGTGGAAAGGGAAGGGTTGAGTTATGAGGTGGTGAACGTAGAGGATAAACCAGTGGGGGGAAGGCTGTTTCAAGAATTTGATTAATATTGAATTACTGAGTCTTTATAATCGTGTTGACTCGAATTAAACTAAGGCTCGTATATCTGCAATTTAAATCGGGAACACAACTGAAAGACTGTAAATGTGGACTGGCATTTTTAGTACCCTTCTTGTCAGTAGATTTGACCCACATTAATCCCTCACTACAGGGTTCAGCCAGCAAGGATTTAGAGAGGTCAAACACGGTCCTTCGTCACGTATTTCAGATATTATTATTATTATTATTATTAGTTTTGTTTTCGCCTTGCCATCCATTTAGTTATTATGTTTTAAGAATACGAATAAGGTGGTGATAAATACTGAGAGACTTGGTGCGTCACTGTTATCCTGTGGGTATTGAAGTGACTGTTTGTGTTACATCCATGCTGTTTCCAGGAGGTTTATTTCTGCATTGGAGGTACGGAAGGGGATAAAAACTACATAAACCTTTTTGTTGTGATGTTCTCAAAATAGACTACTGTTTTCTAGTATCATTTAGAATATTTTAAAGCCTTATACCATCACTGTAAATATGTAAGAAATGTGGCGAGAAGAGGGAAATCAGAGCCATCTTAATAAAAGCAGTAAAGGGAAGAGAGAGAAAAGTAGTATGGTGAGAAATCGAGCTAATATTTCATGTTTATCAGAGGAAGGGAAATAATCAGAACCATCGAATAGTAGTAGTAGTAAGAGAGAGAGAGAGAGAGAGAGAGAGACAGACAGACAGACAGAGACAGAGACAGAGAGAGAGACAGAGAGACAGACAGACAGACAGACAGACAGAGAAGCAGTTGGGATAAGAGGAATCTTGCTGGGTTCCAGTAAGATAAGGAAGAACTTGTATCGGAAAGATCATTACGGTTAGAGTGGAGGAAATGTGGTTGGCAGACTTAAGTATACGTATAACCTTTTAGATTATAGTTTATTCCTGATGTTACTTTAAAATTATTTCGACCTTACGAGAACACTGTAGCAGTAAATGGCCAGTGAAAGTTTTACGTAACCCCTCCAGGTCGAAAAGTTTCTCCTAAGCTGACTGATATCGTCTGAAATATAAAGAAAGGATCAGCCAGATCAAGGGGAGAGAGGAAGGGATACAGGATGTACTGAGAACAGAGATAGGGAATGGAGTACAAGAATGGCAGGGTACGTTGGCTACGATAAACAGAGCCAGAGATAATGACAATTACGAGTAGAAGCAATATCTCGGGGAGCTTGGGTCGTGGCAGACAATACCTACAAAGTAAGGAACATAAAGAGGACAGACATTGGATGTGAATGAATGAATAAACGGAAACGAGGAGGAGTCGTAGGGGAGAAAAGGAGACAGGAACATAAGGCAAAAGTGGAGAGGATTACGGAAGACAATGTTTGTAAATAAACAAAGGAGACAGATTTTGATGGTGAGTGGAGAAACGGAGATAAGGAGGAGACGGAAGGTGGTGAAGGTAGGGTACATCGAGGAGAGATTGTGGGGGGGGGGGAGACTGGGACATGAGTGGGAGGGGGAGGTAGCCATGGCGACAGTGTTCAAAATAGACAGGTTGAGGGTAAACAGCAAAGCAAGAGAAAAAGGCGAGGATATGTTATAAACAAAAGAACGAAAGATCTGAGTGAGAAACAGGACATGAGACGCAGTGCGAGGAGGCAGTACCATAACTGGAAAAAACAAGGCGGTAAGAAGTGGCAAGTGAATGGGATGACAGACAGGAGGAAGAGACACGACGAGGCGAGGGTAGAGATACAGGGACTTAACGTATACACACACACATACATACTTATATATATATATATATATATATATATATATATATATATATATATATATAGATAGATAGATAGATAGATAGATAGATATAGATAGATATAGATATAGATATATACATGAGAGGATATGTTACATAATTGAAAACCCTGGTGAGTTTAGAGGCAGAGCATGAATGTAAATACCCTTCCAAACGATCAGTGGACACTTGTGTCCGACCACGTTATTCATCGGTTTCGAAACAACGTAACAGCGGTGAAGATTCAGGGATGGTGCTTCAGATTAACACTCATTTAATTTCATCATGTCTGTACGAGCACTTTCCATTTTCTGTTACCATATTCCAACACCATAGGTGCCCACTGATTGTGAGGCGAGGAGACCCTGGGGGACAGTAGCCGTAAAGAACAATGGGAATGGTAGCTGAGAGTGAACGAGAAACTTATTAAGAGGATACGAGATGAGGTAAAAACAAGTAAGTCAGATGCTGTGGGTGGGAGACCGGGACAATGGACGGAAATAGATGGAATCGCGGAAGGCAGGTGCGGAGGGAACAGAAGTCAGGAGAGAGAGAGAGAGAGAGAGAGAGAGAGAGAGAGAGAGAGAGAGAGAGAGAGAGAGAAAACCTACACAATTGTCCCCAACTGAACTCTCTACCATTAGTCACAATGACTCGGCTGAGTTGCTAGCCATTGTTTTCAAGATACTACCCTGTGTTTGTGTGCTTGGTGTTTATGTGGCTGTGTTTACTGGCTGGAATATGTGTGTGTGTGTGTGTGTGTGTGTGTGTGTGTGTGTGTGTGTGTGTGTGTGTGTGTGTGTGTGTGTGTGTGTTTTGAGAGAGGAGGGAAGTATTAAAATGGTTAGAGGTACTGCGTGTGTGTGTGTGTGTGTGTGTGTGTGTGTGTGTGTGTGTGTGTGTGTGCTGAGAGGGACAGGAAGAATAAAAATGATTAGATGTACTGTACTGGTGGATGAGAGGGTTGATGATTGTGGTTGTAGATGGAGCTTGATGTTACGTGAAAACTTTGAGTATTGGCATTGTATGTTGGCATAGAAATTGAGTTATTCGAAGCAGTCTCAAGAAGAAGAAGAAGAAGACGAAGAAGAAAGCCTGAGCAGCTGTTGTGTAGCTGGCGTGTAAGAAAGCCTGAGTCGCTGTTATATAGCTGTCGTGTCACAAAGAAGGTAAAAAGTCAGCAGGGTAGTGCAGTACTTAATGTGAAAGCTGAACTTACTCCACACTACCCATGTTTTCATTCAGTCTTGTTCAACCTTTTCAGTCCGTGAGAAAATATTAACTGCCTTACATATTCTTACCACTAGACGAATTTATACAACTTTGGAGGGGTTTCTTTTCCTCTAAGAATTATAACTCATTCACTTAGCCTTCCAGCATGTAGGATAATTTACCTGTTTGATATTTGCTGGCGCCTGACGAATTTATTTAGTTTAGAAATAGTTTCAGAGTGGCGTTTCTCCATCTCAAGGTAATGCACTTACACAGCTTAGCTCATTTTTGCAACCCACTCCCACGCGGCTTAATTAACGTGCAGACTCCCACGTGTTGCCACATTTTGTTACTCCTACTGCCCACACTGTCCCACTCTTACTGGCCTTCATAGAACAAATTGCACCTTCCCTTATTCATAATGTCACTTGACTTTTGAAAGAGAGAGAGAGAGAGAGAGAGAGAGAGAAGGGGGAGGTCAGGCGCATGGGTTGGGGCTGAGGAGGAACTAGGCCATTTGTACCCGCTGTGAGGCCATTAATCCCCAATACTGCCATAAATCCACACACTCACGGCTCACGGATTTACCCTCTTACCCTCATACCTGTAAGGAAAGCACCCCAGTTTTGTTAGAACTCTCTCTCTCTCTCTCTCTCTCTCTCTCTCTCTCTCTCTCTCTCTCTCTATATATATATATATATATATATATATATATATACATATATATATATATATATTGTGTGTGTGTGTTACATCGTCAACAGTACGATTATTGGTAGGAAACCAAAATTATATATATTAGATACTAAAGGGACATACTTATTGAAGGTGACGAAGACTTCATCGACATCATATTCAGCATAATTAATCATTTAGTATTTTAATTATAGTTTTGAAGGAATATAATGCTTGAGTGAACCTGGCTTAACGAATCCCTGGCCTTCAGTAATGTTGCCAAAGTCTTGATCATTTCATAGTCTGTGCTGAAATCCTAACTCTTGGAAAAAATGAATGTATATACATTTACATTATCATTATAGAGAAAGATATTTTGCCAGTTCATGTTGAGAGATAAAAAAAAAAAAAAAAAAAAAAAAAAAAAAAAAAGAGTGTCATTGCTCGACTCTTTGTCTGCTTGACTCGGTGTGTTGGCGGATGGCCAAGCCAAAACCCGCCGTTCAATAAGGATGGAAAGGATCGTGGACCATACACTGTATATGAGTACTTTAAGTTCTTCTGTCCGTGATTGTACAGTACTCTGTGCATAAATCAATATCTCACGAGTGTGAAAGTAGAGATGAAAAAGGGAAGAGAAAGAAGGGTTAAATTAATTACTACTGTGTGTGCGAGTGTTGTTACGGTAGACAGTACATTTTTACGAAGCAGTGTCAGCACCGCCGACATTCAGTTTTTACCAAGTCTCAGTCCTCCCCCAGAAGATTACCAGCAGCAGTCGAATTCACATCCATATTTTTGTTTGCCTTGTTGGGTGAACGGGAGGGAGAGGAGTTTCAAGGACAGAGATGGGGAGAGGAAAGAGGTGAGGAAAAGGCGATGGAGGGAGAGGGGAGGAAAAGGTAATGCAGGGAGAGGGGAGGAAAAGGTGATGGAGGAAAAGGAGGGGAAAAAGTGATGAAAGGGGAGGGGAGAAAAGAGTGATGGGAGAAAAAGGAAAGAATGAGGGGCAAAAGACAGAAAAAAGAGAAAGTTCAAACAACCAGTGACCCAGGATCTACGGCTTCGGTCTGGTACAGCACAGGTTTGAACCAGCTGAAGCCTAATTTTCATGTAGTTTCCTTGACGACAAATTTCGGTTCAGGTAATAAGCAGAAGCGGACCGTAATTACAGTACAGTTTTAAATTCTATTTCATAAAACTTCACACACACACAAGCAGTCCAATTCGTTATCATACCAATTGGGGTCATATTACTTTCCTCATTAGTCTGAAGCAACATCAGTATATTGTTGGGAAACAGACGGGGCTTCCTTATTTCTGGAAAGGAGGAGACAAAGAGGAAAAGGAGAGGAGAGAGACAAAGGGAAGAGTGTAAGGGGGACAGAGGAAAAGGAAGGGGAAGGGAAGAAAAGTAGGAAAGGGAAAGGCAGCAAGGATATGACAAACTGAAGGAAAGGGGTAGGTGGTGGGAAGGAAAGGAATGAAAAGAAAGGAAAGAGGAAAAGGGAGGGTTTGCGTAACAGAAGAAATGGGGATAGGAATGACAGATAAAATGGAAAGGTAAAAGGAAGAGGAAAGGTAAGAAGGGAGGTGGAATAATGAAAAAACACACGTACGTACGTAAGCACACACACACACACACACACACACACACACACACACACACACACACACACACACACACACACACACACACACACACACACACACACACACACACACACACACACACACACACACACACACACACACACACACACACCAATCTTGTGTTCGCCAATATGATGGACGGAGCTCTATTGAAACAGGGTATTGACAGAGTAAGGATATATATATGGTGTTGATGGTGGTGGTGTGGGGTAAGAGTGGTTGTGGTGGTGGTGTGAGGTAAGGGTGGTGGTGGCGGTGTCGTGGTGGTACTGATGGCGTGAGAAGTAAGCGTGGTTGTTATATGGGGTTAGGATTGTACAGAGGTGGTGGTGGTGGTGTTGGTGGTGGTTTTGGGTAAGAGACGTAGTAGCACTAGAATTGCTGTTCGGCAGTGGAAGTAGTAGAGGTATTGTTATGGGAGTGGTGGTGAAGTGGGAAGGCTGGGCTGGTGTGAGAGGTGTGCTGTTAAAATAGTGTAAAGAAGCCATTAGTCTGGCCAGGCAGGTGCGGGTTATGTGCCTAATAATGGACAAAGTTGTCTCGTTTGTAATACACCCCAACACACTCGCACGCACAGACGTGCGTACAGTCGCCGTCCATACACGTGGCAACACGCACACACACACACACACACACACACACACACACACACACACACACACACACACACACACACACACACACACACACACACACACACACACACACATATACACACACACACACACATGGCTTTCAGTCATAAAAGCAATATATAGTCATTCCGTGGAGGGTCGGAGTACTGCCGAGTGCCTCCAATCTGCAGTGCCAGAGTGCCACTGACTCTGCTGCTCTGGTGTGCCCAGAGGCCATACTGGCAAGACGGGACAGGTTACTGAGATGGATGAGCGGGTCCAGTAACGTTTGTATAATCCTATATCTTCACTGTATAAACTAAAAGAGTTGTAGCTTTACTTAACAATAATGATGGATACACCACTTTTTTTTTTTTCGAGTACTCTATTCTTGCTTCTGGATTTATTTCAGATGTAGTAGGTAGATGGCATACGTTGTGTGTGTGTGTGTGTGTGTGTGTGTGTGTGTGTGTGTGTGTGTGTGTGTGTGTGTGTGTGTGTGTGTGTGTGTGAACTTTCCTGTAAATGCAAGCGCACTCATTTGCACCTGATCCAGCTTAACATTGTTTTTTTCTTTGTTGCTTGCATCACGAGCTGCCAGGCATATGAGAGCAACGCCAGTATTCTGTCTTGTTCTCTGTTATTGGAGAAAAGATCTCCATTGCACTGAAACCATTAACTTCAGGACCCATTTGATAAGGTATATTCCCTTGGCCCCTCACCATCCCCACTATAGTTCCTGCTCTGTTCGCCCAATTCTTTGCTCCCAACGCCTATATCTCTCTCTTCCTCCTCCAACACTTATTTTGGGGATGATACCTTGGAATAAACCATCACAGCAATCAAGCCAGTAATCCTACGCCACCCATTTCACAGAGCATACTTTCTTGCAAAACGCCAAGACCACACCGAATTCCCAGTCCATCCCACCCGGTCCTTCACCCACCAGGCCCATGTCTTTATCCCAAACCTTGACGAATTCATGGTACAACGCAGGTCACGTGGTTAACGAGGGCACCTGTGATCTAAAAATTGCTTCCTGTTGTTACTATCTAGTGTAATGACGCACTAGCGAACAGGAAATGAACTCTCTCTCTCTCTCTCTCTCTCTCTCTCTCTCTCTCTCTCTCTCTCTCTCTCTCTCTCTCTCTCGCCTATTACCGCAGTATTCCGGGTAAATAACTTCATATCGTCGTCACACACTGCCAGTATCACCAGAGGAGTTCCTGTCTCACCCATTAGTTTCTTGAACATTGTTATTGGTAGTTATTGCCTGTTAATGCTCTTAGCCTCTTCATTGTGATAGATCTCTTTTGAGCTAAACAAGACCATCTGCCGGTGCTTAAGAATATAGCGTAATATGGAATAACGTCTTTGTATGGAAGGGAGTTGTAGATTGTTTCTAAAGGTATTACGATTTTAATTCAGAAATTTCTTGTGTTTCGTTCAGCTACCATTAATATCACTCAATGTACTATTTGAATTTTTATGTTGCATCAATATTTCCTGTCTAAAGGCCAAAATCATGTTTCTTATTTAAACGTCAGAACCTTTTGTCCTATATAATGTTCATATTCTAAGCCGGTTCAGTATTATGAAATATTTATATCAGCTATGCTCATACTACTAACATATGATGTTATTTAGTGTATGATACACCATTAGTGGTGCAGAGGTGAGAAAATTATCACCAATAACCCCTTCATTACGAGAGATCACCCTTACCCAGTTCAGTGCAGTGACGTTCACTTTAGTTATGCTAGCTGCTGTCTCACGATTTTATCAGTTAAAAATATGTTTTGGGTTGAAGAAGTTTATTAAGGACATATCAACTCCTCCAGCTCTTAAAGCACACCCTTGGCAGAATAACATCGTCAAATAGCACGAGTAAAATGAAAAAGGTATCCCTGGGCTCAAAAGGTTAAATACTTAAAAATATGCCTGCGGTAATAGCCCAGCTTATTGCTTTCAAATATGCCACCCATTAAGATAACATTCGACGGTCAGTGGACAATGTTAAAGATGTTGTCATTGGAGTGAGGGATAAGAATTGTATTATTGTTCAGGGGACTGTATACGGTACAGTAATGCCAAAATGGACTGTTTGTCAGCCTGAAGTTACATTTTGACGTAAAAACTTGAAGCTGCTGATGGATATTGGATGGAGTTAAGTTAGGATAAGTTATGTTAGGTTAGATTGGTCAGTGGTTATTAGCCTGGTGTTGCACTCACCCTCTGGTGGTGCAAAACATCAAAAATAGCGGTGCAAAACATGCTTATCAGTTCAAGAATTATATGAAATATATTTACAAAGTTATTCCAATTTAATATATGTACATAACTCTGGAGTCGTATATTTCCCACTTTTTAAATTTTGCTGGTGTATTGCTCATTAATATTACTTCCAGATTCTACTCCATTGTTCTCATGTTTTGGTTGGTGTCAGTGCTTCACATTACTTGTCACTTAGAATTTAGTACTTTCATTTTGTCGTCGACATACCTTAGCAATTCATACACCTGAACGTGCAGAACTCATCGATTCAAAATGCAAGTAAGAACAACATTCCTACCCAGAAATTAATTATGTCGATATAGCACAGTGTGTAAAGATAATATGCTAACTTGTCTTCATTCAGTGAGGCTGTCGGTGTAAAAGAAAGAAATGCTTATCAAACGTGAAATAAAATAAGATTATGCAGAACCTCATCCATTCCTTCCAAATATACGGTCGCTATGGAGAGGGTTCCGTGCAACAGAGAAGGGTACTAGATCCATTTCAGCCTTGATATCATGGTTGACAGTGGCAAACTTGATCTTGTGGAATTGAAGACCAGTGAAAAAATTCAAATGAAATTTGAGCCAGTGCAGCTAAACATCTATTAGTGTGCCCAAATTAGTGTGCCAAACTCAAAACACTGCCATGGTTAGCAAAACGAACATTGAATGTTCTTGTTTCCCTTGTTACCAGCAACTGTTGAGATAGGTTTATTAGTGTTCCTACACACCAAAACAGTGCCATGTCCCGGACATTTTGAAATGGTACATCTAGCTGATGTGGCCATGTCATATCCAGCATTAAGTAAAAAACAGATGAACAAAATTTTACCTAAGATTGCACGGTAAATTAACGACATCACTTTAGGTTTTGTTAATTTCCCCGTTCAAGCGAATGGTTTTCAATACTTATCTTAATATTCTTTCCATCTTTGCGCTCAGTCAAAAATAATATAATAAGAGAATGGTTGAACACTAAATTCATACTGAAAACATGAATCATAACAATAATGTGATATTGCTAGCAGAGCACCACTAGTAGCCAAGATTCAGCTGTCATTTTGCTGTCCAACCATCAGAGATTTAGGGATGGAAGGATGCATTTTAAGTTATTCAAGTGGGCCGTTACTTAACTAGCAGTAATGTCCAATGGCCTCTTTTTTTCTTCTTTTACATTAATACAGCCTACATCTTGTTGCCAGTGAGATAAAGGTAGCAACACTCCTGTCTTTACAGAGACCACAATGTCCACCATCCAGGTCCTGCCTCAATGACAACTTGAACAAAGGCCCGTCAGATGTAAATACCACAGGATGGGGGACACTGGGTTTCCATTCAGATTTTAGGAGTGGCCCAGACCACCTCCGGTCAGTCCCATGGACACTTCACTGGATCACAAGAAATGCCAGAAACACATTGCTTACAACTAATGACATGCGTGCCACCAATAAATACGTCTAGTTTCATAAAAATCAGTGATGAAAAACGAGAACAAACTATCCACCGAGAATGTGTCTGTGTGTAGAATATATATCGCCAATGAATACATGTTTCTGGACTTAAGCCTGTTTAATGACAAAAGAAGCACATTATAATTAACAGAACCACTGATCGATTGAATAAATTGAAAATCATAGTTATTGTTAATCATTTCGTGGAATTACTTCATCTGTGTGTGTGTGTGTGTGTGTGTGTGTGTGTGTGTGTGTGTGTGTGTGTGTGTGTGTGTGTGTGTGTGTGAACATAAAGAAGCTCTTATTGTTATGTAATTTGATCTTAATATTTTTTGAAAGGGAGGTTAGGGTAGGTTGGGTTAGGTTAGTAAAGACAGTGTGAGAGTGACATAGGGGTATTGCATATGGAGGTGAAGTGTAAGCACAGAGTCGGTAGGATATTGGATGCCGTTATGCCATTACACTTACCAGCAGCTGCGTTATTTATGCGCCATAAAGAGAGGCATGCAGGTGATCCCAAATTGCAGTCTAGCCTATCTGGAAACACTGTATCTTCATAAATGCTGGATAAGGGTATGTGGCTTTGTGGTCATAATTTCTTTTACACCGCACTAAAAATATATATAAACTTAGTGAAATAATGTCAGACTAAGCATTAATATTCAGTTGGTTGGATGGGTTGTAAGCCCCTTTAATTACCTCGAAGCTCCAGGTGTATAAAATGGATTCTTGCCATATTTGTACATGGTTGTTATATTAAGTTACCATCTTTTTGTGTTTGGCCTGCGTGTGTACCTGACACTCAAATGAAGATGGTCATGATAATGATTCATTGTTGTAGTAGTAGCAGTAATAGTAGTAGTAGTAGTGATATAGCAGCGGCAGCAGCAGTAGTAGTAGTAGTAGTAGCAGTAGTAGTAGCGGCAGCAGAAGCAGAACAGGGGTAGAAGTAGTAGTGCAGTAGTAGTAGTAGTAGTAGTAGTAGTAGTAGTAGTAGTGGTGGTGGTGGTGGTGGTGGTGGTGGTGGTAGCGATGGTGGTAATAATAATACCATTGTTACACTCGCATCAGCGATAGTAGGAGTTGATTATTATATTTATTTTGGTCAGCATGTATTTGTGTGTGTGTGTGTGTGTGTGTGTGTGTGTGTGTGTGTGTGTGTGTGTGTGTGTGTGTCATTTTGTTTGTTAGTGTGTTACCAAAATAACTCAAACTGTTTTCATCCGATTTAGACCAAACTTGGTGGAAGCATTGTTTTTGAGAATGTTAGGTCAGAGACAAAGATCAAGTGACAGGGTCAGCTTAAGCAGGACTGATATGGTTTAAACTGAACTTGGAAGAAGGCTGAAGTTCTGCAAGAATGAAATTATTCGATTTTGAAAACGATCCGTTAAAGATAGAGGTTAGAGGGTAAAGCCAAAGGTTGGATCCAATAATTCAAGATTGGTATTCGATTTGGACCAAACATGATGGAAGGGTTGAAGGTCAGACAAGAATGAAGAGATCTGATTTTGAGAACAACGGATCAAAGTTCTTGGTCAGATGGAAATGACAACTTAGTTTTTATCCAATTTGAACCAAACTTGTTATAAGGGTTGAGGGTCTGGCAAGGATTAAAAAATTCGATCTTGACAATAATCAACCGAACCTCAGCGTCCCAGGGCTGAATCAAGTGTACTGCACTTAAACCATTTGAAGGTGCTGCCTTCTCTAAGTATTCCATGTTATTGTTAATGTTGTTGATGATGATGATGATAATAATAATCTGTCTATTTATTGCCAGACGCCTTAATCCCGTACGGGGTGGCCACAAACAAATCGCCTCCACGTCGCCCTGTCCCCCGCCATTTCACTGCCCTGCTCCCAACTCACACCCCCCTCTCTCATACACCTCTCCACTAATAATAATAATAATCATCATCATCATCATCATGATCATCATCATCATCATCATCATCATCATAACTAGCCGGTAGGCACCGATGGCCAGCTGTAAGCGAACCAGACATTATCAACTACTGGAAGTGAGTCTCGACACAAAAAGTCATTACTATATGGAGGTACTCCAGTGCAACATTCCACCCAAGAACTATGTCCCTGGCTTAATCATCTTCGGAGCCTTAGCATTTCGCGTGAGCAAGGTCGTAATTTCAGCGTTTTTCATATTTTCTGCACTTGATGACCTTTGACCCCTGACCTGGTGGATATAGGTCATGCATGTACGAAGCACACTTGTAGTACTCATTAACGTCTATAAGCATGCAAAGTTTCATTCGATTCCATCCACCCACTGTGGAGCTAGGGAACTTGAAATTCACAGAATGGCCCACCAAGGGTACAACTTCTAGGTGGCGCTGCCAGTCACTGGAAGTGAGTTTTGACATTTAATGTCATTTTTGTATGGAGGTACTCCAGTGCGACATACGATCCAAGAATCATGGCCTGGGGTTAATAATCATCGAAGTCTTAGCATTTCTCGCATAGTCGTGATTTTAGCTGTTTTCACTGTTTTTGCATCTGATGACCTTTGACCTCTGACCTAGCCAATGTAGCACATAGGTGTACAGTAGAAAGTTGTAGTACTAGTCAATGTCTATTAGCGTGCAAACTTTCATTCAGTCCATTGAGCTTCAAGGGAACTAGGGGGGGCACTTTTGAAAACCGGTACTGTTTGCTAGCGATGCTGAGGCCAATCTTCGCAGGGTTGCCACTCAAAAACTAGGAGAGAGAGGGGAAAAATGGATGGCACACTTCCGATAGGGAATGACCTCAAGATTACGCATAAAGAAGTCAGAGTTTTCTACGCCCATTAGTAATGCTTCTAAAGCTCAAAACGTGCAAAGTAAAAAAAAAAAAACGGGATTTCGGCCGATGCAAGGCAACGAGTTGTTGCCCGGCAACCAGAACCTTGTGGACACAATAGTTGATTCTGAAGGGTAGACGTGCATGCCACAATTAAATAGGAAAGAAAGAATACATAAATGAAAGAAAACGCGACCAACAATAAGGGCAGCATGAAGGTGGCCAATAATGAAGATGATGAGGATAACGATGGTATAATTTCCTCTGAATTGGAGCCAAGATTTTTCCACATCCAGGGTACTACTATCGCCATATAACTGTCCGTGAGGCAGTCGTGGTAACTAATGGTGGTTGATGGCAATGGTGGTGGCAGCATTAGTGGTGTATGGCAGTGATGATGACTGGTGTGGTTGTGGCATGTTAGTGGTTACGGTAGTGGTGTGTTGGGACTTTTTTTTTTTCTTTTTTTTTATGCGTCCGACTCTGAGCGTGTGTGGTGTTGGCGGTGGTGGTTGTATGGTAGTGGTGTGGTGATGGCAGTGGAGTGTAGTGGTGGTAGTGGTGTGGTGATGGCAGTGGAGTGTGGTGGTGGTAGTGGTGTGGTGATGGCAGTGGAGTGTGGTTGTGGCAATGATGTGGTGATGGCAGTGGCATGTGTTGGTGGTAGTGGTGGTGGTATGTGGTGATGGAAGTAGTATGTGGTAGTGGTGGTGTGGTAGTGGTGGTGGCACCTATGTGTGGTGGCAATGGTATGTGGTTGTGGTTGTGGTGATGGTGGTGGTGGTCTGGTAGTGGTGGTGGCGGCACTGGTCTGTGGTGGTGACATGGTTGCATGGTGGTGGTGTTGGTAGTGAAAAGTGGTAGTTGTATGGTGGTGGAATTAGAGCATCGTTTGTTCGCAGCAGGTTGGTGGTGTGACATGAGGTGGTGGTGTGTGGCGATAATGATGTAGTGGTGACGTTTTGAGAGTACTGGGACGTGTAGTGATAGCAGTGATGGTCATGGGTGTGTGATGGTGGCAAGGTTGCGTGGTGGATGTGTAGTGTTGGCAGTGGTGTGTGGTGGTGGCAGGGAAGTGGTGGTAATGGTGGTGTGTGATGGTGGTGGAAGCAGTAGTTGTGAGGGTGATAGCTGTGATGACGGTATTGTTGGTATGCGGCTACAGCTGCACTAACATGCAATACATTGTCTCAGATAACCTTGGTATCCTTTCAGACCTCTGCCTGTTTGATTCTCGCGTGTTGAAAGTCAAGTCTTTCTTGTAGTTGTTACCATTATATATATCAAAAACTTTGTGTAGTGTTTCTTCTGCTGAATAAAATAACCAGGAATTAACCAGAGTGAGGTACCTGAACTCCAATACAGTGACCTGGTTGAAGTGAGTTTTTGATTACATGTTTCTTTCTGTCAATGTGGAATCGTGTTCAGCTAGTGAGGATAAAATACCTGAATTTCAATATGATAGTGAGAGATTATGTGAAGTGCGTTGTGTGAATGCATGTTGCTGCAATTTCTTTTATTCTATGTATTGCTTTGTGTGTTTATGTGGCTGATGTGGACGAGATATCTGATTCTTGAATAATTATTGATCTTGGTGTTTATAGGGATCTCTTGGAGATATTGTCCAACAAGCTTACTGCTAAGGGTGTTTGTATTGTTATTCATATCTTGTATATTTCCATAGTAGGAGAATAATGAAGGAAGCTGCTCCACTGGGAAACATCTTTAACCCCTTCAATCTGGTGATGTCATTTTGTTGGATATTCTTGCACTTCACAGATGATTTAAATCGTTTTAGGAGAACACCTTAGTAACTGAGAGGTTAATGGAGGTTGTATCCAACCCTGTCACTTCCAGTAAACTCTCTTTAGCTGATTATTGATCGGAGGTAGAAAAGTCATTGGACTGAAAGGGTTAATTACAGAATTTCAGCAACTCATCACGGTGCTGTCTTGCTGTGGATACTGGGGCCCTAGCAAGTCATCTTCACAGAGTGCAAATTATGCAGAGACCTTTATAACTTGAAATAAGGTACAGATACTTTAACAATTTATTTCTCTTTGTCATGGCGTCTTGACGTCTCTCCACAAAATGTGTTTGAAGTTGTTTCCCAATGGAGTAGTTTTCATAATTATTCTCTTACTGTGGAATTTAGGATGATCCAATATCTCCTGTAGGTATCCTGCCAACTTTCATATTTTAAATATCATGCAACACCATACCAGAGTTTACATTATATTTCTTTTTAACACTGACAAAGATCCTCGTGAAGAGTTACACCCACCCGACAGTTCGGTTAGTGTCTAACAGTTTAGTTCTGTTTGATCAACTGTTTACTGCACTGGCGAACCCAGGGTTGGCAGGGAAAAGGAGCTCCAGCACCCATGCCTCGCTGACCCGCATCCAGAATGGGAGATATAATTAAGTATGTTTATGTGTGTGTGTGTGTTTGCGTGAGAGAGAGAGAGAGAGAGAGAGAGAGAGAGAGAGAGAGAGAGAGAGAGAGAGAGAGAGAGAGGCGAATGTGGATGTGGGTAGGTGTCCGTGAGCAAAAGGGTAGAGTGTTCTATGGTGTGGGTATTATGAGTGATAGTCTGGTGTGGTGTGGGTGTATTAGGTGGCTCTGGTGTGGTTGTGATATGGTGTGTAAGGGTGTAGTGATGTGCTCAGCGATTGTGAGTTTTTTTTTTTTTTTAGGTGAGAGTGAGATGTGGACGAAGTGAATAATTGTGTAGTGTGGCGTTATTGTGATGGTAATGGTATCGTGTAGGTATGGTGGTACTGCCTTTTGTGTAGCGATGGTGTGTTTGGAGGTGTGGTGCAGGTGGGGTGTGGATGTGGTGTATATAATCATGTGATGTGATGTGGGTGTGTCGTGTTACGGAGTAGATGAGATGTGACATGGGTAAAGCTGGTGGTATTGTGTGATTCTGGTGCATAATTGTGATATGGCATGGTGTGGATGTAAGATGTGATGGCTGTTGTGTGGTATGGTGTGCCAGTAGCGCCACATCACCCCTGCCCAATAAAATTCTCGTGGACAAGTAAATCTAAGCCGGCCACACAGCCCGGCCATTAGACTAACGAGCAAGTCATTTCAGAGGTCCACACGCCGTCCCTCTCACCACATACCACGGGCCGTATATGTCAGGGCTTCGAATGCCACCAAGATTTTTTTAAAGTTCTTACTACCACCAGGCGAGTTCATTTAACCTTGGAAGGACTTCCAGTGTTGAAGGGGTTAATGAAAGCTGTATAAAATCCCATCTACTCGAAGTGTATGTTTTTAGGCTAAATATTAGGATAAGGGTCACAGGAATACAATAAAAAAATCCTCGGTATGAAGGAATTAACACTCAGGTATATGTTTTACTCTTAGCTGAATAAAATTGTCTGAGATTGGCTGGAACTCGATACTAGAGCTATCCCAACTATGAGTGGGGTGTAATATAATTTTCATGATGGAGAAGACTCCATCCGAGTTTACTATCATCAGACGTAGTTTTCCTTTCACCTTTTTTTTTTGTTTGTTTGTTTCACTGTATTACTTAATATAGTTTGGTTGTGAAGTGTTTGGCAGCTGTGTCAGTGAAGACAAAAGTATAAACACGCAATTTTAGGCAACCTTTAAGCACCATCGTTTGTAGATCAGAACCTAGATAGGCTTCTAGGTTGATAATAATGGCTAAGGCAATGATTGAGTTCAAAGTTTATCCAAGCAGAAAAGTAAAGAAGAATGATGTCATAGTACGAAAGAGATTAATGAACACTGCAGCCTTTCACTACAAGAGGCCTCTCCCAAACTGACTATTCTTTTAACGGTAGCAAGAATAAAAAGAAAGTGGTTGTAGTGAAGGGGTTAACAGCACATTCTGTTGGGCCTATGTTGGTGCGGGGATGTAAAGGGGAAAATATGCAGGCAAAAGGCTGTGATCTCTGGAATTTCAGTGGATTTCCACCCCGCCTGTTGCACCTTGTACGAGAGAGAAAAGTACCACCAGTGTCTGTGCACCATGATATATTTTGAAACTCTAGAGTCTATCAGCCCGTCACTCTGTATATATCTTTTTATCTGACACCTCGACAAAACTGATCTCCAGGTGATTCTGTCCCTGCTCAGTAGCGACCCCTTCGACTATGACACGCCATCCTCCCCATATATTATTTATTACCCTAACTTTCCACCCACTTTTTTTTTCTTTTTCTTCTTCCAGACACCTCACTCTCATATTCTTCAAGTGAATTTCTTAGTTTCATCTCAAAATCACTTGTTTTCTTATACAATAATGAAGAGTAGCCTTAGCCATAAAGTATTATTTTTGCATTACGCAAACGTACTAGTAGTGCCTGGTTATAGTGTAGTACAATAGTTAAAGGCTACAAGCTATGAAAAGCTCATTATTGGTGTCATCGACCCAGTGTTGATGTTCTTGGTCAATTCTGGTCTGCTTGGCCCAGCAGAACCGTCGACTGCAGGATAGTAACTATCGTTAAGGGGTCGTCCCATAAGTTCCCTACAGCGTTGATGTTATGTCTGCGTCTTTATTGTGGAATGTATTGTGCAGTGCTCGATTATATGAGTTACGTTGTGTTGGCCTAGCCAATTCTGCAAGCGTGGCACGTACCATCAGCGCTGCCAACCAAAACAGATCCAGTGTGGCAACCGAGGAGGGCTGGGTGATGTCCCGATCTAATCCCAACAAGGTGAACTCGAGCAGCTGTAGCCTATACCTTTGACGAGTGGATTCGGATGGAAGCCTTGTAGTACAGTGTTCTGATCGATTTGTTGTTTTGTCCTGTGCGTGAAATGAGTGTGTTGGTGTTACTTCATTGCCATTGTTGCAATGTCTGGAGATGATAGGTTGTTGTAGAGTGTCTGGTTTTGTTTGTGGGATGATTTTTCTTTTTTTCTTTTTGTGCTTCTGCAATGTTTACTCTAACTTGGCTAAAAATTGCCATCTCGCCATCACGAATGCTGAGCTATAACAAAAAAATTACATTTTATTATGATGGTAGTCACGAAGCGGTAAGAAAAGGATGTAGAGTCATAGCCACATGAGTAAGGTGTAAAAAGAACAAAAATCTGGGCCAAGTTATAGTTGTGTTGTTTGGCTGTGTCACAAAATCGTAAGTGTGTTGTGATAGCGCAGGCTGCCATATAGAACTGTGTGCCTCTCATGTCAGTATATTCTTTAACAGGAAGAGCCTCGTTTTCGCAGCGTAAGTGAGCTGTGGGAGTAGTATTTGGGCAGCCAGTGATGATGTGTATAGAGCGTTGTTCTGTTTGATGTGCAAGGTCCTGTACTTGGTGTCATATAGGATGGGGGTCCGCGTTTCGGATGGATAGGAAATCACTGATCTGATTTATTGTTTATAAAGCATGGAGAATGTTTGTCGACTGTCTGTTTGTAACTGCACTGAGTGCGTTGAGTCTGGTGGTGCATCGGCTTGGATGTCTTGTGTGTGGTCCTTGAAAGTAAGTCCAGTGTTACACAGCACTTAAAGGATCATAGTGTGGCACAGAGACAGTGTTAAGTATGATGTGAGAGGTGTGCCTGTCCTCATGATTACTGCCGATAAGTGTGGTGGTAGATCTGGTCGGATCAGTCGTCAACCTATTGTCCTTGACACATGTCTGAAGTGTGCTGGGGTAGTCCTGTTGCAGTGTACAGACTATGTTTGCGATGTGGTGTGTGGTTGTTATGGTAATGTAATCTGCATAATTTTGAGGTAGTGTCCGTGGGCTTTTGGTATGGGAATATCATGCTTGAACAGTGTAGGTTGACAAGTGTGGGTGAAAGGAAAGGAATGCTGAAGAACTCCATTAGGGAAGTATCGTATTCGTGAAGACTTGTGCATATTTACAATATATGTAGTCTCCAAGTAGGGTTTGGTGTTGTTCATGTTTGTGTGTTAGATTTAGGTGATTAATTTGCGTCGGAGGATGGCATCAAAGGTTTTACTATAATATCTAGTGTATATTGTACTGTGAATCCCCGTTTTCTTTGCCTCACTGTAGTACTTTCTGGAAGGACTTTCACAGCTTCTAAACTCAGAAAATCTAGGCTTCACCAAACAAAGGAACGAGAAAAACACGCCGTACTGTGGTAAACCCCATCCGCTGGGACAGCTTATAGCCTGTCCTTCCGTATGGAAGGCGTGAGGTTACAGGCCATGCCTGCCTCTTTCCAGTCTGCTACCAAGCGTAATCCTGTAACAGGTAGCGGGTTGGGAGTCGAAAGTGAATGGTGCCGTGTTTGACACTTAATCCTTTAAAACTGTCTGCCCAGAGACTTTTTTTTTTTTTTTTTTTTGTCGCTGTCTCGTAACAGTAAACTTTTCGAACTGGAGCGGTTAGATATACCTTTTATAAAACCATTCAGTACGAGAGGGTTTACGTAAGTAGATAAATCGTCTGGGAACTGGAAGAATAAACTATAAGGGACACACCACAAATTGAAGAGGTAAAATACGGCAGTAGGTGGTGATATCAAACAGAGTATGTGGTAACAAACATCAGACGTATCTTTCCTTTTCTGAAGCACTCGCCAAGTTTACCTCGTGTTTACCTTAACCGAATACCAGTGACAGGGACGCCGGAGGACAAGAGGTGGTGGGGGGGGTAGGGAAGGAGGAGAGGAAATGAAGGCAGAAGATGACGAAGCGTGAGGAGGAAAGAAGGACGTGTGAGGAAGAAAGAGGAAAGGATGGAAAGGAAAGAGTAATGGGAGAGTAGGAGAGAAGGAAGAGTTACATGGAGAGAGGGAAAGTTGGGGAGGAGAGAAGGATGGATGAAGAGGAGAGAATGTGGAAATGGGAAGAAGAAAGGGAGGGAAGCAGAAGAGAGGGGGAAACTTGGACAAAAGCTTAGGAAGAGTGGAGAGGGAAGAACGAGGAGTGGTTAGGAGAAGGGAAAGAGGACATCATAGAGAAGCAAAGATGGAGAGGAGAGAGGGGAAGAAGAAAGGAAGGAACCACGAGAGAGAGAGAGAAAGAACTTCTGCATGCCTTTGTGTGTGTGTGTGTGTGTGTGTGTGTGTGTGTCTGTCTGTTTTATGCTAGGAAGAGGGAACCAAAGGCCACGAGCCCGCAAACTGTGTGTGTGTGTGTGTGTGTGTGTGTGTGTGTGTGTGTGTGTGTGTGTGTGTGTGTGTGTGTGTGTGTGTGTGTGTGTGTGTGTAAAATGGGTGAGGGAAACTACAGTATACAATCCGGTACCCCGCAACTTACACAATCGAAACTTAAGATGGGGAAGGGGAAAGGAAGGGGGAGGAGGAGGAGGGAAAAAGTACTCCCTTATTAGCACTAATTTCCTCCTCCTCCTCCTCCTCCTCCTCCTCCTCCTCCTCCTCCTCCTCCTCCTCTCTTTCTTATCCATTTCTCCACCTCTCTTTCTCCTTGTCCCTATTTCGCTATTTTTTGCCTTCACCTGTTTCTCCTATCCCATGGAATGGTGGTTGTTGTGGTGGTTGTGGTTGTTGGGGGTTGAGTTGCAGCATAAGTTAGAATTGTAGTAGCGATTTTTGTTTGATGTTGTTAGTGGTTGTGGGTGGGTGGCTGTGGTTACTTCGACTGTAAACAGTAGTACTGGTGGTGGTGGTTGATGTTAGTTGTGGTGATTGGTGGTGGGTGGTGGCAGGAAATGCGATGGTGGTGATTGAGGGTGCATGGTGGTTGTGGTGGCAGGAAATGCGATGGTGGTGATTGAAGGTGCATGGTGGTTGTGGTGGCAAGAAATACGATGGTGGTGATTCAAGGTGCATGGTGGTTGTGGTGGCAAGAAATACGATGGTGGTGATTCAAGGTGCATGGTGGTTGTGGTGGCAGGAAATACGATGGTGGTGATTGAAGGTGCATGGTGGTTGTTGTGGAAGTAGTGGAGATTCTCGTTGTTTAAGGTTGTTCTGGTTGTGGTTGTTGGAGGTGGGTGCTGGTTGAGGGCTATAGGGACGTAGTTGTAGTTGTGGTTGTTGAGGGTAGGGCATAGTAGCAGATCATGGTAGTTATGGATGTTGCAGGTGAAATATGGGAAGAATTGATGGTAGGATAGTGGTTGTTGGTGAGCTGTGGTTTATGGAAGTTGATTGATGGCTGTGGTAGGAATGATGGTGGTGATTGCGCGTGGAATGGGGTAAAAGGTAGCTGTGGTAGGAATGATGGTGGTGATTGAGGGTGGAATGGGTTAAAGGGTGGCTGTGGTAGGAATGATGTGGTGATTGAGGGTGGAATGGGTTACAGGGTGGCTGTGGTGGGAATGATGGTGGTGACTGAGGGTGGAATGGGTTACAGGGTGGCTGTGGTGGGAATGATGGTGGTGACTGAGGGTGGAATGGGTTACAGGGTGGCTGTGGTGGGAATGATGGTGGTGACTGAGGGTGGAATGGGTTACAGGGTGGCTGTGGTGGGAATGATGGTGGTGACTGAGGGTGGAATGGGGTAGAGGTGTAATACGGAAACTTAGTCGTTAAGAGGAAACAGCGAGCCAACTAAGTCCAGGAGAAGACTCAGTGGCACCCTGCTCTTTGCAAAAGCCAAATTTACCTGATGGCCTCCATAGTTTTTGTTAACCTTACATATAACTTTTAGAATTAACTGATATCCTTTTGTTCCAAGAGCTGAAAGAATTTTGCTTAAATAAGGGAGAGAGAGAGAGAGAGAGAGAGAGAGAGAGAGAGAGAGAGAGAGAGAGAGAGATTTTGTAATATATCCAAACAATGTCAAATACAAGTATATATTCAGAAATCATTATGAATCGGTTAACAAGGTGGCCATTCGTGATAGAATTTTTATCATTCTTGATCATCATCATCATCACAACCACCGCCTCCGTCTTCTGTGTTTTTTCCCCCCAAGGCAAAATCGGTCTGTTTGTTAACAAAATATCTCAAAATCAAGTAGGTAAATTTTGTTCAAATTTTGTGGGCAGTATCCCGGGATCTGTGACTTGAACTGAGTATTATTTGGCTTAGTAAACTGCAACCATTTTATTTTAGCAGAGGTTACTGATTTACTTCTTTACTGATGGCAGCCGATACAAGTAAGGGTAATGTGGTTACGTATCACAGCATAGTTTATAATACAACCTTATCAGTACCGTTATCGTTATTATTGTCCGCCTAGCGAGGCGATAATGTAATCACCTGCGTCTGTGTGTGTCTGTGTGTTACCAAAATATCTCAGCATCAAGTGGGCAAATTGTGTCCTGCGGGCAACTATATTGGGCTATGTGACTTGACCTGATTAGATTTTGGCGAAGTAAATTGCAGCAATTTTATTTTTAGCAAAGATTACTAATCTAGTTTTTAAATGATGGTGTGCGATACACATTCGTGGGCTGATGCTTTGGCTCTCCCTGTATCCAGGAATTATGGAAAGCCCATATTCCCATCCGCACCAACCTCTGCACCAACACTCACCCCGCCATGTTCCATCTACACTCGCTATATATAATATCAATTCCTATGTAAACTCATGAGTATTCAAAGCACTTGAGCCAAATTGGATTCGCTTCTGGTGTGTGCAAATGCGTGAAAACATTGGACAAGGCTGAAGCAAACGTGGGAAATCCAGTACTTATTACGGCTGCTGGAACGTAACTAACGCGAGATTATAACAGAGCGTTTAGGAAAATAATTTTGTGGAATACGATATTGTTCTGTAAAAGCATAACGTGGCTGTCCCGAGCTGCGTAAATGATACGGACAAAGGTATTTGAAGTTTGGGCACAAAGGGTACTTGGGTTACACACATTATAGGTTTATTATACTTTACACTTTGGTTATATACAGTATAGTTTAGATTACACATACTGAGTGTCTAGCCAGTTTTATATATACTGATGTGTATCTGTCTATCTATATCTATCTATATATCTGTCTCTATCTATCTATCTGTCTATCTATGTATCTATCTATCTAGAGAGAGAGAAAAAAAAAAAAAAGGATCTTGTTTGGAGTAAATAAGTACTGGATATGGGATCCACTTTTTGTTTTTTTGGTTTTTAGATACAAACCCATTCAACCTGAGGACGTCAATATATTGTTCTTGCTGACACAATACATTTCAACAAATCAGGAAAGTAGCCTAATAGTAAGGCGTTTGATGAATGAAGTTGTTGGCCTTTAGTAAGAATAAAGTATAAAATGTCAACCTATTGGAGATAAATAGTTGAATGGTATTTTGTGAAAATCCAATCCCTTCACAACGATGACATCCTATTTTGGTATATTCCTCCAGACTTCATGTATGTTAGGAATGACCTCTGGAAATGAAGGGTTAACGAAGGCCATAATTAACCCCTCCAGTTTAAGACTTCTCCCTTAATCAGTATCAGATCACATAAATAAATTCTAATTACCAAGTGACCATGTCTTCCTGCGATACTGGCAGTGTGCAGACATTCGGTTCCCCTAGGTCGAGTACTTCTGTCCAGCACACGCATTCACGTCTCACCACTTTGGCGCTAATACCCACCGCCCGTACTTACTACAGGTTAGGCCTATCTCTTTCATGGCTGGTATTTATGTAATTAGCTTCGATGGTTAAAATATGTCAGTAGGTAGTGTGAAATATCTGTAGGTACTGTGTAAGGAAGACTATTCCCAACATTGTTCTCTGTCCCAGTATCCGGTCTGTCAGCAGTCTACTGTTCAGTCCATTCTTTATCCACTCCACTGCCACCTCGGGTTGATGCTGGACTAACGCAGAATATCTTAATTACAGGTGGTGTAGCTGAAGTTTTATCCTCGTATTAACTAGGAAATATGTCGTGGCTTTGGTGATAAGAGAGTCTAGCTTATTTTGTACAGAACCCGTAATGTCATTATTTCACATGCAGCCGCCAGCATCTAGCCTCTAGTCAGTAGCAGCTAGCAGTTGAAGCGGATACACACACACACACACACACACACACACACACACACACACACACACACACACACACACACACACACACACACACACACACACACACACACACACACACACACACACACACACACACACACACACACACACACACACACACACACACACACACACACACACACACACACACACACACACACACACACACACACACACACACACACATTCAAAATTTTGCAAGTGATGTTGGTCTGCGTATCTATTTATAGCCAGACGCCATAAGCCCTTAAGGGGTGACCAGTTTGTCGCTTGAGCTAGTTGTTTTACCTTCCGCCAACCCACTTGTTGACACGTTGGAGCACGTGTGGGTTCATTACTGGTTATCACCATATAATGATTCACTGTGGCTGAAGGACTTCAGTGGCGAAACTTGTTGATAGTTATTATTAACAATGCACCAGTTCACCCTTCTCTGGCTAACGCTATTTAGCCTATACCGGTTCTCACTAGAGAGGCTGGAAAGGTCATCTATGACCCTCGTTCGAGAGTGTTGACTACCCCACGGGGCAAGCCTGCGTCAAGACCTACTGAGATACAAGGTCTGATCATTTCTGTTTAAAAATCATACCGCTCTGCGCATGACATCACGTGGCACCTTAGCCCGCCACTCCAGTAGGGTCAAGGCGATCAGTTGGACTTAGACTCTCCTTGGGTGAACATCCCCAGCTCCTCCTGACTTTTCACTCCAAGCTTGGCTAATGGTGTGCTGTTCAGTTTACGGGTGCACATCCTGGCAGCGAAAAAATAAGGAGAATGAAATTATACATTTATATCGTTTCCCAAAGGATGAGGAATTGAAAAAAAAAGGTGGATTTATCTTTGTGGCAGAGATAATATTAATGTCTGCAATGCACGCATCTGCAGTCTACATTTTGAACCCTCTGCTTATAAGAGACACCTTCAGTATGAACTCTTGAATCTACCAGTTCCTGCCAATCTGAAGAAACTTAAGGTCACTGCAGTCCCAACAGTCAACTTACCGAGGTTAAAACGTAACCTTGCAACCGACTGGTTGTCCGAGTGCAGTCATTATTAGCAATAAGGGTTACAATAACTGACTGAAGAAATTATTGCCAAAATAAAGTACGAGTATAATACCAAAATAAAATACGAGTATATATAGTTATTTGTGTAGATTAATTTAAAAACGGGGCCATTCAAAGTTTGTAAGATAGTCTAGACACATTTGAAATTTTGAATTCTCGGGTCAAATCAAAACACAACCAAATAAAATTTTTACTAGAGTAGTCACAGCCTTGCAGGAGCGGCTTAGCGTGGAGCAATCAGCCTACTGCTGTTATAATTTTTTCTTTTGTTTAAGTTCACTTTGTGTTTGAAGATGTTACTCTTTTGCCGTGTTATTAGTGTAGTCACAGTCTTGCAGGAGCTGCTTAACATGGACCAGTCAGCCTACTGTTATCATTTTTTCTTATGTTTTAAGAAAAGTTGTAAAAAGTTCACTCTGTGTTTGTAGTGCCTTCCATTCCCTCCCTTATTTGCCTGAAATATATATGTGAAAACGACTGGTATGGAAGTTGAAGTAACTAATGGGAAGTGACACAATAATGATTATGATGATGGTGGTTATAGTGGTAAGACAGGCATACTGTAGAAGCCGAGGGAATTATAGTAGTGATGCATTGGTGATTCTGGTGATGGTAATTATTATAACAGTGATGATGATGGTGATAATGGTAGCTGTAATCACGGTAAATAACGATGAAGGTACTTTGTGTTTCTAGTGTCCTATGCAGCCTTATTTGTCGGAATATGTGTGTGTGATGATGTAATTTATAGAAATTGGGAGAGCTACGGTAGTGACAGTGATGCTGACGATGATAAAAGGTATGTTAATAGTTATGATGAAGATGATGAAAAGCCTTAACACTAATGAATGAACAGCAATAATGTTTCATCACCACCATAATGGAAACGATAAGACTGGTACAAATGATGAATTCAGATATTCCAAGTTCATATACTCTGCTTAAGAAGTTTAAAATATTGAAGCCATAAATTAGGAAGCATTCAGTAACAATAGTAGGATTAACACCGAATATAGTTATATTAAACAATGGCGAGGGCGACAACATAATTTAACAAATTGTGGTAAATTGTCGCAGTTACCCATCCCCTTTACTTGTTTTCTCTGAACCCCCGCGTAATGTACCGCATGACGTCACCAAGGTGCGCGGGGGAGGCAAAACGATCAGACCTGTTCTCTCACTCGATCTTGGCCTGCGTAATGTGCATTCGACTTAGTGTATCTGAAAATGTGTATCACATACCGACTCGCAGTAAGCTACGGTCTTCATCGACCCACGAGCCAAGAGATCCTCTGTTCCTCTTTACTTCTTTTTTCTCCCTGCACCAACACCTCATATACCAGTGGTGTTGGTGCAGGGAGATAACAGAAGGAAAGAGGGACAGAAGAATAAATAAGAGAGAGTAGACTCACTGATGGATTACTTGATTTAATAAAGCACAGTCCTATTACAAAACATGCACAATACAACAGGCAAACAAAAATTCCAAAACATTATAGACAATGTTCAAACAGGACAGGAAGTGCTATAAATGAATAAAGGGGGAGGTGGGTAGGCTGGCGGATGTATGGCATGATATAATTTGTCAATAAGTGTGCATGATTGCCTCCAGCGACCCACATATTCCTGTTAACGAGAGGCTTTGGCAATACACACCGCCACCCAGTGTTATTAATGGCCGTGGTGCTGCAGGACTCAAATGTACCAATGCTTTCAGATATGCGTTTTGATGGTCCCTATTTTGATTGGACCGTGGTCATATTAGTGAGGTGACTGAGGTTATTTTTTGTAATGGACTAAAATTCCAGTGTTAATAATAGAAAATGTAAGCGTTTCTGTGTGTGTGTGTGTGTGTGTGTGTGTGAGAGAGAGAGAGAGAGAGAGAGAGAGAGTGTGTGTGTGTGTGTGTGTGTGTGTGAGAGAGAGAGAGAGAGAGAGAGAGAGAGAGAGAGAGAGAGAGAGAGTGTGTGTGTGTGTGTGTGTGTGTTTTGTGAGGGGTGTGAATGCGTTTGTGTGTGTTAGTAATTAAATTTCAATAAACTGCACACATGACTTACTTTAGGCATCGGAAGACTATTTTGCGTAGCGTCAGTGTTGGAGTTCAAAGTTTATTCGTACTTGCTGGCCTCTTGGAAACTCATGATAATTTGTCATCCTTAAGTAAAGATTTGTTTTGAGAGGATGTACAAACAGAAGTAAATTAATTTGTGCATTTCTTTCTTTGTCCTTCCTTCGAAAACAAATCGTGATAATGACAAGGAATTACCTATTATTATAACATCGTTTTCGGTTTATTCACACACACACACACACACACACACACACATATATATATATATATATATATATATATATATATATATATATATATATATATATATATATATATATATATATATCTGTATCTATATGTATATCTGTCTGTCTATTTGTCTATCTATCTATCTATCTATCTATCTATCTATCTATATATATATATATATATATATATATATATATATATATATATATATATATATATATATATATATATATATATATATATAAAACCTCTTATTACACACACACACACACACACACACACACATATATATATATATATATATATATATATATGTATATATATATATATATATATATATATATATCTATCTACATATATATAGACAGATAGATTGATTGATTGTTTGATTGATTGATAGATAGATAGATAGATGGATAGATATACATATACGTACTTATAATTATGCCAACAGCCATCAAGTAGGCTAGGTGGAGCTCGTTAGCCTTGGTTGGCAATCTACCTAGGAGAAGGAAAACTCTGAGGTTGGATAACCATATTCGGAGATTCCACGCCCCTGTCCATAGGCTAGTGGTGAGCCCTCTCCTGACTTGGGAGGGGTGGGGTTTGTGTCGCTTCCCGGTACAAAACAACCTCGTGCGTACCAAGAGAAGGAAGAGGGATAGGAGTCGGTACTTGTTGCCTGACACTGACCCAGTTTTGCCAGGAGGTCCTCCCTCGGACGCCGCGCCGGCTTGGCAGGGATTTTTGGGCCCTATCATGCTGGCGCCCATCATGATGGTTGCTAGGTAAAGCCTACAAGACCCCTAGCAACTGGATGATGGGGGAATCCGTTAGCCTAGACCCTCCTTTTGATTCACGTCGTCGTGGTGCAGAGGACACGCAAGCCCAAGGATCCATGCGCAGCATTGGCCTTCGTAAGGCACTGTGGGTGGGGGCTTGGAATGCTCTAAGCCTTTGAAAGGATGATCGATTGCGTTTGTTGTCACGAGAGTTTGGGCGATTGGGGTCGGCATAGCTGCAGTCTCTGAAGTGAGGCGACCTGGGAATGGTGAGAACAGTAATGATGGTTGCACATACCGTTGGTTTGGCTGTGATGATGGTGCCCATCTAAGGGGTGTTGCTGTGGCAGTTGCTGCTCACTTTCCCTCTTGTGTCGAGAGGGTTGCTCCGGTTGATGAGCGTATAATGCAGGTGAGATTGAAGCACCAGAAGGGTTGCTAAGGAGACTGATCACTTTCTTTTTAGTACTTACTGGAAGATCATTCAGAACTGTATCGGTACGTCCGGATATGGACGAGATCTGGATATGGTGCAATATCCTACCTATCGATACCCTACCCATACCCACCCTATGTGTACAGTATTCCTTCTAATTGTGGCAGTATTCTTCGGTCTTTCAGCTATTTGGAGTGCAAAAGACATAGAAATATCCAGTATAATGCTATACACCAAGAAAACATTGCTTAAACAATTAAAATCCAAAAAAATCCACAGTAGTTACCACCCAGTGAACGAGGGACAGGCGTCGTAACCTGCTAACCTCCAGCTGGTGTATTGTTTAACACCTCCTCCTCCTCCTTCTCCCCCTCCCCCCCCCCTGCTGCCGCTGCTGCTGCTGCTGCAGGATGATAAGATGGGATGTGTGGCGAGGTGATGGAGGCTTACCCACCTCAGGAGACTGTGAAAACAACCTCAATCTAACGTCTAATGATGACTCAGGGGCTGTCAATGTGCTTGGTTGTGGGTCCGAAAGTGAAGACTGGGGACAAGGTGGTGGTGGTGGTGGAAAGAAGAGGCTAGCATGCATGGGAGTGGAAGGCTTGAAAAGGAGTTGATCTTGGTGTGACGATAGGTGCGACGTTTCTGACAGAGGATGACAGTGTTCTTGACTTCCTGCAGATTGATCACCAGCTTCAGTCGCACCAGCTCCCTGTTGCAGTGCAAATGATCGGCATATTTGAGAACCAGCTCTATGCCAGCAAGTAGAGCACCAAGACAAGGGAGTGATGTAGTTGTGTGGTGCTCAATGTCAGGGTCCTCGTCCTCATCCTTGTCACTGTACTCTGTCAGCCTTGCAGAGACAGCAGCGGCAATCTCCCCATCAGATGTCTGGTAACCAGGATTGCCACCATTTTTGTCCAGCCACTCCCTCACCTTGTCAACGTCCGCATCCTTGCCTGCTGTACGTAGACAAAGGTGGAAATCATCCACGTCAAATCCTTCAAAATCATGCGAGGCCTCGTATCCCAGAAGGAGATGAGACCAACCACTTTCAAGGGTTTTGATGGAGACTTCCTTCCGAGCATTTGCCCAGTTGAACACTGCAGACTTGATGGTGAAACACCTAAGATTTTACAACGTTTGCTTCCAGCGTCTGTCGACCCCTTCTTCTTTCTCTAGCATTACTATAACCTTGTGCAGGAACCTTCGACAGTACAGTCTGTTTGCAGTCACAGTAACACCTTGGTCCATTGGTTTAATGAGAACAGTCGTATTAGGAGGCAGAAAGATGCACCTGAAACGACCATATCAGTAACCAATTCCTTCTTGGACGGATGGGCAGGGACATTGTCGAGGATCAGGAATGCTTTCACCTGGTTGCAAGAGATACCAAGTTCCTCTGTTTGATAATGGATAACATCCTTGATGAAGTGTCTGTGGAACCAATCTCTGAAGATTTCATGGGTAAAACAGGCCTTCACAGAATAGTACCACAAAAGAGGCAGGCTATCCATCAACCTGAGGAGACAATGTGGCTGTTTTGTGCGTCCAGCAATAACGGGCTTGAAGCGTGCATCCCGTTAGCACTGGCATGGCACAAAACTGAGACTCGCTGTTTGGACAACTTCCGACAAGGCACAGTCTTCTTCCTCTCTTCTGCCATGGTGTTTGTGGGCAAGGAGTGGTAGAAGAGGCCAGTTTCATCAGCATTGTACACTTGACTGAGATCAAGGCTCTCATCCTTGATCAGGTGCTACACTTTCTGGCGAAATGGCTCAACATCCTCCACTGTTGCATCCAAAGCCTTGCTATGTGTCTTACAGCCAGTAAGTCCATGTCAAAGTTTGAACTAGAAGAACCAACCTTCAGATGCCTTGAAGTTGTGCATGTTCTGTAGGCATGCAAACTTCTCGACCACCGCCTTCAACTCAGTCCCACTTACAAGCACGCTGGCACCCTGTTGTTGGCAGAACAAACCAAAGTCCACTGGTTGATGATGGCATGGTGGGTCTGAGACATCACCTTCCTGTCACCCTTCTGAACGGCATCGTTGCAGTCATGTCCATACTGAGTCAGCTTGTCCTGTGAGTTCTTGATATCAAACAAGGTTGAACAGGTCAGATCATATTCCCGCAGAATGCGTGAAGTCGTTAACCTTGCTCAATATCTCACACTTCTTCTCCAGAGTCAAAATCTTCCTCCTTCGTTTCTCGGGTAGTAGTGGGGCCATTATTACACTCATGCCACAGAGGAAAATCAAGGCCTGAAAAGGTAGGGAGCCACCACAAATGCAACAATGGAAGGTGCCATGGTTAGAACTCAGCCAAGCTCATCCACACTTGCAAGAGACAAAGGCGGGAACTGAAGTGCATCACCGCCACGTGAACACAGTGCTGCCAGTCTCTACTCCTGCTTGTCTATGAGCACACAATTAAAAACACCAAACTGACCTATGAGTGCAAGAGTCAGTTACGCTTGGCCAGGCAAATATTGCCACATGGCAGCAGCTTTGGATCCTTGTATATCATGGCCTCAAGGAGCCTCAGAGTAATTTGACCATTCCATAGGGAGGCAGACAGCCGAGTGTGCCCGGGAGCATTTGAGGGATCCAGGTGGCCGGGGGTCTTTAACCGTTTAGTGAGGAGGCAAATGGCCATTTTTGCTCAGTTTGTGGGTTAGAGTCTGTATTACTCATGCGCGGCCGGTAGCATCCAAGCGATCTGGGCGACCGGGTGACTTTGACCATTCAGTGATGAGGTGGACAGCCATTTTTGCTCAGTTTGTGGGTTAGAGTCTGTATTATTCACGTGCAGCTGGTAGTGTCCGAGTGATGACCTGGGTAGCCAGGGAACTTTGACCATTCGGTGGGGAGGCGGACGGCCATTTTTGTTCAGCTGGTGGGTTAGGGTCTATATTACTTGCACATGGCTGGTAGCATCCAAGTGATCTGGGCGGCCAGGGGACTTTGACTGCTTCAGTGAGGATGTGGACGACCATTTTTGCTCAGCTGGTGGGTTGTGGTCTATTACCCATGCTTGGCCAGAGAGGCTGGCTGGCCGCCCAACTGATTTTTTTTTATTTTGCAGGCCGCCCAGCTGGCGATGTCGGAAAATTTATGTTCGGATTCGGACAAAGAAATATGGATACAGAAATATAGAGCCAATGCCTAACTTTCAGATATGGACCATGTCCGGATATGGAGCATCTGGATAATTGAGCAATTACTGTACATATGTGTGTGTGTGTGTATATATATATATATATATATATATATATATATATATATATATATATATATATAGATATATAGATATATATATATATATATATATATATATATATATATATATATATATATAGAGAGAGAGAGAGAGAGAGAGATTATATAGATAGATAGATAGATAGATATAGATAGACAGATAGATAGATATAATCTGTAATTGACGAGTAAATCACAAATACATGTGATACACAATATGTGGAATATTATATAATACAATCGAACGTGGAGTACCGAGCTTTCACTTAGGCTCTTGTTTCAGGACATCTTCAGGGGGAAGACAGGAGCTTTTGTAGCTCTCCAGTACCATATCTCAGATGCCAGCTACTGAATTAATTTGGATTCAATTTCAAATAATTATGTGAATTAATTTGGATTCAGTTTCAAATAATTATGAGAGTTTAACGTAAAGATAAAAATATGAATTTATACAAACTTATCTCTAAATATTCAACAGTCTTGTCCATAAAGTTGCCTACGTGTACATAGTAAAATTGCACATACAAATGAATACCCATATTGGTCTACATGTTTAGTTTGTATTGTGTTATTTATTATGAATGAACATGGCTGTCAAAGGAGAGTGTTTACAATCTCTACAGCTCAAAGGATCACTCCTAAGCTGAATCAAGTAAACTGGTGTAAGGAGAATAAAACTTAATTGTCCTCTAGCTCAAGTCTTTCTAAAGCAAACATTTTTAGTCCATGGGGTGAGTGATTAGAAACAAATTTAATTTTAGGTTAGAGGCTATAACAGTATCATCGCAACTTTTGTTTTTAACTTTGAAACACATAACAGTGAAGTTGAGGTTAATGTATTGTGTGCCATGTTTTATTGACAGAATGTTATATTTCTTCATTCTTTAAAGAAATATTTTAGCATCAGCCTGAATGTTAAGATTATCATAATTTCCAAACACTATTATGTGGGAAATGCTAGAATAGATGGATGGTTGGTCACTGGGGTGTACCTACTGAAGTGGATGGGAATGGAAAAGCTTTGATGGACGCTAGTGCAGGGAAGGGCTTAGTAATAGCTGTCACCTTTTTCAGGCACAAAATGATTCATAGGTATACGTAGCAAGTGATAAGGAGGATATGAGGTCAGCTGGATGAACGTAAGACAGTGATTGATTATGGGTGTGCAGATGATTGAACGAGAAGATTATGGGCTTGACACGAGAGTGTATTGATGTTGCGGGAGTGGACTACCTGATCATTACATAGTAATATCTAAGGCAGAGGCGCAAAAATGATGGTTGAACAGAGGAAGAGAGAGGAAGTAAACAGTTTTTTCGAAAGGAGTAGAAAAGCTGCAGAAGGAGAGAAAAAATCGGAATGCATGAGAGAAGTGGAGGAGTGACTTGATGTATTGATCTGATTTACAGGACTCGGAGGAGGTGGGGGGCATATGTATGGCATTCGCAGGAATCTATGATGCATGTGAGGTAGTGTGTGCGGTGACGAGAAGACGCAGAGATGTGAAACGAACAATGCGGTGGAATGAAGACGCGAAAAGAGATGTAGGAGAGGAGGAGAAATCATATAGTGACTGGATGGGGATTAGAGGAATAGAGGGTGTAGATTGACGGAAAAGAATTTTGTATGTTGAGAATGGGGAAGAGGTGAAGAGACTAGTAAGAAAAGAGTGGCTGACGAGTTTGAAAGATGTGTAAGTGAAAAATGGAGGGACGGTAGGAAAGCTTTTTTGAAGAACGTGAAAGAAGTAAAATGAAAGTGGTAGAGGGATGAAAAATAGAAATAGCTTGATGGGGATGAGGAAGAGAAAAGAAGTGAGCAGATAGAGAAAACACGTCAAGAAATTGCTGAGTATGAAGAGGTAAACAGTATTTTTTCTTTATGCAAGGATGAAGGAGCCAGAGGCTAGAAGCATAAGCTGTAGATATGTTGGTAAGCCAATCCCTATGGAGAACATTTGTCTCATAGGTCCAGTTTCATCTAGAGTTTCAGTATATATTTCTTTTGTTCATTGTTCGTCTCTTTTTTGGCTAACTGATAGTTCCACAAAATTGGAAAAGTGTCAGTATGACAGGCATTAGAACACAAACTTAATGCAAGGTGTAGTAATACCGTATATTGTATTCTTACAGTCTCTGTACAGATTACGTTCTGTTTACAGATGAAGGAATATTATATCAGATTTTCAGCATAATATAAATGAAGTGTATGTATGTTGGTAATTGTGTACATTAATGTTGCAGAAACACCATCAACATATAAGTGTCTATATCAGAGAGAGAGAGAGAGAAAGAGAGAGGTATGTATTACGAATGAGCCAAATTGTGAGCGATATATATATATATATATATAATTTTCTGCATGTACGTCCGAGTCTCGTAGCCACACTGTGATCAAGGAAATGTTATATACACCAGTTTACCATAACGAGCCCTACCATATGGATGTGTCAGTAGGCAGGCTAGTTATGTATACTCTGTTAGATTTTTTTTTTTTTTTGTACACCATTTACGCTAGACAATTTTACTGAAAAATTCACCTTCTCGTACTGAAGGGGTTAATGGACGATGCATCTTCTCTAGTTAGAAGTCTCTCAAAACTCAGTAAATCGTCGTTAATAATGAAACATCGACATATCCTCGCTGTGAAGTGGTTCATAAGTATAAAGTATTGTTATGTATATTTACCTGAATAAGGACCCTTTTTTTTTTTTTTTTAATTCCTTCACATTCCAGGTGATTTTAATCATCTTGGAAACTGTCAAATTAGGGAGATCAGATACCGCCACTATTACTCCCCTCATTGCCTAATCCTAAGTTAAATTAAATCGTATACGGGTCGCAATACGTAAATAAAAATGAAGTCCTTTTAGTGAAATGTTTAATTAAGGCAGGTAGAACTGGTAACAATGCAGGTAATTTGTAGACAGGTTGAAGTAATGAGCAAAGACAAAGGGTGAGAGTTTTATTGCTGGTGTGTGTGTGTGTGTGTGTGTGTGTGTGTGTGTGTGTGTGTGTGTGTGTGTGTGTGAGAGAGAGAGAGAGAGAGAACGTGTCTTTACGTGCATGAAGTAGCTTAGGAGGAGTCAGAATGCTTTTACGAGCGCGAATGTCTTGTTTATGTGTGCTTATCAGCTATATGTACAAAGAAACGTGTGTGTGTGTGTGTGTGTGTGTGTGTGTGTGTGTGTGTGTGATAATGCAAGGTTTGTGTCGGGGGGGGGGGGCTGAAAGATCGATTTTCTGAAGTCAAAGATAGTGAAGGAAAGGCAAGGGAGAAACAGCCAGGGCGTGGAGCGATGAGAAGTGGGGAAGGAGGAAGATGTAAGACAGGTGGGGGAGGGGAGGGAAAGTGAAGGGAGGAGCAAGATAGAATAAAGGAAGTGGAGGGGCAGTTTAGGGGAAGTGAGGAGAATAGGGAAAGGGAAGGGAGGTGAGATGTGAGATGGGATGTGAGGGAAAGGGTGCAGGGGAATCCAGGGTGCAGTAAGGGTGAAAGGGACAGCAAGGTTGGGGTTTAAAGATGCCTTGGTCACCTAATGCAGCCACCTCCCCCTCTCCACCCCACCCTCACCCCTACCCAACATCCTCCACTTCACCTCTCCACCTTACCTTCCACTTCACCATCGCCTCCACCTCCACCTCCATATCTCGACCTTCACATCTCGTCCTCCACTTCACCTTCCTTTCCTCCACTTCACTTCGCCTCCCCATCTCCCCCTCACCTCCCCACCTCCACCTCACCTCTCCATCTCAACCTCACCTTTAACTTCACATTCCATATCTACCTCACATCAACCCACCCTCACCTCTCCACGTCCACCTCTCCACGTCCACCTCTCCACCTCACCAAACCTCACGTCTCTTTTCCTCGCCAGTGGTAGCTGGTGGCGACTATCATCCACTCATGTGATGTAGTGCTACCGACTTCTTCCATCACCTTTATCATTCTGTCCCTTTGTCTGGCCTTTTCTATATTACTTTTTCACTTCCCTCCTTTCACTTTTTATTACTCCCTTGCATTGCAGGTGGCTCTACACTGTGTGACACACCTAATGGTTTCTTGTAACCTACGAAACCATTATAATGCTGGGTAGTAACTATATACTCGTAACCAGATAACGGGGTGATGTGAAGCCTGGTATGGCGCCCCTTTTAACTGGGTGGAGAGACGCAAATGCGGCATGTATCCAGGAACAACATCTCATTTCCTGCATCTCGCGACAGCGAGGCACTGTCCACCTCAAGAGCACACCTGTCCACTGCAAGGGACAGCCCTACAGGGGCGGTTGCTTGTCTGCGGTTGATGGGTTTGCTTAGGCAGACAAATTAGGGTTGATCAACAACAACACTTTCACCTCACCACTTCTCCACCTCACATTTCAACCTTCAACCTCTCCTCCTTCACCTCACCTCGCCACCTTCACATCACCTCGCCACCTTCACCTCACCTCTTCATCTCCACCTCACTACACCTTCAACTTACATGTCCACCTTCATCTCACCTCTCCACCTTCACCTCACCTCGCCACCTTCACCTAACCTCACCACCTTCACCAACCTCTTCACCTTCATCTCACCTCTCCATCTCCACCTCACCTCTCCACCTTCACCTCACCTCTCCACCTTCACCTCACCTCTCCATCTTCACCTCACCTTTCCTCCACTACCACTTCCCCTGTCTACCTCCATTTCACATCACGTCTCCACTTCACCTTACTTCTCCACCTCACATTACCTCACCACCACCACGTCGCCTCTCGCCTGCAAAGGCCTTCATTATATTTTTACCCATCTGGCCGGGTGCTTGGTGGAATATGAAATGATGCATTATTTTTCCCTTTTTTTTTGTGTGTGTGTGTGTGTGGAGGGGGTGGCAGAGGGAGTGGAGTCTAGTTTCAGTGAGTTTTTTTTTCTTCATTTATTTCTTTTTCTGGTCATTTCTGGCTGCCTACCGTCCATTATTATTCCGTCCTTTCTGTAACTCTTTGGCCACCTCCCCTTCCCCGTCACCATCTCACTCATGCTTCTCTTCCCCCTCACTCCCGGCCAACCTCCATATTTCAGCCTGTCTTATGTACTATAAACTCAAACCTCTTTTTTATGTGGTCATCATCATCATCATCATAATCATAGTCGTCGTCGTCATTCACATTCGTATTTTTCTTCTAATTCGCCTATCCCTCCCTCTTTCTTCTATATTTTATTCTCCCTTCCCGTTTGCGATTAACTCCTCTTTTCCCTCCGTGTTTGATCTTCATATCTCTTCTCTTTACCCTTCCCTCCAGTTTACTCCTATATTTTTCCCTCTTCCCACTCCTTCTTTCATTTTTTAACTTCCCTCTTTTGTATTTCTTGTTTTCCTTCCATATATTCTCCCTTCCTCCTTTACTCTCCGATTATTATTTTTTCTCATTCTATCCTTTATTCTCCCTCTCTCCCTCCTGCCCGTCATCTGTCTTTCGTTGTCCTTCCCCTTCTTCTAGTCTCCATCCATCCCTCTTTCTTTTATTATCCTCCAGTTTCCCTCCTATCCTTTCGTCTGACTTAGACCTCCTCTTCTTTTCTCTCCTCTCTTCATTTCTCCAGTTTTACCTCTCCCTCTCTTCCTTCCTTTCTTTCATTGGTCCGCAATCTCATTTTCCCTCTTTCTTTTCATTGCTTCTCTCTTCCTTTGGTCTCTCCTCTTTCCTCACCTTCCCCTCTCCTTTCTGTCCCTCCCTCTATCCCTCTTTCCACTCTCTCCCTTTCTCACCTTCTTTCTCCTACTCTGTGCCCTCCCATCCTTTTCATCTCTGTCATTCTCTCGTCCACAAATCTAGGCCTTCTCTTTACTGCTCCTCCCCTCACCTAATTTTCAAATCTCCCCTCTGTCCTCTCTTTCTTACGCTCTTCCTTCCCCGCCCCTTAGTAACTCCTCTTCATCTCTCCATCACCATTTCTTTTTCTTATTCATCACTTCCCTTCGAACATTACCTATCCTCCCAGTCCTGACCTGTCTTCCTATTCCTTTTCTGCCCTACATTGTCCTTTTCTATCTTATTTTTGCCATGTCTTGCTGTGCCCTGCTTTCCCTTTCTGCTGTCATGCCCAACGTTGCCATGTCCTCTCGTGCCTCCCCCCATCTTTTTGTTTTTATCCTGCCCTACCTTCCCTTTTTTTTTTCCAGCCCTATGTTTCCCCGTTTTATCCAGCCCTAACTATACCGTGTTTATCTCGCCCTACATCTCTCCCTTTCTATACTGTATTGCCTTCCTCCCTTTATCCTGCTTTACCTTTTCCTTTTATCCTGCCCTATACCTTTCCCGTTTATATCCTGCCCTATCCCTTTCCCCTTTATATCCTGCATTGCCTTTCCTCTTTTTATCCTCCACTACCTTTCCAATTTTATCCTGCCGTGCCTTTCCCCTTTGTATCCTGCCTTTCCCTGCCCACCTCTCTTTCTTTGCCCTGTCCTACTTTTCCACTTTTTATCTTCCCCAGCCTTTTCTCTTACTGCTCTACTTTGTCTTACCTTTTCAGCTTCCCCTGAACACCCATTATTTTCTCTCCCCCTCTACCATAATTTACCATTTCTCTCCCTACCCTTTCCGTCTGTCTCTTCCCCTACCTATAAATCTGTCACCCTCTTCTCTGTGCCCTATTCCTTCCCATACGTCTACTTCCATTCTCTCTTCCCTCTTCCTTTCCTCTTTTTTCCCTCTCTCCGTCCATAAGTCCAGGCTTCATCTTCCTCCACTCCTCCCTCACTTCACATCCATACGAGTATTTTTCTTCCTCTGTATTTTATTCGTTTCGACCCTCCATCCCATTCTTTTCTACCGTTTTCCCTCATCTCCCTATCCCTGCCCTCTCCTCCTCCTCCTCCTCCTTTCCACCCAGTCTCCTCCTCCTCTTCCGTACCTATTCTCCTCCTCCTCTTCCGTACCTATTCTCCTCCTCCTCCTCCCTACCCATCCTCCTCCTCCTCCTCCCTACCTATTCACACTTCATCCCTCCCCTTCCCTCACTTTCCCCACCCCTCTACTCTCCAGTTTTTCTTTGATTCTCCTTCCTACCAACTTCATTCCTTTCTAGCCCTTTCCCTCCTTTCCACCATCTTCCTCATTCTTCTCCCCTCCCCTCCCCTCTCCTTCCGTCGCCACCAGAAGAGGGAAGGTCACGCTAAGTTACCCACAGCGTGACCAGCCTTAACATTATGCAAATAGCCACCAGAGGAGAAAGATAACGAAAAAAAGCAGTTGAACATAGCGGTATACCCCCTGTGCTTCCAGCGGAAGGGGAGGGGGGGAATTGAGGGAGGAGGGGAGGGTGGAGGCGAAGAGAGGGGACGGGAATGAAAGAACAGGAAAAAGGTTCAAGGAAAAATATGAAGAAGGAAGGAGAGCGAAGTA
Source organism: Coenobita brevimanus (assembly GCF_032717465.1). Lineage (NCBI taxonomy): Eukaryota > Metazoa > Arthropoda > Malacostraca > Decapoda > Coenobitidae > Coenobita > Coenobita brevimanus. The sequence goes on along the minus strand of NC_137033.1, from coordinate 51,555,723 downwards.
AAGGTGAGAGCTTACGGCAAGGCAAGAGGCAGGAAAATAAAGAGAAGAAAATGTGGGAGGCAAAGGAAGGAGGGGAATGGAGGAGGCCTGTACAGATACATACATACATATACATATACAGTATATGTGTACGTGTATGTGTGTGTGTGTGTGTGTGTGTGTGTGTGTGTGTGTGTGTGTGTGTGTGTGTGTGAGAGAGAGAGAGAGAGAGAATTATCTAGAGATGACGGTATCGGGGAAGGAGGTACTGTACCCTTGAGAGAGAGAAGGGAAAAAAAGAGAGGATATAATCAAGAGTATTGAGGGAAGATTGATAGGGAGGGGAAGTGTAGTGAGGGGTTTGAGGAAAAGAAAATGGGACGAGAACAGTGAAGGGAAGGGCAGAAAAAGAGAAAGCTAAGAGGGAAGAGATGGAAAGAGGGGAAAGGGACGAAAACTTTGTGGATAAAAATGGAGAGATGAGTGTGAAAAGGGGATGGCGAATCCCAGTTTTTTAGTATCATTTTTGAAATGCATAATGGAAAAATATGTTTAACCTTTTTGCGGGACTTCTGACTGGTGAGTAAAAAGCTGTGCAGAATATTTCATTCCTATCCTAACAGATGTTCTGAAATTAGCTGTCATGAAGTCGATGCGTACATAAACGTTAGCAATCTCACTGTTAATAATACTGCCCAGTGAGAAGCAGGGAAGTTTGCCCTATGGTAATTGCTTACAATAAAGTGCGTTTGATATCCGCCAACGACACAGGGTTTTATCATACGCAGGATAACCTTACATTATCAGAAGAATGAACACTATCATGAATAAAACTTTGGCAGAGAAAAGAAAGTAGTTTGTTCTTTATTACAGCTAGCGACGGACAATTTTGTTCAGCTCAAGTAAACTAACCGCAGCCAAAGGTTTAAGAAAGGAAAAAGAAGAGCAAAACAGCATAATGACAGAGAAACAATAGAGAGGGATAGGGGAGAAAAGGCAAAGAAACGAGTCACTATGGACTGAGAGAGAGAGAGAGAGAGAGAGAGAGAGAGAGAGAGAGAGAGAGAAATAGCGTTACTGTGAAAAGTTATAATGAATGAGGGTAGGAAGCAGCGGTATGAGAATAAAGTAGACTTAGCCGATGAGGGAAATGGAAATGAACTCATCAAGGTATGAGGCAACTGGAGAAGAAAGAATGCGTGAGAACAAGAAAATGGGGAGGCGGTGGCTGAATCAGTAGAGAGATGGCCTGCAGTCCTAATGGACTCGGTCTGAATTCCGGCTGGAGCAGGGAACAGCTTGAGGATCTGAATTTCGTAAAGCAGATTTTACTGATTCATCTGAAGACCCGCCGATATTTCGTAAAAATACTCCTGCTAATCCCAGCACATCAGTCCTGTATGAAACACTCCTAGCATGTATTCATTATCGACAGTGGGTGTTAGCGCTAAAGTGGTGACTGCTTCTAGCCTTTGGTTCCCTCGTCCTTGAAAAAAAAAAAATGTTTATTTGTATCATATGTAGCAGGACTACTGGGCCTAGGGAACAGACTGTGAAACCTATGTCCGGAGTCGGACACACACACACACAAAAAAAAAAAATGTGGAAATACAGTTGAGAAAAAGAAGTGAAGAGGGAGTAAGGAAGCTTGGGAAAGAAAGGCAAGTGGAAAGAAGAATAGGTGAGAAAACAGACAAGGGCTAGAGACGGAGAAACAGTGTGGAAAGTTAGTGTGCGAGGGAAAAGGGAAAAACACAGAGGCCAGAATCATATACTCTGAGAGAAAAACGAGATGATGGGATGAACATTTTTTTTTTTTTTTTTTTTTTTTTTTTTTTTTTGTAGTTCCTCAGTTTTGGCAATGCCTGACACAGCAGACCTTTCAACCGCAGGTAAACAACTGCCATTGTGGGGTCGCCCCATTGATTTGTTACACCATTGATGAGGTGCCTGCGTCTTAGTGTGGCATGTGTTGTGCAGTGTTCCATTGTGTGTTATGTGTGGACTTATTTTGCAAGTGTGACTCATGTCAGCTGTGATTCCATTCAATCCTAAGCCTAGCTAGGGGAACTTGATCAACTCTAATAAACTAATGGGAGGATATTGGGAGGGAAGTTAACTTGTAGTATACAGTCATACCTTGCTATAGAATAGAGTTGCGTCAAGTGAAAACCTACCGCATAACGACTTATTGTGGAGTGAGGTCGATGTAACATGGGTTCAGTGAGGATAGGGAGGGTGCCCTTAACCATGAAACCCAAAGTCCCACATAAAACCTTTGCCATCCACCTGAAGTTTGTCTTAGGCCTCTCTGAGTCGTCATCAAGGGTCCCCCCCCCCAGAGGCTAAAGGACAGCTGCAGGGCCTGGACGATCACTCCAGATCCTCAGGAGGAGGTAGAGAGTGATGGGGAGAGTGATGTGGTGAGGTCAAGATAGAGTGATGTGCTGAGGCCGAGGGAGAGCAATGCAGTGAGGCTCATGGAGAACAGAGCGATGAGAGTGAGAGAGAGTGCTTGGCATTCAGGTGTGCCTGGCGGTGGTGAACACGAAGCAGACATAATGGAGGCAGGTGATGCAGGATGTTGCATTAGGACACGATTAGTTGATGGCCTTGGCTCTTCCTCAGTGCTGCTGACAGGGGAGAAGGTGATGGTGGTCTGCTGTGCTGCCCTTTTCGTAGTTGACAACACCTTCCAGTATGCGCTCAAATGTTGCTCGATGCCATGCGTTGATGTCACTCCTTGCTAGATTTGGGTCCTTCTGGAAGAATGCAGTGCCTTTGTCCACTATCGCAAGGAACTTCTCCAAGGTTTTTACATCGAGAACACGAAGGTGCCCGTCCTCATTGCTGTTCTCGCCACCTTCCTGTGCCTTCATCACACATTCCCTGAACTCACTGAACTCTCTGTGGACAGCTGCTTGGTGTGGCTGTTCAAGACTTCTTGCACATCTTCCTTGTTACCTCCTCAAATCTCGTCTCGTGCAAGAGGTCGAAGATGTCTCGACGGATGTTCTTCACCTCTGGGAACTCGATTAAGGAGTACAAACATTCCAGCCAAAGTTTGCGCTAGATGGCATTCATTGTGCTTAGCAGGACCTTCTTCCACACTGCCATTATAGTGTCGATGGTGTGTTTCATGTTGTACTTCCTCCAAAACCACCACACTGCGTCACTCGGCCAGAGTCACTCATCCTCACCATCTGCCCCATGGTGCAACAAAAAGTAGCATGCCTTGAAGGCTGCAATGGTGCCCTGATCCATCGGCTGGAGCAGCAATGTTGTGTTGGGAGGCAGGTGCACCACTTTGATTTCATCCACCCAGTCCTCCATGCCATCAAGGTGGCTGGGGGCACTGTCAACCAGCAGGAGGAAGTGCTTAGCACGGTTGCTCCTGCTGGCATTGTCATGCCAGTCCTTTGCTGCCTTGAACCCTGGTGCGTGTCTTCCTTCCTTAGTGATGTATGTCTTCCTAGATATCCATTTGAAAAACAGGCCCATCTCGTAAAAGTTTAAGACCTGTTTTGGAGAGTATCCCCCATTCCTTTAAAATTGTCTTCTTGGCAGGGATTGTCTCGGTCACAATGTGGCCTGCACTGGCATCCTCACAATGCGTGGTCACATATTTAAGACAAGCATGGGCCTCAGACCACTCAAACCAACCCGTTGCTGGGCTTGAACTCCTCCTTGGTCTCCATACCATGCTTATCCTGGAGGTTCTTCCACAGATTGAGAGCCTCATTGCAGTTGAAGGTGCGATGAAGAGGCTTCTTTTCTCGGTTCAGGTCATTGACTCATAGAACTAGGAGATGCTCCATCTCCTTCAGGATAGGCTCTCTTGTACTGGTTTGTCATCTTGCGTCAGGGAAGGCATGTTCTGCGACGCTGCAGTTACAGCATCTGATTTCTTTATGTATCATCGAGACCATGCACTGGGGCAGCCTTAGGGCGTCAGTGTTCTTCCTCTGTCCTTGCCCCTTCTTATGGCGCTTAACTGTGTTTAATTTCACGTCAAGGGAAAGGCCACACCTTGCCCTTGGCACCATCAGCAGCTCCACATTTTCCACTGCACCAGACATGATTTTCAAGCAAAGAGTTTCACTTAATTCACGCACAGAAAGTCCTTTCTCGGCTTACTATCGCGTGCGGTACTATTCGTGGCGTACCTGCACTGTTACTTGGCGATAGCTATGGTCTTATGCAAACTAGAAAGTTAGGTAACTCGGAGAACGTAGGGTTGACAGTTACAAGCGCTGGACACGTGAGCAAGTGGACTAGTGAGACTCGGAAAGCTTGGTGCAAAGGGCGCCATGTGTGCAGACCTGAGATTGGGGTTCTGTGCATGTAATCACTGATTGTCCATGATGGCTCAAACGGCTAACTGTTGGCTTGCATGTGTCACCTTATATGCACAAGAATCTCGGAGGCGGTCGTCTTGTTCTAGTGAAATTGTGATCAAATTTTTGTCATTATTTTGAAAAGTACATTATATAAATTCTGAATTATCACTGTAGCAATACATCACATAGGAAACAGTCGTATAACGATACTTGACTGTAGTGATTTGATCAAGGTGTTGTGAAATGTGTATGTGTTTCTTCATTACTTGTGTTGGAGTGTCTGGAAGTGGGGTGTTGTTGAAGAGTGTCCAGTAAGGTTTGTCTAGTAAGGTTTTTCTGTGTGTCTTGTTATGTTGTGTGGGTCTGCCGTATAATGACAGGGGTGCTGTCTATTGGCACAGACTACCATGCAGAAAGGTACGTCTCTCATGTCAGGATATTCTTTAAGAAGGAGGACTTTGGTTTTAAAGTGCAAGCTGTGGGGGTGGTATTAGCGCAGCCGATGATGAGGCATAAAGCATTGTTCCTTATGGTCTGCAGGCTGTAGTAGTGGATGTTAGATAGGGTGGAGGCCCACGCCAGGGAAACATGTGACCTCACGATTTATTGTTTTTAGGGTAAGGAGATTGTTTCTTTTTGCTGCCCAAACCCTGTCCCTGTAATTATCCCGAGTACGCAGTTTCTTGGCGTGCAACGCTTTTTCTTGTCTTTCATAGTATATGGTCCTTGAGGGTGAGTCCAGTGTTATATGTAACCCCAAGAATCTTAATGGGGAGGATGTGTGTGGCACGGGTACATTGTTATGTATGATGTTAGGGGTTTACCTGTGCTCATGATTTCTGCTGTTGATTATTGTAATGGTCAGTTTAGCTGGTGTGATCATTAGCATTTGTCGTCGACCCATGCCAGTAGTGTGTTGATGTAGCTTGTTGCAGTGTACTGGCTGAATCTATGATGTCGTGTGTGGTTGTTATGATAGTTTCATCTGCCTAAGAGACAATGTTTGTGGGCGGTTGGAGTGTAGGAATGTGTATGTATACGTTGAAAAGAGTGGATAACAGAACGGAGCCAAGTGGACCTCCATCAGGGAGGTTTCGTGTTTGTGATGACATGCCCTGGATGACTTGCTTGTCTGCCAGATAAGTCATTCAGAGTCCGGCATTTGGAGTTATTATCCATGTTTGTGTTGTAGATTTTGGTGATTGGTTTGTGTCAATGGATTACATCAAATGTTTATTTGTCAAGTGATATAGTAAGTGTAAATGTGGGTCTTGGGTAAACGCTGTCAAATGCATGTTGTGTGAGGTTCGTTAGCAAGGTGTTTCTGGAGTGCAGTGTTTTAAAAACATGTAGTGAAGGAGGAAAGGGGACGGACGGACGGTGGGGGGGGGGGGCGCGCGCACACACACACACACACACACACACACACACACACACACACACACACACACACACACACAGTTTTTGCCATGTGTGTTCCTGTGTGAGCATCATGGCACTGTACAGACTTACTGTTTAGAAAGGAAGATTGGATTCACACACACTCAGACAGACACCCATGACTGACAGTGAGCCAACAGTAGCTTCATCAGTATCAAAGGTTAAGTTCAAACTGGATCTGAGTGCGACATTTCCGTATTGAAAACAATATAAAAAAGTTCAGTGTATGAAAAATGAAGGAAAATACAACTGCCCAAAACGGTCTACATGTGTAATTGCCTCACTTGATGGTACAGAGAGTATTCAGCCATTGTCAGACTCAATCTGATCCTGCACTTGCCTCCCCCTCCTCTGGTAGTCAGGCTTAGTTCCTTAACTCTGTATTGACACTCCATCCGGCACGAAATTTTTCCAGTCTACTGTCAAGACTCAGAGGAGGGGGATTTCAGCAACTCGGAATCCTGGTAGTGCATATGTTCACCAAATTTCTCAAACCCACTCTGCACAAGGGCAAATAAAACCCGTGTATGAGTCAATAACTGTGCTGGGGTAAAGAAGGCACATAGTTGGCTTAGCACACCTAATCTCTTGGAAGCAGATATTACAAGAGAGGTAATATGATTTTTCTAAGATAAATTCTAACAGAATGAAACCCTAAGTATGTTCAAAGATGATGCATGATTAAGTCAGGTATTCTTAAAAATTAGAAGTTATTCCTGTGGTAGAGTTTGATGGGAAAATTCATGTAAGAACTGTGCGTTTGATGTGTTAAAACAAGATTTCTTTTACCCCAGTCAGAGATATGAGCCAAGTTAGACATTAGGTGTACCATAGCCTCATCTCTTGTTTGTTGAAGCAATTGCTGAAATGGATGCTATCTATCTATTGCCAGACGCCTTAATCCCATAAGGGGTGGCAACAAACAAATCGCCTCCATGTCGCCCTGTCCCCCGCCATTTCACTGCCAAGCTCATACCACTCTCTCTCATATGGATGCCGCGGAAAGCAAAATTAATGGAAAGGGGAAGGGTGGAACCATCAGCGTACGAGTCGACAGGGTTAGATGTACAGCTTAGAAGGTCATTAATGAATAAAAGGAAGAGAGTTGGTAATAGGACAGAGCCCTGAGGAATACCACTGTTGATAGCCCTGGGAAAATAACGGTGACTGTCTCCAACAGCAGCTATAGAACAACCAGAAAATAAGCTAGAGATGAAGGCACAGATAGAAGGATAGAAACCGTAAGAGGGCAGTTCGGAAATTGAAGATATATGCCAGACTCGATCGAAAGCATTTGAGATGTCAAGTGCAGTGGCAAAGCTTTCGCCAAAGTCCCGAAAAGAGGATGACCAGGAATCAGAAAGAAAGGTGCTAAGATCGCCAGTGGAGCGTCCCAGGCTGAACCCATAGTGACAATCGGAATGAAGGTTATGATAGGAAAGGTGCTTTTATTTATTTATTTATTTTTTTGTTCGGAATATATTCCGAAACTTGAAATACATGATGTTAAATCATTTGGGTTGATAGTTGGAGGGCTGGGAATGGTCATCCTTCTTTTGGACAGGTTGAATGAAAGCAAACTTCCAGCAAGAAGGCAAGGTACAAGTGTAAAGCTGGAAATGTTATCCCACCGGTATTCACCAGTGTAACGGTAAGTATTTACTATCCCCACCGTTATTGTTCATCCAGTGTAAGGCTAGTGATTTATAATCTTACCTGTTGTTGGTACTGATCAACTCATCCATGGATAATATACGTGGTACTCGACTTAGTATAGTAGAAGGTAAATATTTATGAAAAGAAAGAATTGTGGTAGCGTTTGTAGTTTTTGGCCGAACATAGATTTAGTCAGTACCACGGGTGGTCGTCGTTCCCTCAGCGAAGGAGTCTTGAATTGGAAGGGGAGTGAATTTGGCTTGAGGACATAATTTCCTTGATTATGTACACCAATAAAGAAAAGAAAATGATATATACTTTACTCTACTTTAATAACTTGATGCTAGTTTCCACAAAACATTTTTAATTACATGACCCTTTTTAGTATGAGAGAAGATTGTACATGTTACATGGTTTGGATGATCATTCCTCTAACATTATTACCAGACGAAACAATTTGATACATACCAACGATCCTATGAGGTTATTGTACTTTACTTTATTTTTGGCAGTTACTCTTGGGCTCAACAATAGCCTCAAGCCAGGGACCTTTTTACGAGCATGGGTTATCTGTTCGGGCTGGCATAGCCTCGAACCAATAAGAATGATTACTCGTGTTCATTTTCATCCATATAATATACTCTCATCAGGTAATTCTCTAGAATCCAATATCAATTCAATACTATTTACAGTTCATAATCATCATTGCTATATAATCACTAAAAATGCATAATCACTCGGGCTTGTTTAGCCTCGAGGAATGATTCAGAAAAAAAACATAATCACTAAGAATTCGTAATCACTCGGGCTTGTTTAGCCTCGAGGTACTATTCAAACATTGTACAATCACCAAGAATACATAATCACTCGGGCTTGTTTAGCCTCGAGGTTCATTTCAAAATTACATCATTGCTCACAGTCACTAAGTTCCCTTCCACGTTCCTAACTTCCTTAGTTACAAGAAAGAAAACGGTTATTGGTTTTGAATTTCGCTTTTCCGTTACCAGATTACATCACTTTCAAATTTCTATTTTTTATTTACAAAATAAAATTCACTTGATAGATCAATAATACTATTACATTTGGTTTATATAATAATTCATGGATAGTGTAATGTGTGTATGCTCAAGTCTTTGGACAATACTATGGGAAAGCCTCATGCGCTCACTGACGTCGCCGGTGTCTGTGGGCTGAACAAACGTCCATTATATACGACGTCTGGGGCTCGAGTGACTACGTTAAACTTTCAACAATATTACTTCATATAGTCCATGACAAGTAAGGATTAAACAAAGAAAAAGAGGGGGAGGAAGAAGAAATGTGGACGGCTCACCTAAACAAACGTCCATTATATACGACGTCTGGCCCTTGAGTGAGCTCCTTGGGCATGCCACTGCTTAGTCAAATGAGGTGGTATTTTTGAAATATGGTGGGTTTCAATTCTCTTTACAATTTATTTAGCAGTGCACCCATGATGTCAGGACTTTTGATTGAATTGGGGAAAATTTGGGATTTATTCCTTACTCAATTTAGATACTGATTCTATCACTATCTCACTTTGAATCTGAGAGCAGCTTATGCCATCTAGTGACGGCCAAGACAAACGGGACCTTTAAATCCTCACAAATGACATTATTTAGGCCTTTTGGACTGTTAATCTTACATATTTGGGTTCTAGCAGCTTCATTAGCAAACATTTCACAACTGGGTTACGGAAAGAATTGTATATTCATCATTATTCTGTTTAAGGTTTAAACTCGGCGCCCAATAGCGACGCACAAACAAGGGGGAAGAGCTGCGCGCATCTGTTATTCGTAACTCGACGAGACTGAGGAATTCCTATAGCTCAACATCCACAATTACATCACCCAATGCATAGATACAGAGATACATATAAAAATAAAGTTAACCCTACATTAATCATTAACATATGAATTACTACTTAGGATAGGAATTTATAAACTAATATTCAGGTTACATCCTAACTTTAAAAATTACAGTACTTCTAAACACATACATGAATATCAAATTTGTGGCACTACACGGCTCCCACGTTCGGAAAACAAATTTTACCCAAGTCAATTTTCTATGATATGTGCATGGATGGAATGTTGTTACTCTTATAACTGCTATGAACACTTTGAATTTGGAATACTTTCCCCACAATCGGTGGCACCTGTCGGTCCACATTAAACACCTGATGCGTACCTGGGAAGGTCGCTTACTCACTACATTAGGAGGTATGATCACTCCTTACTCGAGATGTTATGAGGGAATTTATGCCCCAGTCAGCCTCAGGTTTTGGAGGATAGCTTGTCACTCACCTGAGCTCGACAGGGTCTCTCGAGAGTGAGATCACCACGGGAGGCGCTTCCTTCCACTCTTCCATTCACAAACACATTCACTCTGTCCTTTTGTTTCCAGCTTTCCACCCGCAAGAGGTGAGCGCTCATTCTGTCCTGAAGACTCCACTACCTCACAAACCGTGGTAACTGTAAGGTGAGGGGATTGATCACTCCCCTCGAAGTAAGGCACTTCCCGGTTCCAACAGGAACTCTTCTCTCTTTTCCTTTTTACACCCTCTCCTCGGGGATGAGTCCACCCGGAACATAACTTTACAGTTATGTTTCACAACATTCGTCACATGCACTTGTCTACTTTTCCAACTAACACTCCTCTATGAGTCTCCGAGGGGCATTCCTCACTCACGGTGGTAATTGCTCATCTTCGGGCTCCGGGGCGAGCTCCTGTTGCAGCGGTTCTAAGAGCCATTCCTCGGTACCGTAATATGGTTTTACCTTTTCAGCAGCCCTTTGTGTTTTTTTTTCCACTAAATACATTTTCAATGATATAAACACTTCCATCTAGCAGCATTTCAATCACTTTATACGGGCCGTCCCATTTGGCATTCAGTTTTCTACAGGTACCCGGCTGTATGGTCTCTTTTTTCGCCCACACCAAGCTATTGACTTCAACCTTCTGCACTCTCCTCCGCTGTCCAGGACGATACCTCGTGACGTCCCCAAAGTCGATGAAGTATTGCCCAAGACAGTGTATGATGTTTTGTGTATGTTTGTCTCTGGGTAACATTTGTTTAAAGAACATATAATTACCTAACCCTTAACATTCTAAGCTAGAAGGAAGGAAAGAAAAGTGAAGAAATAGCACTAAGCTTAGAAAACATGGAAATATCAAGACGAGAGGTAGGACAGAAAAGCAGAAGAGGACAGTAAGGAGACAGACTGGAGACAAAAAGGCCCCCTTTAGTCGCCTCTTACGACAAGCAGGGATACTGGGGAAGTATTCTTTCCCCCCTTCCCCAGGGGTAACATCCACTAATACACTATTAGAACCTCATTACTACCAGAATGTTCTTAATATAAAGTGGCGGAGATATTTGGGAATGATCAACCAATGTTACCCTTAGCATTCTCACTTTTCTTTGCTCTTCACTTCCCTTCACTTTCTCACCAACGCCACTAATTTGGGAACGATGAATATCCCACTGCTGCCACCAGTGTAAAGCTGGAAATGTTATCCCACCGGTATTCACCAGTGTAACGGTAAGTATTTACTATCCCCACCGTTATTGTTCATCCAGTGTAAGGCTAGTGATTTATAATCTTACCTGTTGTTGGTACTGATCAACTCATCCATGGATAATATACGTGGTACTCGACTTAGTATAGTAGAAGGTAAATATTTATGAAAAGAAAGAATTGTGGTAGCGTTTGTAGTTTTTGGCCGAGCTTAGATTTAGTCAGTACCACGGGTGGTCGTCGTTCCCTCAGCGAAGGAGTCTTGAATTGGAAGGGGAGTGAATTTGGCTTGAGGACATAATTTCCTTGATTAGGTACACCAATAAAGAAAAGAAAATGATATATACTTTACTCTACTTTAATAACTTGATGATAGTTTCCACAAAACATTTTTAATTACATGACCCTTTTTAGTATGAGAGAAGATTGTACATGTTACATGGTTTGGATGATCATTCCTCTAACATTATTACCAGACGAAACAATTTGATACATACCAACGATCCTATGAGGTTATTGTACTTTACTTTCTTTTTGGCAGTTACTCTTGGGCTCAACAATAGCCTCAAGCCAGGGACCTTTTTACGAGCATGGGTTATCTGTTCGGGCTGGCATAGCCTCGAACCAATAAGAATGATTACTCGTGTTCATTTTCATCCATATAATATACTCTTATCAGGTAATTCTCTAGAATCCAATATCAATTCAATACTATTTACAGTTCATAATCATCATTGCTATATAATCACTAAAAATGCATAATCACTCGGGCTTGTTTAGCCTCGAGGAATGATTCAGAAAAAAAACATAATCACTAAGAATTCGTAATCACTCGGGCTTGTTTAGCCTCGAGGTACTATTCAAACATTGTACAATCACCAAGAATACATAATCACTCGGGCTTGTTTAGCCTCGAGGTTCATTTCAAAATTACATCATTGCTCACAGTCACTAAGTTCCCTTCCACGCTCCTAACTTCCTCAGTTACAAGAAAGAAAACGGTTATTGGTTTTGAATTTCGCTCTTCCGTTACCAGATTACATCTCTTTCAAATTTCTATTTTTTATTTACAAAATAAGATTCACTTGATAGATCAATAATACTATTACATTTGGTTTATATAATAATTCATGGATAGTGTAATGTGTGTATGCTCAAGTCTTTGGACAATACTATGGGAAAGCCTCATGTGCTCACTGACGTCGCCGGTGTCTGTGGGCTGAACAAACGTCCATTATATACGACGTCTGGGGCTCGAGTGACTACGTTAAACTTTCAACAATATTACTTCATATAGTCCATGACAAGTAAGGATTAAACAAAGAAAAAGAGGGGGAGGAAGAAGAAATGTGGACGGCTCACCTAAACAAACGTCCATTATATACGACGTCTGGCCCTTGAGTGAGCTCCTTGGGCATGCCACTGCTTAGTCAAATGAGGTGGTATTTTTGAAATATGGTGGGTTTCAATTCTCTTTACAATTTATTTAGCAGTGCACCCATGATGTCAGGACTTTTGATTGAATTGGGGAAAATTTGGGATTTATTCCTTACTCAATTTAGATACTGATTCTATCACTATCTCACTTTGAATCTGAGAGCAGCTTATGCCATCTAGTGATGGCCAAGACAAATGGGACCTTTAAATCCTCACAAATGACATTATTTAGGCCTTTTGGACTGTTAATCTTACATATTTGGGTTCTAGCAGCTTCATTAGCAAACATTTCACAACTGGGTTACGGAAAGAATTGTATATTCATCATTATTCTGTTTAAGGTTTAAACTCGGCGCCCAATAGCGACGCACAAACAAGGGGGAAGAGCTGCGCGCATCTGTTATTCGTAACTCGACGAGACTGAGGAATTCCCATAGCTCAACATCCACAATTACATCACCCAATGCATAGATACAGAGATACATATAAAAATAAAGTTAACCCTACATTAATCATTAACATATGAATTACTACTTAGGATAGGAATTTATAAACTAATATTCAGGTTACATCCTAACTTAAAAAATTACAGTACTTCTAAACACATACATCTATCTATCTATCTATATACCTAAGCTGCTTCCCCCACAAGTTGGCAGACAAAGACGAAAGAGTTTACCTAGGCGGGTGTAGCACAGAAGCATACATCTTGAGGTCAACAGAAGGGACTCCATCAGGCCAATATGCCTTGTTAGTACTGAGACTAGCAATGGCAGAAAACACATCAATTGAAGAAATTTTAATGTCAGCTGTGAGGAAGTCAGAGGTGAGGAAGTGATGGAGGAACAACAAAAGAATTGTCTAAGGTAGAATTAAGAGAGAACTGAGTGAAGAGCTCTGCTTTATCAGTAGTATAAATAGCCACAGAGTCATCAGAATGGAAAATAGAAGGGAAGGATGATGAAGTAAAGTTGTTAGAAAGGTTTTGGCAAGGTGCCAGAAGGAGTGGGAAGAATTCGAGTTGGAGAGTTCAGAGCATTTATTAAAATGGAAGTTTTTAGCAAAGCAAAGGACAGACTGAGCATGATTCCAGGCAGAAACATAAATGAGATGAGATTCAGGGGTGGGTTGGCTCCAGTACCATTTGAAGGTCCTCTCCTTGTTTTGGACAGCACTAGAACAAGTGTGATTGAACCAAGTTTTTTCTTTTGCATTAGTCATAGGATTAGAGAAAGGAATGTATGTGTCCATGTCCAAGAGAAAAACCACCATAATGCACGAGGCACACTTTGCTCTCAGCCATGGAAGCAATAATCATTCCAGGGAAAATAGAAGGAATAATGTCTGAGGGTCTTCCAACCAGCAGTTCCATAGTGCCAAAGCCACAGCTTCTTGGGAGGGTCCACAGGCATTACTGGAGTGCTGGGACAGGCTAAGGTGGTAAGGTTGTGTTTGGAGGAGCCCAATGGAGAAAAAAAAATAACAACATGAGCAGAAGTAGTTGTATGGAAAAGGTCAAGTGTGTTGGCACTCTCTCCAAGGAAGTTAGGGATACAGGTAGAGTGATGTACAGTCGGCTTAAGAAGTGACGGCTGAGTATCCAGAAGTTTTCGGTCATTGATAATGTACATATTCGTCCATATATCCTTACAAAGTTAAACCTATTATGTAATACTGTTACAGAAGACAACAAGTAAGTGAAAAAGACATCACCAGTCTCATCGTCGTGGTAGGGTGCTCAGGCGGGCCTTCTAGCTAAGATCTTCCCCAGGTTCTTCTCGACTCTTTGCCCTCTCTGCTTCTACTGACTTCCAACCTTCTGCTTCTCCCTCAGGAAAAGTACAGGGGCCGGAAGTAGGCGTGTACTCCTCATATCCTTCGTTCACTTCTCTCAGTGTTCTTAGTCGGGTCTGGTCCGCAACATTTTGAAATAATGTCCATTGTATAACGTTAATTCACACTAGACATGGTTACCTTTTAGTTCTTCATCACTTTTCTCTTATCTCTGTCCCGTATATGTAGGATATTACTCTATTAGGCCGTATCTAGCTCTTCCATTTGGGGCACATAAATTCAATTAAGTTTAGACAGTACAGAGCTGGGAGAGTAACTGTGGGCCTCGACACTCCCTCCTATTATCATTTACTTTTCATTTTTTATTCTTCATTATTCACTGATCCTCGGCTTCTTCCAACTTTTCAAGGTGCCGCAGATAACGATATTTGTCGCGTAACGTTTTTCGATACCCTTTATCCTTTACTGAAGTCGGAACACCATGGTAATCTTCATGGGTTGGCTGTTGTGGATGACGTGGTTGTGGTGTGGGTGGTTGTGGTCAGATGGTGGGTGAGTCATCCGTAGCCGCCTGTGTTGTGTTCCCACCGAATGCCTGGTGTAAGTCGTCATCACCATCATCAGCGTCGTCAGCGTTGTGTTGCCCTCTGTATTACTGTAGTTGTTGCCGCAGCTTGCTGTGCGGCGACAGTACTGGCCTCTCGAGAGTGGGTTAGGCGCGCGACAGGTACGTGCTTGATGGCACGCCTCACCGCACCTATTACAGTTGGTTGGGGCATCCCCCGTGGATTTTCCAGTGCCTGTTTTTTCTTTTGGAACCTTGGCCTCTTTTGACTCTACACTTACATGTGCAACTACATCGCTTCTCTTTTCTTTTGCCACATTTACATCTGCCAACGACGAGTGACTTCGTTGTGCCCACTCAATGACTTTACTCACAACTTTATCAAGGGCATCGACAGGGCCTGTAAACTCTTGCTGGTCAAGTGTTGCTCTATACTGGGCAGGGAATACGTCGAGAAAGTTGTCCAAAGCATGGTACAAGGAACAGTAATAGTACCGAGGCTGCAGAGTTCCAATGCGTTTAGCTATACTAGTCAATCGCAGTCAGTATTCAACCAACCGTTCGCCAGGATTACGACGCGCATGTTTTAATGCATGAAATGTAGGTTGGAGAGTTTGTTCTGGGGACAGCAGCGTTGTGAGAATAGATTTAAACTGGTCCCAATCATCATTGACCCTGATAATAAGGTCCTCAATGCTGTCATGTACCCCACCTAGAGTGTACTCCCAGACCACATCAAAGCGACCGGCAATAGTCCACCTAGGTCCCGTAGTCTTACTCTCTATGTCCTGAAGCCATTTGCTAAGGTCTGTTTCTAAGATGACACCAGGATATTCAGGTAATGTGGCAGTTCTACTTGCAGCAAAGCTCTTTAACCCTTTAACTCGGTAGACAGCATCCTTAGCATTATCGGCAATAGCCTGCGATAGTTGGTCGGACAGGGTAGCGATCCCTGCTGCAGCTGCAGCATCAGCCATTTCGAACAGTACTTCGTCTGAGTCTATGTCTGAATCAAAGTAATGAGCAAAGGAAATTTCGTCTGAACCACTGTAAGAACTAGAGTCACTACTGAATTCCATACACGAGTGTAAGAACCTAGGTGTGGAACCGCTTAACTCAAAAGTTTAATTAAGCCTTAGATATCCCATTAAGCTGCCACCATTGTCGTGTCCTCCACTCTCTAGTTACCCGAGGTATGTTTCGTACTCAGTCTCGCCAAGTACGGTGAATGGCCGCCACTAATGAGTATCGGTAGCGTGTGACAGTAGCAGCGGAGTGTGTGGAGACAAGCCCAGAAGGGACCTGTAACCTCGTAGGTTAGGGCAACAAGATATTAAATACCCCTTTCTGCCCCAGACTCCCTCCTTGACTTCCCAAAAATTAACAGTTCCACACTAAGGTTACAAAACACAGAAACAATTTTTACTTAAATTTTTAACAATCTGCTACAAAGCATTTACACTACTTCAGAACAAATTACACAGTTATAACATTAACTTATTATCCCGAGTCTCATCTCGACACAAGGGAAATTTCAATCACTTATTTATGACTTGACAGCAAGTAAGTACTTGACTTGATAGCCATATAAGGCTTCAGTCTACTTATTAAAGACTAGACGTCCATCCACGAGTGACAGAGGTTCACATAAACATTATAGTTCTTACTCAAAGTTAACTCTACTACTTAATTAATATTCGCCACGACCTGGAGCATACGTGTCAAATAATATTGCTGGTTTTTCCGAGTAGAGACTGCCGGTACTTCACTCTAACGGCACTTACATACCTTGCGTTACTTTCTGCAAGACTATTCTTCACTGCTTCTACTCACCAGTACCGCGAAGCCCATGGTCGTGGCTGTTCTGGCCGTCTGTCCCAGCTGAACACAAGACAATCCTGTCTGACTCCTCAAGCTACCCCATTGATAGTGATGGGCGTTAAAGTCGCCCAGCACTAACTTATTCCCAGGTAGATGTTCAACTAGTGAATTTAAAGCATCACTATCAATGGGGCCATGTGGAGTACAGTACAGAGAGCAAATAGATAGATACGTGTTATTAAATTTTTCTCTGCACGCGACCGCTTCCAGAGTAGAATTTAGAATCACTTCCGTTTGTGGGTGTGATTTGTGGGTGTATATGGCGACTCCGTGACCTTCATATCTTCTATACGAGTGGTAGTGTTTTAACTGTGGAGGATCAGGGTGATCCTCCAGGCGCGTCTCCTGTAAACAAATAACGTCTGGCCTGTGTATTGACAGCAAGATTGCTATATTGTGTAACTTATTCCCGACACCTCTACAATTCCACTGTAATACAGTGAAAGCGACGGTTTAAGATTTACGAGGGTGGCCAGTGCTCTTAGTTTTTTTATGCCGCCCGCCACCAGGCGAGTGGCTACCGGGGGACCTTTCCCGGTGCTTGCTCGTGGAGATCTCCATATTCTCGTCAATAACAAGGGTCCCAGAATCCACCGAGGAAGCTATTCTTTCTCTCGCTCGCTGGACTAGGAGCAGGAAGGACATGAGGACGTGACTGTTTGGTGAGGGTGGTCAAGTTAATTTTATCTGACTTGTCAGGCTTCTGTTTTGGCCACACTGACTGCGAAGAAGCAGTGGCAGCCTGAGAGTATGAAGTGGCAACAGGGATATCTGTCAGAGAGTTGGAACGTACAGGAGGCTTAGACCGAGAGGTAGGGCGTGGGGCATGAGGAGCGAATGTAAGGTCAGTCTGTGTCTCAACGGTGCACATCACGGGACGGGAGACAACCGCCGATGCATAGGAGATATTAGGCTTGGGAGTTGCATGCAACTCCTTCACCTTCTTCCTTGCATCGTAAAAGGAAATGCCCTCAGTTGCCTTCACTGTGCAGACCTTTCTCCTCCTTCCACTTGGGACAAGCCCTTGAGGAAGTGGAGTGAGCATCCTTGTAGTGAAAGCAGCACTCAGTCTCGGATATACGGTTGTCAGCAGAGTGACCTACAGTCGCGCACTTGCCACACACAATGTTGGAAGCCCGACAAGCCTTTTCGTGGTGTCCATAGAGTTGACACTTTGCACAACGAAGGGGGTTCGGGATGTATGGTCTGACATTTACTATTTCATATTCAACTTTCACAATGGCTGGGAGAGATACCTTTCCAAAAGTCAAAACAACTGTTGCGGTCTTCGTCCTTATGCCTTCTGAAAATCTTGTGATGAATCTGGCCTCTATTACATCTAGCTAAGCAAGTTCCTGTACGATTTCTTCCTCCTCCATAAGCACAAGATCCCTGCAGGTGATAACACCCTTGCAGGAATTCATGGCGTGCGGGATCGTTTTTTGGACATCGTGACAGTGGAACTTCCTCATTTTAAGCAAATCCTTGACCTGAGCTGAATTCTTGGTTTTTATGAGAAGGTCTCCACTCGCAAGTTTTTTCACTTGTTCCACCTCTCCTGCACACCCATCAATCACCTTCTTGATGATGAAGGGATTGAGGCTGGACAGGGGAGTGGAACTAACCGCATGAATCATGACAAACTCGGCGTTGTGTATGTTAATGTCAAGACGGGTACGTGTCTGGGGCCGTTCAGTCTGGGGGCAGTCCATCCGTGCAGCAGTCGGGGGTCGGTCAGGACTACCTCCCCCCCCTGAAGGGGGGGGGAGGCAGTAGTGGCGTCCGCCATAGTTACCACTTCCCCCGTGAGGGGGAAGTGGGAAGAAAGAGAAAAACAACCAAGGGAGAAATTGCCCGGGGAAAACACACCTAGTCTGAGATTACCCTCTCAAACCGCTCTCGGGAGGACGCGCCTGTGTGTCACTCACCCCAGAGCGATCAGTGGGGGGTACACTCCAGAGGTGAGTAAGCAAAGGCAATCTCAGTAATTAGATATAGACACCTACTGTATCTACTAAGGCCAGGGAGGAAAATGAGGTCTAGCTAACCTAACTTTATTGAAAAACGCCCTAGTGGCGAGTAAAAGGAAAAATCTAACGCCGGTGAGGCAACCCTGCAGCTAGAGGAGAGCTCAGAAACACGTCTTCCTTCTCCTCGACCATTCATCAATGTTGCCTGAGTGTGAGTGTCGCCGTGACCAGGTGACTGTGTCAAGTGTTGCTATCCGCACCCTGTCTTATTTATAGTAATATTTCCCCTACAAACTCCCAATCTTGTTTATCCCCTTTGTGATCAGTTCAGTGTATATCCTGCCTAAAAGTGACACATAGACAATACCATATATAATTCAAGATATCCCTGTATGAGCATTGTAGTGTGCACTGAGTGTAACTATATTTTGTGGTGCTGAATGTTAACTCTGTGTCTCTGTTCCCCTGTATCTCAAATATCACTCTGTGTTGTATTGTAACGGTTAGAATTAAGGTTATAGATGTGTTAAGGTGTACTGCCTGGTTTTTATGTCCTGTTCCTTTGTTGGTGCTTTACTTCCGGTCTAGAAAGAGGACCCCGCTTCAGTCGCTAGTGTTTTTAGGACGAGAAGTCGCCTTAAAAACACCAGCATAACACTGGTGGCAAGCGGTGGTTCTGGATCCGAGTAAAAGCACGGAGGAACGATAAAAGGAAACTTGTACAATGGCAGCCAAACATCACATTCAATTGCCGAAATTCAACCCGGACCAATGTAACATTGATGAGTACTTGGATTTGGTTAAAACCCTCTTAGACATAGGGTTCGACTCAGACAAAGAAAAGATTGCAGTCACATTACCTAACCTGGGTAAAATAATCGCCACTGTCACTCCGAAAATCGTCCCGAGACTAAAATGGGATCAATTCAAACAAATTGTGAAACAGGCAGCGACGCCATCTCTGGGCACAGTTGTAGCCTTATCGCAACTAGACGCCCTCACATACGACGGAAGCCTCGATGACACCTTCATCCAGGCTAGGCGGCTCGTCACCGCTGTGTACCCGGGCACAGACGCAAAAACCCGGGAACAATTCATATTCCACAAACTCCTCAGGACCCTCCCCAGTTTCATTAAAAACCACTTCATAATACATGAACCGACGGGAGACCTGGATAAAGAAATCAACCTAATAAGGCGCCTTCTAGCCGTCCACTCCTCCCCCAAACGCATCGGGAACATCAAGCAATTCCCCACGGATCTCATCCCTGTAAATCCGTGGGAATTTTCTCCTTGCTGCCCTGAGTGCCCAATCCACGACATTCGTGAACAGCTAAAAGTTGCCCGCCGCAGCAAAACAACACAAGAGCGCTTACAAGCCTCCCCACCATACGCGGATTGCCGCAAGCCTCAAAGCAGGAATGCAAGACGAGGAAGGCACAGAAGGCGCCCCCGCATCCCACCGTAATGACGAGGGCCACCTCACATCTCCCCCAGTCCACGACAGGGGGAAACGTCATCTTTCCTTTTCCTTTCCTCTCACTATCTCTTCTATTTTGCCCTCCCCTATTCCTAACCTTCCCACCTCACACACCACTTTCTCCACTACTACCGCCTCCCCCCTTCCTATTCCTCCCCAACACAAAGCCTGCCTCCCCCTTCACAGACCTCCTAGAACCCTTACCTCATCTTCCCCTAACCTACTTCCCAAAACCGCCTCCTCCTGTCTACTCCCTCCCACCTACCACCCCACACCACCCGCCACCATCACTTCCCCGCCACTCATTTTTCCCACCAACACAGCCAACTCATTCGCCTTCCCTATCACACCATCCTCCTCCTCACTCTCACCTGCCTCTCTTTCCTCGCTCACCTCCCCCACCCCACCCTCAACCTCACCATACCCACAAACCCCTTCCCCCACTTCACCCTTACCTGACCCACCACCACCTTCCTCCGATTCTGATCCTTCACCAACCTCACCTCCGCTTGCATCTCCTCCGGCTACCCCACCTCCTCCAACCCACCACTCTCAATCACCGCCCGCTACGCCCACCACCAACACTGCACCACACCACCCATCACCAACTCCCACCTTCACCACCGCGGAAACAACCACCACCACCGTACCACCACAACCAGAGACGAAAATTGAGAGGGTGCTATAGCGCCACCACGACCGCCCACCTGTCAGAATCCGAAGGACCCCCCACCTTCTCCGCCTCCTACGCCGGACTGACCACCCATCCTCCCTCCGGCTCACTCTCAACCCCCATCAGGAGCCTAACACCTTCACCACCCACTGGGTCAGCCTCCTCCAACACCTCACCCCGGCC
Source organism: Coenobita brevimanus (assembly GCF_032717465.1). NCBI lineage: Eukaryota > Metazoa > Arthropoda > Malacostraca > Decapoda > Coenobitidae > Coenobita > Coenobita brevimanus. The sequence continues at coordinate 51,534,786 of NC_137033.1, read as the reverse complement.
CACCAGACATCCACCTCCACCACATACCACCTCCAGTCACAGGGTCGTGACTTTTACAAAGCGGAGGGTGGTAAAATGCCCGCCGTGCCCGCCGCCGGACCTCCCACCTCACCACCCCCCACCCCACCACCGGGCTGCCAACGCACCACCACCCCAGGAGGATACAACATTGGAGTTAGTGACCCCGATCAAGAGGGTCACCAGGACACTAAAATCCTGAGCCCCTGTTCCCCGCAACTGCCCCAACACCAGGTGACCAGGGAAAGGCAACTACCTTGCGGGCGGGACAACCATCGTCAGAAAAGGGGTGGGACTGAACTAGCTTCAGTCCCAGGTAACACCGTATTGACGGCAATTGTTACACCCTCTAGGGCAGGAGGCCCAAGACTATGGCCTAATAAAGTGTACGAGGGTAAGGCGACCCAAGGCTCCGGCCATAGTACACCTCAGAGAGAGAGTTGCCCCAGTGCATCCCTCTCCTGCTGTTCTCCCCTACAGGAGCAACACCGCGCCGACAGTCTCTATATGTGGCGGGGAAGGAGCGGCCTTGTACGCCCTTCAGTTGCTTCTGGTCGGAAAGATCAGCTCCCGGCTATGGCCAGAGTGCGTACCAGGGAAAAGAGCCCCTGCTATCGTACATGTAGCTTTTCCCTACTACGGGAGCAACACCGCGCCACGTTAACACTTTTTTCGATTTTCATTTTTCTTCCTCCAGACGATTTTCTTCAACTCTGGAGAGAAATTTCGTACTGGAGGGGTTAGATAGTCACCATCAACCCCTTCACTACGAGGGGATCTCCTAAGCTGAATAAAATCGTCCGGTTACCTAGAACAAAGTAACTAAGTCATTCTCTGTCTGAAGGGGTTATTGTGTCTGTCCCATCATCCCGAGAGGGTTTCTTTAAGCTCCAGGAAATCGTCTAAAGGTAGCAAAGTGTAAACATGACGTCAGCACTTGTTCTAGGCGCCACAGATCGAGTCCCGGAGGTGAACAAAGGTTTTTATATCATCTAGACGTTTTATATTTTATATTTTGCAACTTTCAGAGGCATTTACTCAGCTTTAGGAGTCTTATGGATAGGCTCAATCAAACGTATCGAACCTCCCATGTTAGAAAAAATAGCTTATAGAAATGCGTCCTCGTACTGAAGGGGCGGAATGGACAGATCGAGTGACTAAGATATTGAATTATGTATATGACTGGTTTTGTTGTTATTTCTATTATTATTATTATTATTATTATTATTTCAGGCAAATGTCCCAGGCTTCTAGACTGGCTGACTAGCAAATATTATTAAGTCTCCCGTGGCTCCGTGCTCCTTCCACTCAAGAGCCTGCACTTCACGCATTCCACGCACAAGATGGCGCCACCGCTGCATTCCTGCGAAGACGAGAAGTCAAGAGGACGACACTTGCTTTTTGTTTGTTTACTGTAATTACTTAAAGTTGTGATCCCTCCAACTTGAATGCTCAGTTGTAACTATAGATAACTAGAATACGATGCTAGTCACGAAGAAGGGCAATGAAAAGATACAGAGCTCGTAGTATTGGCTGGATGAATCACTCTTGCTTGATAATCAAAGACGGTGAATAAAACCCACACTTGTAGACGAAGAATATATGTAATTACCAAACAGGTTCGGTGGACACTGCCACCATCTTCAGTGGTCAAGATAGTGAGAGGGAGTGACTTACTGAATATACAAGGGTTCCTTTTTATGCGTGTGTGTGTGGATGGGTGGGGTAACGGTGAGGTGGGGTGGGGTAGATTGTAAGCGGGGATTAACCCAAGGGGGATTTTGGGGGGGACATTACCGGACAGGTCAGGTGTAATTCCTACCTGACCTTACACAGGTAAGGTCAGATAGGAATTACACCTGACCTGTCCGGTAATGTACGCCTGACCTGTCCGGTAATGTCCCCCCCAAAATCCCCCTTGGGTTAATCCCCGCTTACAATCTACCCCACCCCACCTCACCTTTACCCCACCCTTCCACACACACACGCATAAAAAGGAACCCTTGTATATTCAGTAAGTCACTCCCTCTCACTATCTTGACCACTGAAGATGGTGGCAGTGTCCACCGAAACTGTTTGGTAATTATATTCTTCGTCTACAAGTGTGGGTTTTATTCACCGGCTCGTATTATTTTTTTCTTTTAACTAAGATACATGAAATAAGCTGCAAAAATACGAAAATACGAGCTTACTTAATGTAAATGAATTATAGTACGTTGAAGATGGAGGGAAGGCATTTTGTATTTTGTTTATGATGTTATAGTGCAGTGGTTCCCAACCTTTTTGGTCCTGTGGCCCCCCGAGAAAATTATGAGAAGCTCCATGGCCCCTATATAACTCAGATTGTATGTTTATATATTTTTAATATTTGATATTGTGCAGAAAACGGTAATTACCCCAATATACTTAAGGCTAAACTAGCACAGTAAGGTATATTTCATACTTGATTTCTGTCAGGTTTTACCCAGACCAAATAACTTATAATATCTTATATTACCAATAAGGCCCATGGCCCCCCAGTCAATGTCCCATGGCCCCCTTGGGGGCCATGGCTCCCAGGTTGGGAACCGCTGTAATATAGTGTCTCTCAGGATCCTAGGATCCTGTCTCGGCTGAACCAAATTGTCTGGCGTCAGCTGGAACATGATGCTAGAGTTATGTCGGTCGTGAGGGGGTTCATGGTGACGGTATTGACACTGTCAGGCTCCTATGACTCACTCAGTCGAATAAAATCGTCTGAGTCAGCTGAAATGGGGTACTAGAGTTGTCCCAAGCACCAGAGGGTTAAGAATCTTAACCCCCTGAGTTATGCTTGTCCCGAGCATCACTCAGGGGGTTAATCCTAACCCCCTGAGTGATGCTTGTCCGGAGCATCACTCAGGGGGTTAAGGGTTAAGATTAACCCCCTGAGTGATGCTTGTCCGGAGCATCACTCAGGGGGTTAATCTTAACCCCCTGAGTGATGCTTGTCCCGAGCATCACTCAGGGGGTTAAGAATCTTAATCCTCTGGTGCTTGGGACAACTCTAGTATTCCATTCCAGCTGACAGACGATTTTGTTCGGCTGAGTGAGTCATAGGAGCCTGACAGCTACTACACTGTCACCATTAACCCCCGCATGACCGGCATAACTCTGGTATATCATGTTCCAGCTGACGCCAGACAATTTGGTTCAGCCGAGTGGGTCTGAGGCCTGGGGGGCACTAAATGAAAATATCCAAAAAATATTAAAGGGGGGGCTATATCAATTTTGCCACAGGAGGTATACCAAAATTGGACTTTTTAATAAAACCCCCTCATCACTCACTCCCTGTGTTTTGTATATGTCCCTCTCTGTCTGCCTGTGGTGTGTCTGTCCCACCCTCTGTGTGTGTGTGGTGTGTCTACTGCGTGAAGGTGGCTGTGGCTATGTACGTGTCTTGTGTGTGTGTGTCCACTGTGTGAAGGTGGCTGTGTACGTGTCTTGTGTGTGTGTCTTGATGTGTGTATGTATGTAGTAGTGTGTGTGTGCGTCTTGATGTGTGTATGTATGTAGTAGTGTGTGTGTGCATCTTGATGTGTGTATGTATGTAGTAGTGTCTTGATGTGTGTATGTATGTAGTAGTGTGTGTAAGTGTCTTGGTGTGTGTGAGCTGAAGTGTAAGTATGGGGCCTTCTGGTTTTAAGGAAAGCCTGCTACGCAAACTTCCCTCAGCCACATTTTAAAGAAACGTCTATCACACCGGGACTTGAACCCGGGTCCTCCTCATCACCAGGCCAGCACCATGCTGACCATGCCACCGCGGCCCCATAAGTGTAACGGCTAAAACTTCTACTGTATTTTATTTCTTTACATGTTACAAAAAATGGGAAATTGAACAACATGCACAGACTAAACTAAATTGTCATGTACCTATTAATGTCGCTTTAGGAGGAGATATCTCGAAATTTCCTGAGCTACTTGGAATACCTAAGCCTGCAGTTTAATGCTAATCATGAACAAGTGCTATGGAAAGAATATAGAGCAGTTGCTACTTATATAAAGGGAGAAAGTAAAAACTGCAACTTAGTCTGCTATCGAACGGCAGGACTTAAACGATTAACCATATATTACATAAACTTAACACACTGAGTGACACAGAAACTAAACATATGATACAAATTCTTTTATGAAACTTATAATGAGAGTACAAATGACAAAATATACACTGCACAGGAAGACAGTACAGTACTCGGTGGTTATACCTTCTGTGAGAACTGAAAGCATATCTGTTGTACCGATTTATAAACGGAAGAGATGAATCGCTAAATTTGATCCACAGTAAAAAATAATAATAATAATAATAATGAATACATAAAACAATAAAGACAAACCATATAGACTACATGTCCACCCCAAATTGACAAAAACCTGGCATCTCTCCACCTTGAATGCTGAGCTGTTTCTAAAGACTAGATTATCATGCAGATCACAATGAAGATCTATGGGGAGGATGCAAAACCATAATACTGTCTTATTCTGCCACTTAGATACAGGAACTAAGCAGCAGAAGGACTAAAATTTGTCAAGGTGAGCCAACTACAATGACACAGAGGAAGTCTGAGATTATATAATGTGTAATCATGAACTGATTCCATCATTCAGTAAAGATTACAAAAGGAAAAGCTATCAAATCTGAAAGTGTAAGTACTATACAAGATATGATTAACCTTGTACATCCATATTCTGAGATATGCTTCCTATATCATAGCCTACACACAAATTCATCCCCCTCAACAGTAATGGTATATTCCTGCAGTCTCCTGACTTCCAATCAACTTATGAAACCTCTCTCCTAATTACAGTACAGTAATATGTTAATGAAGGCTGCTAGTAATTACCTTCAGTATGATAATTCTTATTTAAAGGTAGCAGCAATGGTTAATGAAGGATGTAAGGTATGCAGTCCTTCCAGTTCAATATACTATATCTCCAGTCAGGCTTTATCCAGTGTCTCTCCTACACATGTTAAAGAATGTCATATGGGACTCTAAGTTTGAAAAGTCTCTCCTATGCTGATTAACTTAGTTTAAAGGTAACAAGAATGGCTTAATGAAGCCTCTCTCTAACCCCTTCAGTCCAAAAGCTCTCCTATCAACCTTTAATTACTTTCCTTTTGAACAGGTTCCTGAAGGTTGTAATGTGACCCTTCCAGTTTGAAAAGTCTTACCCAAGCTGAATAAGTCTTAAATTAGCAAGAATACAGGCTAATCATTGGAGCAGTTTGTGCCCTGTAATCCAAAAGATGTAGTTATATTCTCATTTTATTATCTATTTCTACCACCAGACCATCATATCTAACTTGAGACAGACATATAGTACTGTATTAAAGGGATTAATGGAGGAAGAACATGACTGAAGAGTATTGTATCGGTGCTGTAATAAGAAGGGGTAGATTGAATGATGGGGCATGTTGAAAGGATGGAGGATGGCAACTGGACACAGAAAATGGCTTGGAACAAGGTCATAGAGTGTGACATCAGGGATAGGAGGCTGATCACAGAGGTTGCCAGAGGACTAATCCCAACCAGCTAGGACCAGTGGACCACATAGCTCTGAAGGGCAAGGAGAGACCTCGTATACGCTACCCTGGTGGGGGCTCGAACTGTCAACTTTATGGTTGTGAAGAGCAAGCACTACTACTGAGCTACTGCAATCGAGCAGCATGGAAAGTCGTCATTAGGTGACCAAAGCCAATGCATGCAAGCATGTTGGAACCTTCATAAATGATACGATATAACCCCTCCAGTTCAAAGTCTTTCCCATGCTGAATATCATCTGAAGGAAGCATGAATAAAATCAGTTCATCTTTCAAGTGTGTGGTTAAAACTGAAATCCATCCATCCATCCATCATCCAATCCTACGTTGTCCCATGAGGCGCGTAGGAGCCCGGGGCTAGGCAGTTGGTCCTGACATTTAAGATGAGAGACCAACCTCACTCATCCCTGAGAAGCATTACGTGAGCAATAAACCCCAATCATCCCTTGGATATAACCTTCACTGGCTTATGGTTTCGTGGTGTACAGGAAACCACTTGGCTCGTCACTCAGTGTAAAGTCACCCACAGGCAGAAGGAAGAGGAAAGAATGAAGGAATGCAAGACAGAATTGGGAGTGTAAAGTCACCCGTAGGCAGAAAGACGAGGAAAGAACGAAGGGGAAAAAACTGAAATAAAATACTTAATCCATGGGTCTTTGCATCTGGTATTGTATTTTAATCCTGTTAATTCTAAGTAATATCATTCAGCTTAGGAAAGAGCACATGAACTGGAGTGGCTAAAGCCTTGATCAACTTCTTTACTACTTGGAGACTCTTCCAAAGGAGATTAAACTTGCTTACTGGCCTAGTTCTACCAGAGGAAACAATGGCTAATGGGGTCTCTGAAGATTATTAAAACTGTCTACAAGTTATTTTTTCTAGCCTGAGAGATCTCCAACCCTTTCAGATTAGTTGATGGCAAGTGTGGCAAGACTGCACAGATGATAAGACTAGTAACCAAGGAGATATCATAAGAAGAGAGACTGTGTGAAGGGAACTCCTAAGGTGATCAAAATTGCCTACAGAGCATTAATTCTATCCTAACATAAATTCCTAATCTCTTGCAATTGAGCCGATGGCCAATTGTTGTTAGACTGGGTGTCAGTATGAATGGTAACCCAGAAGACTTACTCCTTCCTTACAACTATGACTCATTCTAAGCAACCACAAACTGGTATTTGAATTGTATGAGTGACCCAGGTCCCTCATATTAAAACAAGGTATGTAATTACAACCGTCTGAATGTATGTGAGTGGGCCATTTCACTAACCATGATGTACTGTTGATAGTCCTTTATATTTTTTCATTTTCATTTATTTATTTTTTCTTACCTGTTGCTGAATCATACATCACCCTTCTTTTTTTATTGAGAATTAGGTTCTGGTTGATACTGGAGAGGGATGCCTTCACATGGTGGCACCAATATCACCAGGCAATAGAGCTGGCTATATTCTATCTATCTATCTATCTATTGCCAGACGCCTCAATCCCGTTTGGGGTGGCCACAAACAAATCGCCTCCTACAATAAAACTCTTCTCTCCATATCGACTATTGAGCCAGAAGGGTCATATCAACCACACATACGCTTTGAGGTAAAACAGGGTGAATAGTACTCATACAGTACTATGATTATCTGATTAAATGCTGGAAGTTTTATGCAGAGGTTCATTGGCAAATTTTGAGGTGCAAGATTTTCAGGAAAATGATGGCCAATATCATATTTAATCTACCATTATCAAATACGCCATGGCCCCCCAAAAAATGAACTACATAACAAACTCCAATCGCCAAGTAATACAGGCCATGACACTGAATTATATAATGAAATGGAATCAAGAAGAAATGGCAATAAAAAGGAAACAGCAGCATGAAGAAATGTTACATAAAAGACATTACTAAAAGACCTTAAAATTGAACAGTAAGTGAAATACAGTCAGGAGGTAGAATGATTGCCTCAAAAATGTCAGAACTTCTGAAAATTGATATAGCTACATAATACAGTAATTCTGAAGGGCTTATGAGAAAATTCTCTTGTGGCCACAGGGAACGGGGTACAAGATTAATTGATTTATTTAACTCCTTCAGTATGATGGGACCCTCACTCTGATGGGTCAAGTCTCAAAGCCAATGCCTGGCAGATCTGATCTTCTGAATCACAGTGGCTTAATGAACTCTACTTGATTTAACATAATAGAATTAATATACTCATTCTAACTTATTTGCTTTAACCTACAACACTCAACTTACTGTACTTAGTTTAACCTACTAGACTTAACTTACTACATATAACATTTAATTTAACCAGCTCAATATTACCTCAGTTTAACCAATTCCAACTTACTTTAATTCTTATGGGGTACATGGGGTTAAGGGCTATAAATCTTATGAGGGATTCACAACAGCCTTAGGATCAATTTCATCTCATAACTAAGAGACATGGGTTAAATTCAGTTCTCTCTTCTCCTCATCCAACTTGAAAAAAAGAAATCACAGCTATGGCAGAAAACTGATCATAAATCCATCTGAAAGTATATACTGTACAATTTTTTCATACTGTATCATACATTTAGCCAGTCCTCTCATAAGTCAGGGATCACGCTAAATTATCAGAACTTTTCCCATATCAGGCAGCAATGTTTGAAAATATTACAAACTTTTCCATTCAACTCATACTGTAAATCAGGAGAAACAAGATCAGATCAGATATACATGAACCAATGGTCACTCTGCCATTAAATGTGTGGACTGAAAACACTAGCCTTGTACTCCTACGCTTCTCAAGGGGTACTAAAGGACTGCATAAGATTTTTTTTTTTTTTTACTGTCATGAAACAGACTGATGTACCAATTTTGTTTCCTTGAAAACTTTCAAAATACACTGCTGATAAATAACACCTTTTTTCCTGTTAAAATTGCTTGTCATTCTTCATAAAGTTGCTTTGTTCTGTTGTTTTAGATTTGCCTTTGGCTTTTTAGCCCTCCTCATGAATCTAACACATCTCTAATGTACTTCACTTAAAGCAGAAATTTGCCTGCATGCATCCCAGACTTATAAAGAGGATTTATGGCCATATTATTAAAACTAAGAGTGCAATGTTATGGATAAGGATCATCAAATGATAATTTCCAAGCCATGTCATGGCGACATAACATATCCGATCCTTCTGTACTAATGCTGACTACACTCTGTAATGTGGGCTGCAAGTTGATTAATCTAACAAGTACACGTGTTCTCTACTGTACATGTCTATTTATGGCCAGATACCTTAATCCCAGAAGGGGTGGCCACAAATGAACTGCCTTCATGTCACCCTGTCCTCTGCCATCAGGCTGCCCTTTCTCCAGCAGATACCCCATCACTCATACAAATTTTGGGTTTTCTGATGCTTCTGTACTTTCAGTTTTAATAATATGGCTCTGACTGCATAAACACTGCTTTGATATTACTTAAACATTAGTACATATGTCATGTGGTGTAAAATTTTAATAAAACCACATCTAGGCTCACTCTTCCTGACCCCCAACCCCTCACAGCATATATGGTTCCCAATAAATATCTGACATCTGTGCAGAAAATGTACATAGGGTTAACAATTATATTTCAATGGCTGAACCTAGTACTGCTTTTTAGTTAACTCCTGATGATTAATGTGAACCTTAGGCCATTTTCCCTATGGCATTAAAAAAGATTTGGCAAAAGACCAGCACAAAATATTCATGATCATCATCCCAACCCTAATTCCCACACACAAGCAAGGTAGGATCCAGAACCAGGGAAATTGAAACTATCACACAAGTATGTGAGCTGTTGTCATCATCATCATCATCATCATCACCACCATATTCATCCTCACTATAATTTCCACCTAATAGATAAGGTGGGCTGCATTAATGATAAAAATAATAATAAAAGTACAAAACTGGGAGAACTATCAACAGTATTACATTTGCTTTTATCATTTTGAGGGACTTGGCTATGCATCCACATGCAAGCCTTTAATAACCTGTTGATGGCATCTACAGTATACATGTACTGTAATGTGTTTAACCTAACAAAGATCCCTAAACCTTTTCAGCTCAGTTGATGCTTGAATGTTGTCTCTCCCCAAACTATGACAACTGCATAAATTTGGTTGAGTTCCTATAGTGTGTTTACTCTAGCCTAACAAAGATCTCTCAACCTTTTCAGCTCAGTTGATGCCTAACTGTTGTCTCTGCCTAAACTACGACAACTGCGTACATTTGGTTGAGTTTCCTGCCTGAGTGTCGTGTTCAATTAACAAATCCAACCTATCCCTAATGAACAGATTTTAGTTTTGTACAAGAGATATACATGTATAGCAGTCTTATCAAGTACTCTGACAACTGTGTAACTGTGGCTGAGGTCTCCATCTGGGATTGTTGTGCAAGGCCAGGTACCAGGATTCTGTTCCCACACCACTCACATGGTAGCACCTACCAGGGATAATGTTCCCAACCATCTACCACCTAACGAACTACCAAGTGGATGTCTAGTGGAACGGAACTATTATTCAAGCATTCAAAATCTTAGCTTCACCTTACAGTACAAAAACCTATAACTAAGACCTAACTGAACAACACTTATTAACTATCAACATCATGCCCAGTACAATGGGACAATCATTCAAGCATCCAAACTCCTAACTTCACCATACAATGCAAAAACCTATTACTCAACCTAACCCCTTCACCATCAGGCTATTCTTCTAAGATGAATTAAATAGTTTGGAAGCAGTAAGAAAAAATAAAATAGTAAATTTTACAAATAAATATACCTTTCAAGTACAGTATAAAGGTTGTGGAGATTTCCTAACACCTCTTCTTTAGCAATTTATTCTATACACCTTAACACCCTCTTAAATTAGTTGATAAATTTTATGTGGAAAAAAAATATATATATATAAAATATACATAAGAATGTTTATATGTACTGTACCATCATCCACTCACTTGATGTAGTGCTGCCTACTTCTTCCTTAGCCTTTATCATTTTTTTTCTGTGCCTCCTCTCCTCTCTTCCTATTTCTCCCATCTTTCCTGTCACTTCTTATTGCTTTTCTTTCCTTTACAGGTGGCTTTACATTGAGTGACAAGCCAAATGGTTTCCTGTAAGCCAAGAAACCATTTACAACGCTGGGTGGTAACCATATAACCAAACCATACGTGCTCCCTACGTGTGAACAAGTGGGTTGGTGGAGGGTTAGTGCCCCTCCCCTTAAAACAAATAACTCAAAGTCAAATGGCCACCCCTTAAGGGATTATGGTGTCTGGCAATAGACAGATAGAGAGACTGTGCTATAATAAAAAATAATATAATAATAATTTGGTTTTACGCCAGGTATCCCCGAAGGGCTAAGGCATTGCCCCTGGGTAGAGGACTTTTGGACTGGAGCGTGTAGCATTTTATGACCGGATGCCCTTCCTGATGTCTACCAATGACCCTTGGGTGGATTCGATCCTCCGACCCTTCGGTCAGTACGGAGTTCTAACGCACTGAGCCATGGCTGCTAGCAATATGTAAAGTAAATGAGTAAGGAAGAGGTGCCAAGAAATCTCATATGAACTAGTGTCCCCCAGTGCACTGAATTAGTTAGTTGAAGAACATGGTGCAAACAGCCTAACTGCTTATTTACACATACAAATATTCATCATAACATATTCTAACATCACAGTACACTGCAGACATGATATTTTATACCAGTAATGTGATCCATCCAGGGATAAGAGACTGAATAGGAAGGCTTCCAGACATTGAGAAGTGTGGAGAGCCACCATTAACTGGCCAAGGACAATGCATGCAAGCATGTTGTAGCCTTAATATATGATATGAATGAGCCAGGCGCCTGGTGGTTTAGTGAGTAATTATTGTGCTCCACTCGGATTGAGCCAGTGAAGGTTTATATCCTAGGGGTGGTTGGGGTCGATTGCTCATGTAATGCCACTCAGGGATGAGTGAGGCTGGTCACTCATCTTAAATGTCGGGACCAACTGCCTAGCCCCCGGCTCCTATGCTCCTTATTGGGCAATATAGGATTGGATGATAGATGGATGGATGAAAGGACTTTGGGCTATGTTTGGTGTCCACTGTTTAGTAACTCTGCAAGTGTATTCTGATCATTACTTGTTCTCTTTAACACAAGTCTGCCTAAGGAGTCTTTCGTACTGTACACATGGTGCTAAGAGGGACTCCTTCGTGTGGTGGGACTGATATAATCATGTGGCTTAACTACAGTACAAGGTAATACAAAATTATGTCCCTCACCACCCTCTTTTTCCCCCAGACCAGTTTTGGCGCCAGCAGTCCACCAAATTCACATTCAGATAAACCTACGGTTACTACTGCTGGTTCAGTACAACCTGCCAAATCCGAACATCCAATTTCCAAAATATTTTTTCATAATATAGAGGGGTGTTGTTATGTCCTCACACATTCAAGGCATAACTGAAGACTGAGTTCTTTTGTGGACATGTTTAAGAGCAGATGATAAGTCTACAAGGGGAAGGGTGATGCCCTGGAAAGAAGAAATTATAGAGGCATAAAGTTTTAGACCAGAAAATGAAGGTAATGGAGAGAGTTCTAGAAGGTATGTACTGTCACCTCTGCGATCCAGACTTTCACATGGTCAAAAGAGGTAGAAAACAAGTCACTATTGATGACCAATGTGTGCTGAAACGGTCAGGAACTCAGATGGATGGAGACTCTCTCCCATTAACGGCCTCTTCAGTTGCGTTTATTACATTTCAAGTGGCCAAGTTAAGAGTGGTAGCATGCCAAAATGACTGGGCCAGTCTCCAACTAGGCCAACCCAAGCCCAACCTTCGCAGTTTCCCAGAATGCTTTTAAGTTGTACATTAATAAACTACTAGGTAAGCTCTACACGACCAGTTCTCAAGGGTTATACAAACAATAAGGTTCGAGTGGGAGGGAATGTGTATTAACAAGACCAAAAAGTAGAAATCTTCCCCAGCTACTTGCTTTACAGATTAAACATGAATCAGTTGGCACATTGTTCAAAAAATATATACCTATATGGTCCTAATATCAAATGCACAAAACTTAGCTCCTCTGTCCCAGTCCAATGTGTTTATTCATAATTGTCCCTCTGAGCACAAATTTCACTGGTCCAGTCCTCTGCCACTGCCGACCTTGACCTCCACACTTGGGACCTTGACTCACTCACTGGTGCTTAGACCTCCACACTTGAACTTTGATTCCCTCAGGTACTTCGACCTCCACACTGGGACCCGCTAGAAGTTAATATGAATAATGAATAACTATTCCTCCCAATGCAAGTAATCCCTTCACATGATCAGGAAGGTCTCATAATAAAGAAACATGAGTTACAACACTCAGCATCTAAAGTAATAACAGAATAACACATGGCACTACAGACACATAGGTCTGCTCAAAATAATACTTATTGTAGGGATAACATGGAAGAAAAAGTACTGTAACAAATACAGTAAGCATGAATAACTGTAACTCTAACCATGAAAATCATCACTGCATCAACATCATTGTGCCTCACAAAGCAACTATGTGAACATTTACTCACAACATAGCCCTAAGAAGTACTGAATTGCAAAGTCATTTCAACTCAATAATAAATAATTCACAGTCTCTGGGCACCTAATACTTGGCCTACAAAAATCACACATTTATCTGAGGCTCAGACAGAACTCTATAGCATTTCCTATTCCAGTTACTAAATACTATAATAACAAAGTGCAGTACACAAAAATATGGAAAATACCTCACTATCCAGCTCAAAAATGTAGGGGAGGCGAGCGGGAACAGGACTCGCTGTCCAAAGGCTAATGGCGTCACCGTTACATTTCCTGAGGAAGGACAACACGATTCTACCCGAGTCTGTTTCTCTATTTCGTCACTATTATCACTCGTGAGATATCACTAGTCGCGCTTCAACATATCAGACATCATTAATATCAAATTACTTACAGAATTCCTTGGAGGGGGGGAGGGGGAAGTGAGGATGACGACCGTACCGACCAACTGCCATCTATCACGGCCGGTGAGCGAGTGAGACGCCAAAACTGCGTGAGTGATGCAAAGGGGAGGGGGGGATAATGGCGTACGTAATTTAAGATTTTAATTATTACAGACTCGATATAGACTCAGTGTGATGTCTTTCCCCTTACAATCGATTACTCAAAAAAAAACACACTCTCTAGTTACAATAATTACTCAGCAACCTCTCTCTCTTTATAACCTTACATCGAAAAATAATGAAAATTATCGTGCTTTACATCACTTTGCGCATGCGTACATTATGCTGGATTATGTGAACAAAGGCAAATGTTCCCATCGACTAGAGATATTATATTATAAAGAGACTTAATACTAGTGAATTACAGTAGGAAAAAAAAAGTGACTTAGCAACTAGGTGATTAATCTATGTTCTGGACACGTCTGCATGGTAACAGCCATGCCTCGGCCACTCTCTCTCACTTAACTGAACTTTTGGTCATATAAAATAAACTAGATACAACTCATTATCACTTCCGGGCACTACAGGTATGTTTAAAGAAAATGTGAATATTGTTGAGATACAGTTTGGGTTTATGTCAGGCAAAGGGACCACAGATGCCATATTCATTGTTTGACAGTTTCAGGAAAAAATATATAGGAACAAAACGGAACTGTACTTTGTTTTTGTTGATTTGGAGAAGACCTTTGACAGAGTCCCTAGAGAGGTGGTGAAGTGGGCAATGAGAATGCTTGGGATCAAGGAGTGGCTGGTTAGGGTGGTTATGGCCATTTGTGTGGGTGCTCACACCCAGGTAAGTGTGAATAGAAATTTGAGTGACAAGTTTTCCAAGAATGCTGGTGTGCACCAGGGGTCAATTTTGAGCCCCTTGTTGTTTATCATGGTACTTGAAACCCTCTTATGTGACTTCAGAAATGGACTCCCGTGGGAGATTATTTATGCTAATGATCTGGTGTTGATTACAGAAAATGAAAGGAAGGCGGAGGAAAGATTTGGGAAGTGCAGAGATGGTATGAAACACAAGGGCTCAAAGTAAATGCAGATATTACTAAAGTGATGGTGTATAGGGCTGGTGGCAGTACTGTCAAAGAAGAGGGAGAGTGGCCATGTGAGATCTGCCACAAGGGCGTGGAAAGTAATTCCATCTTGTGCAGTCTGTGATAAGTGAGTGCATAAGATATGTAGTGGTACTAGAGGTAGACTGCGGGATAATGCTGATTTCATGTGTGCCGTGTGTCGGGGAGAGCAGGTGAAGATTGTCAGGCATGGAAGGACTGACCTTGTTGGTGAGTCTCTCGAGTATGTGGAAGAGTTTTGTCATTTGGAAGACATGTTATGTGCTGGAGGTGGGGCTGAAGCTAGCTCTGTGGCTAGAGTGAGGAGTTGTTGGAAGAAATTCAGTGAGCTGTTGCCTCTCCTGACACAGAGAGCTTTCCCTCTGTGCTAAGGACTTCTGTATGTGTCATGTGCCAGGAGTGCAATACTGTATGGTAGTGACACTTGAGCAGCAAAGGAAGAGGATATTTGCAGGCTTAAACATACAGAAATGACAATGAGTGGGTGGATGTGCAGTGCGTCCTTGAACACGAGGCCTTGGGGGGCTAGGTTTATGACTGAAGAGTTGAGAGCAAGGATGGGACTGGAGTGTGTTGTTGTGATGAGGAGGTGCTGACTGAGATTGTCTGGACATGTGGAAAGGATAGGAGCTGACAACTGGGCGCAGAAAGGGATGGGTAAACGTTGGAGGTAGGGTTGCGAGCGGCAGACCAAAGAGCTGGGATGAGGTCAAAAGAGTGTGACCTCAGGGATAGGGG
Source organism: Coenobita brevimanus (assembly GCF_032717465.1). Classification (NCBI taxonomy): domain Eukaryota; kingdom Metazoa; phylum Arthropoda; class Malacostraca; order Decapoda; family Coenobitidae; genus Coenobita; species Coenobita brevimanus. Next base: position 51,519,366 of record NC_137033.1, on the reverse strand, counting down.
ACTGCATAGGGAAGTTGCCAAAGATCTAGCACATCACTATACTCCTTTCGCAGCAAGAAGTCCGTTCAGGGTGCGGCAGAAGTTGGAATTCCCCCGAGTGCGACGTTGCCAACTTGACCACCAATTATCGGATTATCACTCTGTCTCCCTACCTACCCCCATCTCATCTGTTTCTCTCTCTCTCTCTCTCTCTCTCTCTCTCTATATATATATATATATATATATATATATAAACATTTATATTTATATCTATATATCTATATATATATATATATATATATATATATATATATATATATATATAATATATATATATATATATATATATATATTTATTATTTATTTTCAACTTTTTTTCCACACCACCTATGAGGTAAAAGTCTAGACGCGTTTTATTTTTAAGAGGTTTCCCCTGTAGGCCTAATCCTCTCTCTGATCTTTAATCATAATCTTCTTCGTCATCAGAACTTTCTGTTATATTGACGAAGAATGACTCTACGAAATGTTCAGCTGTTATGTCTTGTTGTGCTAGATAGGGAGTGACCCTGGGTCCCTCGCCGACCTCGGCGTGGCAACATGGGAAATAAGCGCTGCCACGTGTCATATAATTCATTCAAATCGTTGTTATAATTCTAAAAAGTGATAAGCAATGTACTATATAGCTTCCTTTACTATAAACAGAATATAAAAAACAATTTCAAATAGCACATAGATGGGAAATAAGAGAGAGAGAGGCACGTACTACGGTTGATTTGGCAGCATCGCTAGAGGTGATTCACCAGGTGGGCCCCACCCTGAACAGACTTCTTGCGGTGAAAGGACTATAGCACTCGGAAATTTTATGCTATCCTTAACCATGCTATACCTAGATCTAGGTTTGGCTACAATTATTTGGAGAGGGAACACAATGATGAAAATTCCAAACCTGAACACTGACAGAAGAGCCAAACCCTCCTGTTTTGTGCCCATTTTGGGCCTGTCTGAACCTGAATCCCAGGGTTACCCACAGCACACCCTACCAACTCAGTTGCCTGGCCAAAGCTACAATTCCCTACATCGTCATCTGGGATCCACTGGCACATGGCTCTGGTACGCCACCTGCTCCAATGTGCCATTTTACTCAACCTGTGAAAAATAATATCATTAATACCATCATCACCATTTGGGATTCATCTGCTTAAGGTTTTGGAATAACAGGTACACCTAACGTGCCACAGCAACAATAATGATAACTATGAGGTATTGACATCCTTGTAATAAGGTTTGCTAAAATTACAAGCAAATTCATAAGCAACAACAAATGATAAAGTGAAAGGAAGTTGTGGTGCTAATGATGATGTGCATGAAAGCATTTTGAGATGGTCTGGCCATGTGGAGGAGCAGAAAGTAAGAGACTGGCTGGAAATGTGCATGTGTGGGAGGGGAAGGGGGAGACTGATGATGAGATGGAAGGAGGGAATGGAGAGAGATTTCAGAAAAGGTGTAAACTGGATGAAGGGCAACCAGATGGCAGAGGATATGGTAACACAGAGGTGATCCATTTGTGGTGATCATTTACAGTATTAAGATATCTCGAGACAGACAAATAGATAAACAGCTAGACCGATAAATAAACAGAGAGACAGACTGACAGGCATACAGATTCATAGTCTTGCTTACCTCACCTAAACTACGTACATTTGGTGCCCTCTCCCCCACCCATCCCACAGCCTACTGATGATTTCTCTAGCACTGCACTAAGCTCACTTTAACCTGACCCAAAATTGCCCTCTCCCCACTCTCAATGCTGTTTTAACAATAAGAGGAAACTACAAAATTACACTAGTCATGAAGAAATGCTGTGAGAGAGAGTGTGGGGCTGTAGCAATGTCCTACTTTGCCACTTAGCTTCACAAAACAGGCCCAGGGCTAGGCTACTGTAGTCCAGTACATTTAACCCGCGCCGTCCCGAGGACGTACTTCCACGTCCTCACGTTTTGTCACAGCCAGTCCCGAGGACGTACTTCAACGTCCTGCAATTGCAAGGTTCATAATTTCCACAAATTTCAAAATTCGCGGGAGATTTTCGTTTCGCCCGGGTACCCAAGCCTCCCCTACCTGCCGCCAGGCGGGCAGCGTCCTAGACCCCGCGTGACCCGCGCTCGCCCTTGTCTCGGTCACTCACCTGCCAGCAGTGACCCAGGTCAGACATGGCGCAGAAAGGTCTCTCAGATGAGCAAATTGCATCCGTCCTGGAAGCCTTGACTGGAGACAGTGATTCTCCACTCGATGATGATGTGGTGGATCGCGATTACGTCCAGCCAGAGGAAGAAATAAGTAGCAGTGATGAGGAGGTCCCTTCGCCCCGAAAAACGCGGTATGTAACATACTGTAAGGCAAGGGAAGGCCAGGCTGCTTCCCAACCACGTGCACAGCTATCTCTCCATCACGATTCTGATCAGGACGAGGATGAGGACGATGAGGATGATGGAGGGCTAGGACGTGATATCGCCGAGTGGTTGGGAAAGGAAAAAATATCACCACGTGGATCAGAAGGTGGGGCGAGACGACACCTAAGGTATGGTTCAAGTACTTTGTCTGGGGAAGTAGCAAGTGGTGTGGTGGGATTGCTGGGAGAAAGGGAAAGTGTTGTGGCGGCAGCGCGGGGTGAAAGTGAGAGTGGTGTGGGGGTAGTGCGGGGTGAAGGGGCCATTGGTGGGAGGGAGGCAGCACGAGCACGTGGTGCTCGTAGGCCTAGGGGAGAGGAGGTTGAGTCACTCCCCAGCACTTCTTTCGCCCCTGAATATGCCCAAACTTCCTCCCCACAGCCCCAGGATGTGGGGAAAGGAAAGAAAGGGAAGGGAAAGGGTAAAGGAAAAGGGAGAGGGAAGAGAAGTGCGAGTGATGAGAGGCGCCGCTCTCCACCTCCCCAACCTCCCCCACCACCCTCACCTCCCCACCCTGACGAAGGGGACGATGGTGACGTGGCTGGAGACGGTGGTGTCACGTGGAACTGGGAGGATGGGAGTAATTTTACTCCCATCATTCACCAGTTCACTGAGGAGTGGCGGTCAGGTTGCACGGCTCCAGGTGTAAATGCTGGGTCGTCACGTTTAGATTTTTTCAATTTGTTTTTTGATGAGGCGTTTGTTGGGCGCATAGTAGAAGAGACGAATATATTTTCACAATCCCAGCGCCTTGAAAGTGAACGCCTAGGAACCACAAGCAAGCATGCAGAACAGTATGACTTTCCCGTGACTATATCAGAGATGTTCCTATTTTTGGCCCTGGTAATCTTGATGGGTGTGGTGAAGAAAAATCAAATTCCTGCCTATTGGACAACGGACCCAATCATCCTAACACCTTTCTTTGGAAAGGTGATGGGTCGTAATAGATTTCAGTTTATTCTCGGCCGCCTCCACTTTTTTGATGCAGATGATCCAGCCAATGCAAATAACACCGATAAAATGAGGAGAATTAGGCTGGTATTTGATCATTTACGGGAAATGTTCCGCTCCTCATTTTATCCCTACAGAGACCTCGTCATAGACGAGAGTCTTGTGTTGTGGAGAGGCAATATTTCCTTTAGGCAGTATATACCCAGCAAGAGACACCGTTTCGGGTTCAAGATCTTTGTTATGTGTGACTGTAAGACTGGTTATGTGCAAGACATAGTCTTGTACACGGGCGCACAGACAGATATAATAGAAGATCGGAGTATAGGACTCTCTGGGGCCGTGGTGAAGACAATGATAGAAGAGTACCTTCATCGTGGTCATGTTTTGTACCTGGACAACTGGTACACTAGCCCTCTTCTCGCTAGGTTCCTCCACCAACACGACACCGAAGTCTGTGGTACAGTCAAGAGAAACCTTCGCCATATGGTCAAGATAGGGAGGAAACTTGACAAGAATGAGGTGGTTTTCTTCCAGGCCAATAACATCCTTGCAACCCTGTGGAACCACAACAGGGAAGTTTGCCTCCTATCAACTGTTCACAGCCCCCTGATGCACCGCACAGACTCCGTGGATCACCGTAGCGAGAGGAGGCGCAACGTATGGAAACCAGAGTCTGTACTTGCCTATAATCTAAACATGAGGCAAGTTGATCAGTCAGACTCGATGATTTCAAGTGTTGACTGTGCCAGGACAACGATGAAGTGGTACAAGAAACTCTTTTTCCACTTGCTCGACATCACGGTCCTGAACGCCCACTACCTGCACGCAATGACCACCGGAGTATCCGAGACCTTTGAGGGGTTTGTGAGGGAGCTGGCACGTGAAATAATCGCCAAGCATGCCCAGGAAAGACCCCCACACCGCCCCCGCGCCCCCGTGCTGCTCAGACTCCCCTACGTCTTGCAGCCCGCCACTACCCCAGCGCAATCCCTTCCGAACCAAACCGTCGTAAACCCCAGCGTCGCTGCCATGTATGTAAGCACTCGACAGTCAGACCATCAACGCAGAGAAAAGACACAAGATACGAGTGTGTCGAGTGCAATGTTGCGTTGTGCCTTCAGCCTTGTTTCAAGGAATACCATAATCTCGTACACTTCTGAAACTGTGTGGGAAGGCGAAATGACGCTCATGGTAATGGTAAGGCCAGTCAGTAGGTGCTAAGTCAAATATAAAGTTGAAACGGGTGTTATTTTTTCAGAAAAGTAATGTATAAGATGAGAATTAGTGTAAGTGGAAAGAATTGTTATCAAAACTACACCCACTGTGTAAATCTGGTCAGTAAATATGTGATAGCAAGGAAATAAAGTGGAAACGGGTGTAATGTTAGCATGAATAAAACGTATAAGTTGAACATTACTGTAAGTTGTCATAATTGATGTCACGATTACACCCACATTCTGGTCAGTATGTGATAGGAATTATATACAGTGGATGATGTTGTAATGTTAGTAGTAAGGTATTTTATAAGTTGATTACTTGTGTAAGATGAAACAAATGATATCGCGATAACACTCCCTGTGTAAGTACGCGCAAATATGACGCTAAGTTCCATCTTACGTTCAGAAATGATGTAATATCAATTATATCAAGTGTTTACATGTGCAATGTTAGTGTAGAATAATTATATAAGTACAAAAATAGGTTGTAAGTTGAATTAGTTGTCATAGCGACTTCACCGTGTGTGTTACTATGCGCTATTATTACGCTATATATTTACGTAAGGCCTGAAATAATCTCAAAACAGTTCTATAAAGTTGAAAAGTGTATAATAATATTAGAAAGGTATTATGTTAGTAGAAAAAGCACAATACGAGTTGAAACATCAGTCACAGCGAGTTCACTCACTACGTAAATTAGCGCTAGCATTACGCTAAATGTTATCAAAAGGCCTGTGAATACGTAAAAACAGTTCAATATAATGTAAAATGGTATAATGTTATTGTAGAAGTATTATGTAAGTAAAAAAAATTATATGTATCATGATTTTAGAATGTTAGCGATTCATGGGAACCAAGTTGGCCGATTTTGCTCGTTTCTCATGATGGTACAATGGTTATTTCTGCTCTATTTTTGTATAAAATCCAATATACTCTTTTATCACATGTTTTTATGTTTGTAATAAATTCATTTCTACTTACTTTCATTGGTTTCCCAAACTTATAATACCATAGAAAACGTTTGATGCTCACACCGCATAGGGAGAACACGGGGCCAGGTGGGACCATCGCATACCTGGTTAAGCTAATTAGGGACCCCAGGGACCACTTTCTTTGCCACCGGCCATTGTTTCTGACCAAAAGCGAAAGTTTAAGCAAAGAAAAAAAAGGTCGAAAATTGCCCGGGATTGGGGGGTACCAGTGGTCGAAAAGTTGCCGGGACGGGGCGGGTTAAGGGTAGATAACCAGCTAGCTTCCCTTGGAGGCATTACATGACTAAAACGCCTCCAGTCACCACTTGGGGATAGAACTTATGCAATTCTGTCACTCCATAATGGGCATTCTAACCTCTAAACCACCAAATACCATAACTACAAATAAACCATGCTTAACCCGTTGATTACGCATTTACCTTTCTTTATCCCACCCATGGCATTTAAAAAAAAAAAAAAAAAAAAATTGTATATTATAAACTTTGAGATGAACATCCAGGGCATCATCTGGTGAAAAAAAATTCTCTCTCTCTCTCTCTTTCCATTTTTGCACAGCACCATGCATAAGTCTGCATAGGGGGAGTGAAGTGAAAAATTTAAAAAAAAAATTGTTAGTTTTTGTTTATTATAAACTTGAAGAGAAACATCCAGGCCATCATCCAGTGAAAAAGAAAAACTCTCTCTCTCTTCGTCTTTGCATAGCGCCATGCGCAAGTCTGCATGGGGGTGGAGTGGTTAGCATTGATGCACGGCCACTGGAAGGTTAGCACAGCCTGAGCTGTGGCTTGCAATCCATGGGTTAATTATACTATACCCTTTTACTCTAACTCAGTCTAAAATTTCCATCATTCCATCTTAAGCACTGACCTGTAACAAGATATCAATACTAAAAGATGATGCTAGTCACAAAGAAGTGCTATGGAAAGGATGCAAAGCTGTAGCATTGTCTTACTGTGCCAGTATGTTATGTGAAGTAAGCTGCAAAAGGACAAAAATCTGGGCCAAGCTATGGTAAAAGGACTGGCTTTAATACAGGTCAATACATTTTGAAAGGCAATTTATAATGACCACAATACCTTCCTGATCTGATGCTTGAAGAGAAGAATAATGTGCATGTCTTTGTATTCCAGTGAAGGGATGGACCTCTCCAATTTACTGGGTTGCACTTTGGAAACCAACACTAGTCTCGCACAGCACACTGGTACTGTCCTCTAACCCTCTTATCCTCAAGCTTTAACATCCAAGTACAGATCTGTAAGGAAAAATACCATATAGTACTTAAACCCTTTCACCTCTATGACATATTTCAATTTGAGATTATTTTATTCAGCACGATTAATATAGCCTTCATCAATACAGTCCCTCATACCACCTCAGCATAGTCCTGTAATCCTCAGGTTTTAGCTTCTGATAATGATGTCAACATGGAAAGGTAACAAACTTTAACTCTTTCTGTTTTACCAAATATTTAAATTTGTCTTGAGAGACTGGTACAACCCTGCACAATAGTCTCCCACAGGACACTAATACAATCCTCTAACCCTCTTCTCAAGCTTTAACATTCACCCTCAGATCAGTAAACAAAAGACAGCAAATCAAACCTAACCCTATCAGCTCCACCACATCTTTTGATTCAGTAAGATTTTATTCAGCTTGATTCGTATACCCATCAACAATGCAGTCTCTCAACAGCTTCTTATTCAATCCTCTAACCCTCTAATCCTAAGACTTTACCTCTGAGGCTTCACATATGTAGAAAAATCATTCAAATTTAACCCTATCAACTCCATTACATCTTTTAATTCAAGATTACTTTATTCAATGTGAGAGACTGACATAACCTTCGACAATACAGTCTCTCACAAAACACTGGTTAAGTCTTTTTACCTCTAATTCCTCAAGGCATTACCTTCTAAGATCAGACCAGTAGTAAAGCAATAAAACTTAACACACTCTACTCCACCACACTGATTAATTCAAAATTATTTACTCTGCTTGAATGAGTATTATAACCTTCCAATAATACCATCACTCAATAACACCTTGACATACTTCTCAAGCTCTCTAATCCTCAGGCTTTGCCTCTGAAGATCACAACTATAAGGAAAAATAGTCAGGGGAAAGATTTATGAAAAGTTGAGATCGAATGGGATACAAGGGTTTGAGAGTAAATACAGATGAAACAAAAGTGATGTCGTCTAGGGCTACTGGTGGTACCGTCAAATCGGAGGGAGAGTGGCCAGGTTCGGCTCACCACAAGGGTATGGGAAGTAACTTCATCTTGTGCAGTATTTGTAATAAGTGGATGCACAGATGTGGTCGTATTTGAGGTCGACTGCGAGATAATGCTGATTTTGTGTGTTTGGTGTGTAAGGGAGAGCATGTAAACTGTCAGGTATGAAATGATTGATCTTGCTGGGGATTTTTGAGTGTGTGGAAGAGTTTTGTCATTTGGGGGACATGTCATGTGCTGAACATGGGGCTGGAGAGCTAAGGCAAGGAGTGGCTGGAGGAAGTTCAGGGAGTTGTTACCTCTCCTGCCACTGACAGGGTTCTCCCTCCACACTAAAGGATCTCTGCATGCAGCATGAATTAGAAGCATATTGCTATATGGGAGCAAGACCTGAGCAGTAAAGGAAAAAAGGGGATTAATCCCCAAGCTAGACCTCATCAGATCATATAGCCCTGCTAGGGTTACAGGAGAGTGCTACCCCTCCCAGCACAGCAGCCACTAGGCGGGGCGCGAACTCGCAGCCTCACGATTACGAGCCCAACACCCTACCACAGAGCTACCGCGCTCCCCGAGCAGTAAAGGAAGAGGGCAATGATTAGATGGATGTGTAATGCATCACTGAATATGAGGCATGGGGGGACTAGGTTTAAGATTGAAGAGTTTTGTTTAATCGACCAGATGGTATATTGTGAACTGCCATTCTGCATATATTTGTCAAACATTATGGCTATATTAACTTAGATTCACTGTCATACCCACTGCAATTGATCAGGGTGTGGTAATCCAAAAGGAAACCCACCTTTTAGACCCGCAGCAGCAACGTGGCTACGAGGCCTCACTCACAGAGGTGTTTAATTGACCAGTTGGTACTCTGCAGGCTGAAAGAAATTAAATATATTACTTCCTCAAGTTTTTCTTTTATACCATATTACATGAAAAACAAAATGTGGCAGGTGTTAGGGATGAAATTCATGCATTACAGTACAGTCATGTCTACATAATACCCAATCCTCTAGCATGAAACTCACATAACACAAGAGGCAAAATCTTATTTCCAAATTTAGTCACAACATGAAAATGATAGACATTATGGAGGCAGAGGAAGCTGCCCATTTATTCTAACACTTTACTATGTGGTGAGAATTGACATGTTGCGGCAAGAGGCCCCAAATTATCGTTCATATGGTCATAACACGGCAAACTTGGGTCATGACATGGTGGGAACAGATACAACGTGGCCAGTGATCGTCACAGCACAGGTTGCATCAGCCTATGACGTATAGCTGTCATGTGTCTGCGTGGGGTGTCGTCACAGCCAACTGAGCATTTCTACCCCAGTTGAGCCTACCCTCTCCCTGCACTCTGGCTGCACTCATGCTCTGTGTGATCATTATGACCAGTAAGAGTCCTTACTGTGCAGTACTATTGATGTCACTAGTGAAGGTGTCACTCCAGTACCAAGATAAACTAACATATTAATACTTGTTCAGTGAAGGGGGTTAATAAATTATGATTCCCTGGTTCCTTACACCTAGAGGGGCAGTCTGTGAACTCAGAGGGTGAGTGTGGGCGTTATACAGCATGTGTCTGGGAGGATGGCAACTGTCACATGAAAGCCAACAGTGTGGCTGGATATCGCACCACCTCAGACCCAACACCCACACCAGCAGGATTTCAGGTGAGATGGACTCCTCACACACACACACACACACACACACACACACACACACACACACACACACACACACACTCGCTGGTGCAGTGGTAACGTTCTCGCTTGCCATCTGGTAGACGGGAGTTCGCGCCTCGCTCAGGTTGCGAAAAGTTTCACTGACGAAGTGGGTGGTTACTGTCCCCCTTGAGCAAGGGGACGGGTGTGTGGGTGTGTGAAGGTCACAGCCTTGCCCTTAGATCGGACTATATGAGCTCTCAGCTCCCTTCCGGGAGGGTAAAAGCTGACGATCACGACCATCAAGTGATCCTGACCAACCCGGTGAATTACACACACACACACACACACACACACACTGTACCCATCTACAGTATATAACCTTTATTATATATTCTTACTGTCAAACTGAATGTTTTACTGACTTATCCGTATGTTATTTCCCGTCATTATTGTCAGGCACAGTGCATGGCTGTCTTTATTTTTATTCCATGATTTCTGAAGCCACAAGTACTTTATTAATGTTTTTCTCTTGAACTCTTCTCAAATTGCACATGTTTTACATAATATTAATTTTAATCTCCATGTTGGCAGAATGAATATTAGGTAATACAGAAATGTGCATACAGTACTTCTTTCCATGCATGAACTTCCATTTTTTTTCTGCTAAAGAAGTAATCTCTCAGAAATGTTAGCAATACTGTAGATGTAAACGTAATACAGTAGATGTAAACATAAGCAGTCAGATAGATTATTTTCTGGTCAGGAGGGCTGATAGGAGGTTAGTGAGGGATGTTAAAGTTATAGGAGGTGAGGAGTGTGTGCAGCAGCACAAACTATTGATTTGTGATATGGTGCTTAAAGAATGAGTGATGAAAAAGAGGACTTATGTACCTAGGAGGAAAATATGGAAGCAGGGAAACCAAGCAGTAAGTGATGCCTTCTATAGCGAGATGAGGAGAGTGGTGGCTGAACAGGGAGCTGTGGATAGAGGCATTAATGAACAGTACAGTGCCCTCAAGAACAACCTCTTCAGAGTTACTGATGAAGTATGCGGTTGGACAAGAGGCCCACCAAGACAAAGTAACTTGGTGGTGTGATGAGGGTGTAGAAGCTGCAGTTAAGGAGAAAAGAAGGCTTTTCCGGGAATGGAAGAAGGGTGGTAACAATGAGGAATACTTGGCTGCCAAGCATAGGGCTAGAAGAGAGATATGCAGGGTGAAGTCTGAGTCACAAAGACTTGATAACCTAAATCATGAGGAAGGGAAAAATATGATATTTAAGGTGGCAAATCAGATGAAGAGGGATAATTGGGATATTATAGGTGAGCAGTGTGTGAAGAATGACGATCGAAGGGTTGTGGTGAACAGTGGGAATATTAAAGGTGCAGTTTCCTGTAAGCCAAGAAACCATTTACAACGCTGGGTGGTAACCATATAACCAAACCATACGTGCTCCCTACGTGTCAAGTGGGTTGGTGGAAGGTTAGTGCCCCTCCCTGTAAAACAAATAACTCAGGGTCAAGTGGCCACCCCGTACGGGATTACGGCGTCTGGCAATAGATAGATAGATAGATAGATAGAAGAGTCCTGCCCTGCCTCGGGACCCCACTCCACTTCCCTCTAGCAAGCCCACAACCTCTTCCATTCAAGGTAAGGAATCCTCCAGTGTTTATATGTACAGTAATCCCTCAATTAGCTTGATGTCCATTATCCAGACCCTGTGATCTGGCTATTCAAAACCAATAATCATACATTTTCCATTTTATTCGGACAAAATGCTTGCATCCAGGTGGAAATTATGGCTGAGCAAACATTTTCCCCTGGCAGAGCCATTTCTTTTTCATGTAACTGCAAGGTATGTCCCTGTAGTGGTGATTGCTTGTCTGCTTGATGAGTCTGTTTGACCACGGTAATTGCTTGGCTGTGGTTTATAGGTCTCCTTTACCAGACAAAGTAATGTAAAAAAACAAACTAGTGCTGTACAATTTTTTTTTTTTTTTATGCGAGGAAGAAGGAACCAAAGGCCATGAGCCCGCAGTAACAGTTCCCTCCAAGAGAAAAAGAAAATACAACAGAGAGCCAAATTCAAGATCCGATCATTTTGAGATGCCTGGACACACTGCGTTTGAAAGACTGGAGATCATAGGCAGCAGGAAGTACAGACAGAGGGAAACAGTTCCAGAGCTGACCTGTTGCATAAATGAAAGACTGGGAGTAATGGTTAACTCTTGCATTAGAGAGTTGGACAGAAAAGGGATGAGAGTTTGCTGCCAGACGGGTGCTACGCGCCCGTCGTAGAGGTGGAGGAATGCAAGCAGACAGTTCAGAGGAGCAGTGACCATTAAAGTAGCGATAGAAAAGAGATAAAGATGCAACAGTGTGGCGAAGAGACAGAGGTTGAAGGGAGTCAGTAAGAGGAGGAGAGTTAATGAGACGAAAAGCCTTTGACTCCACCCTATTGAGAAGAGCTGTATGTGGGCAGCCTCCCCACACATGAGAGTTGTACTCCACACAGGGGCGGATAAAACCCCTGTATAGAGTCAACAATTGTGCAGGGGTAAAGAGCGGAGTCGGCTTAGCACACCCAATCTCTTGGAAGCAGATTTTTCTATCTATCTATCTATCTATTGCCAGACGCCTCAATCCCGTTTGGGGTGGCCACAAACAAATCCCCTCCAAGTCGCCCTGTCCCCCGCCATTTCACTCCCCTGCTCCCAACTCACACCCCCCTCTCTCATATACCTCTCCACCCCATCCCTCCATCTCATCCTCGGCCTCCCCCTCCCTCTTTCCCCCTCCACCTCACTCACATACACTCTCTTCGTCAGTCTTTCACCCTCCGTCCTCTCCACATGGCCAAACCACCTCAGTGTGTTCCTCATAACGCTTCCTATCACATCCACATCAACACCACAACGCTCCTTTATATCCTCATTCGTCAGCCTGTCTCTCCATATGACTCCACAGGCTCATCTTAAATAACTCATTTCCACTGCTCTCACTCTTGACTTGTGTCCTTCCAACAACGACCAAGCTTCACTTCCATACGTTAGAGTTGGTATCACAATACTGTCATGTAGTAACTTTTTCACTTCCATGCTCACTTCCCTGTTTCTTATCACTGCTTTCAAAGAACCAGCAACCTTTCTTCAATGCTGTACCCTTTCAAGCACTTCACCCTCCAAACCTCCATCCTTACTCATCACACTACCCAAGTACTTAAACGTACTCACATTTTCCAATTCCTCGCCATCCAACCTCGCTGTACATTCACTGACTTCACCTCTCTCAAAGACCATCACTTTACTCTTCCCTACATTCACCTTTAGATTCCATTTCTTACACACTCTCTCAAACTCATCCACCAAGCCTTGCAGCTCCCCTTCGTCTTCACTCAACAACACAGTATCATCTGCAAACAACAGTACAGGGAGTTTCCAAACACTATCCTCTCTCACCAGGGCCACTCCAACATCCACTACCCTACCTTGTACCTCTATTATTACCCCATCCATGTACAGATTGAACAACCATGGAGACATGACACATCCCTGTTTCAACCCAACTTTCAAAGAGAAAAATTCACTTAGTTCACCATCCACACGCACTGCAGCCTTCGCACCATCGTACATACTCTTCACAGCATTCAACAACTTCCCATCTACTCCATATATTCTTAACACTTTCCACAATCCTTGTCTATCCACCCTGTCATATGCTTTCTCCAAATCCATGAAAGCCGCATACAACTTCTTTCCCTTCTCTAGAAACTTTTCCACTAAAGATCTGAGAATGAATATCTGATCTACACAACCTCTTCCCTTCCTAAAGCCTCCCTGTTCTTCTCCAACTAATTTCTCTGTTCTTTCTCTAACTCTGTCAATAAGTATCCTACCATACACTTTTCCTATTATACTAAGAAGACAAATGCAGATTTTACAAGAGATGTAATATGATCTTTCCAAGATAAGTCCCGAGTAAATGAAACCCCAAGCATGTTCAAGGATGATGCAGGATTAAGCTGAATATTATTAAACATTAGTGGGTATACCTGTGGAAGATTTTGTCGGGTTGATAGGTGTACGAACTGAGTCTTAGATGCATTAAAAACAACCATATTATTTTTACCCCAGTCAGAGATACGAGCCAAGTCAGACATTAGGTGTGCCATAGCCTCATCCCTTGTTTGTTGAAGTAACTGTTGAGATGGGCGTTGCGGGAACTGAATGGAAAGGTGAAGGGTGGAGTCATCAGGAGTGGATAGGGTTAGATGTACAGCTTAGAAGATCATTGATGAATAAAAGGAAGAGAGTTGGTGATAGGACAGAGCCCTGAGGAACACCATTGTTGATAGATCTAGGAGAAGAACGATGGCCGTCTGCAACAGCGGCTATAGAATGACCAGAAAGGAAGCTAGCGATGAAGGCACAGATAGAAGGATAGAAACCGTAGGAGGGCAGTTTGGAAATTAAAGATTTATGCCAGACTCGATCGAAAGCCTTTGAGATGTCAAGTGCAATGGCAAAGCTTTCGCCAAAGTCCCGAAAGGAGGATGACCAGGAGTCTGAAAGGTAGGTGAGAAGATCGCCAGTGGAGCGTCCCTGACAGAACCCGTACTGACAATCGGAAAGAAGGTTGTGATAGGAAAGATGCCTTAAAATTTTTCTATTGAGAATTGACTCGAAAACTTTCGAAATACAGGACGTTAAAGCAATTGGACGATAGTTGAAGGGTTGGGAGTGGTCACCCTTCTTTGGGACTGGCTGAACGAGAGCAAACTTCCAGCAAGAAGGAAAGGTACAAGTTGACAGACAAAGGCGAAAGAGTTTGCCTAGGCAGGGTGTAAGCACAGAAGCACAGTTCTTGAGAACAACAGGAGGGTACTGTTGTGGCCTTTTCCAATAGCTCTCAAAGTTAGGGTATGTATGAAGGGGGGCCAGGGGAGAAGTCCATTATCCAGAAGGATCCACTATCCAGACATGCCGTTGGCTCTATTACATCAGATAACCGAGGGATTACTGTAGTGATGTCTTTATTAAGTATGTAAATGTCTTGGGGAAAAAAAAAAAGAATGAAAATCGCCCCAAATGGAGAACTTGGGGCTGGCTTAGGTAACATGAAACCCTTTAACATGTAAACATACGGCCTGATAAGGTGGAATTCTCATAAAGCAGGAGTTTCAGGGTACAGTACTGTATATCCGCATTATGTGAGTGCTCGCTGTATATGCAAATGGACTATATTTCTTCACTAGATTTGTTAATTTCTATCTACCTACCTACCAGCAGGCAAGGGTTAATACAGTTTAGTATATAGCTGAAACCACAACTGCAATTACAGTACTCTGTATTCTGAAGCATTGTTTGTCTCATCATTTGCTGACATTTTTCTTACAGTATAAGCCATTTCTGTCACAAATGCCCCCTGGGGACATTGATGAATCCCCCTGGGGGCATCAATGACTCCCCTTGAGGATTAAATAATCCAAGGAAGGAAGGAGTTAATTGCAACTGAAATCTCATAGAAGAAAAAAAATCAACAAATGGTGAGATATAAACAGAAAATACCTCAAAATACAGTGCTTGAATTCCAGACGTGGTTTATGCTAAATACTCATATTTACCGTTCTGACTGGGGCAGCTGCTGACGTGGAAACGTACCCCTCAACAGCTGGATATCATGATCCCACCAGGGTGACCAAAAGCAAATCACCTCCATGTCATCGTCTCCTCTGCTATCAGGCACTGGAATGAATATTTTCTTTTTAATACCTTCAGTCTTCACTAGTTTAACTCACAGAGCAGTTTTTTTTTTTTTTTTTTTTTTTTAATGCCATCTCATGATTATATTTAGCTTTGTATAGACTTCTGGAAGTGCAGGGGTTAGGCACAGCCTCACTGAACTCCTGCAATAGCAGAGACTTTGCATAAGTTGAATAAAATTGCCTTCTGGCACTATGAATAAACTGAAAAGGGCATCACCGGGATTGCAAGAGTTAAAGGGACTCGCGGAGTTTATATCCCCGATGTAAACAAACTACCCATTACAGTTTTTACACACATCCCCTCATTTTTTCCAGCCAATTAACCTACTATGATTGCCCATGTACAGGATCACATTCGACCTTAAAACCTAAACAGATGGTGTGAATATCGGGGGATTTAAGTAGCACTGCTTACTCGAGTTTAAAGGGACATCTTGGTCACCTGGCGCGGGATTCACTAACACTGATACTACGCCAAGCGACTACGCTCGCCACTAGTGTCTCCTTACACCCTCCAGTGCCGCCCGCGCTAGATGATATTCACAAAAGGCGTTTTTTGTAGCACCTCGGAAAGTCAAAGGGGTTTGCGATTCCGCTGTTGGAAAGTCAAATTCCTCACCAAGGGGTTTGCCTCTGCAGTGGTGCATACCCAAACTACCAATCAGCGTGTTGTGTAGCGGAGTGTAGCCAGTTAGGGAGTTTAGCATGGTGTTTAATTCGCAGTATCAGAAGATAACCATTCATTTATTATATTATAATGGATATCAAACAATCATGTTAATGAGTATATGACATTAAGGAATTCTAACAATGTACTTTATTACGAAAATAAATCAATTTATATGTTCCATCTCGCACCTCCAGCCCCAAAATGGCCGACGCGTCCGATGAATTGACTGTGGTTTTGGCTTCGTTCCAACGAAAGTACAAAATTACATAATTCTTACGTAACGTCTCAGCCAATCATAAGTATTTTCATGTGTGTTTTTTGAGGGATATAGATGCATTTCCAAACCGTGAAAGGTGCTTGGATCCCTAAATTTTCGAGTTTATCATACGTCCTACCGCAGGAACTGCAGCCATTGAAACAAGTTTACAAATCCACTGAGAGGTTGAGCAGCGGCTTACTTGAAAAGAGTAGTATAGGAGAGTAACCGGTTCCTACTGGCCTTAATTTCTGCTTCGGAATGGAATGAAAATTGTAAGTAATGCCCCTACGTTAATCTTAGGAGCATAAAATGTCATTATGAAAAAGTTGTCACCTCATTTCCTTGCAGACTGGCTATGTACGACAGTTCTTCCGAGGCTCACAGTGCTCGTTCGTCTGGCTGTGCTATTGCTTAGCGTTCTGTAAACTCCAACGGCGGAAACCCAAACCCTTTTGACTTTCCGAGGTGCTACAAAAAACGCCTAAAGTAGAGTGTAAGCTCAGCTGATCAGCCGTAAGGGCGAAAGTTTGAATGCGCATGCGCCATAATCTGGCCAATCACGCGGTTTCTACTTGACGTCATGAGTTAGAACTGACCATTCACCGCGAATCCAGTGATGACGTCACGAGCAAAACACGCGCTTTGGAAACATTGTACGTACATCGCCACTCGGTAATTGTTCGTCAGGCGCTACACAAAACACCAACATGGAAAGGAAAGTGATTTATCACCGGAGGAAAGACAACTTCACCCCTCAAGAGTGTGATATACTCGTTAGTGAGGTAGCTCATAGAAAAACAATTATTATGGAGAAGTTATCTTCCAGGGTTACTGCTCAGCAAAAGAGCTGCATGGGAAGCAATAACCACTGCTGTGAAAAATGTTTAATTACTTCTGGTAAACAAATCGGGGCCCTCTTTCTGGGCACCAAAATGTGAGAAATGTTAAATGTATCCAAGTCGGTATCCCTGCCGGGACACCGCTATGCAAGAATTTTCTCGCTACACAACTCGTAGGTCGTTACTCCTCCCTAAAGTTGTCTAAGTAAATCAAACAAGTCTCAGAGTTAGGTGATACGTAAATTAAATTTAACTCACCTACAATACTATCTTCTAATCTATCTCTTCGCTAATCCCCCCTTGAATTGGCCAATTCGTAAAGGTTACTTAGCTATATGAAGAGGGAGTGATCGTTAACCGATGACGATGAGGCTGCCTGGTAGAGTTGCTTGGGCAAGCAAGCGTCCTTATGCTGTGTATGTACAACGTAGCTTGAGAGTGACTAGGAACAGAGTCTTAACTCCACAAGGTCTGGGAGCAGAGTGTGTTAGCTCCACGAGAACTAGGAGCAGAGTGAGTGAACGCGGCAATTCTACCTCCCTCATAGAATGGTAGGTTGCCAACTTTTAGTTATTTACAGTACTAAATACAGTCAAATTACATCATGATATGTACAGGGCAAATCTAACAAATTAATCTTAGTTCCACTTAAATTAAAGTTAGACCAATTATTCCCTTTAACTATGTAAATATCTTAATTCCACATCTGCCTTAACAGGGGAATCTTTCCCTGCTTGCCACGTCACCTATCGCGCAGACGCAGCTTAGGTCAGTGGAAAATACCACATTATTACATGTATTTACAATGCATAGTTGTCCACGGGGGTTAAATGCAGTAGCATTTAATTTATCAATAACAAGAATTATTAAAGAGAACGTCGTTTCTGGGTTACTAAAACCGCTTGAATAATTAACAACAGTCTCTACGTCCTCTGCCTTTAACCAGGGATAAACTATGATAAATTTAGAGAGCGCAACTGCTCTGGGGGAAAATATTTCCCACAGTTTTGGGGCCGGCGGAAAATGATACGTTGTATCATGTAATATGACCCTTAGCCAAGAGTTCCCTCCATAGTTCTCGAGAACCCTGTGCTGCGGCCCTACTAGGTCGCGCCTCTTGACCCGTTTGATCTTCACCATTCTCAGGATCCGGAGTGGCTGCTAACTCAAGGGGTACCAGTTTATCAATAGTTTTTATACTGGTATGTCCCCTGCATTTTATTTTTACGAGTCTCAGCACCCCTTCAGAATCTGGGTGTGTGGAGATCACTTTAGCTAATGGCCACTGGGATTTTGGCTGTTCAGTCTTCACTAAGACCACATCTCCTATGTTAATAACTGATTTGTTGCTGGCAGCTTGAGCTCCATAAAACCTCTCGCGTAGGCTCAAAAGATACTCTTCGCTCCAATGTCTATTCCATGTATCCAGCACCCCTTTCAAACGTTGATATCCCTCCCGAAGGTGTTGTCCTAAATCATTATTTTCTATGTTAGGATCATCAACTTCTTCCTGGATATCCACACAAGGCATTGGATGGAGCTTCCTGCCATATAACATGCGAGCCGGTGTTAAGGCCTCTAGCGAGTCGCTAGTGTCATCTTGATAAGTCAGAGGTCTATTATTAATCCTGGCTTCAATTTCAGTTATTACTGTTCTTAAATCTTCTCTCGTGATCTTAGTTCTATGTAATGTTTTCCTCAGGCAGTTCTTGACAATACCAATCATTCTTTCGGTAAATCCATTTTGCCATGGAGCTCTTGGAGCTGTGAACTGCCAAATACAATTTCGGATTCCCAGCGCCGACTTAACCTTTGGGTCGTTCATTAAGTTCAACAGTAAAGGTGCTGCTCCAACGAAATTAGTTCCGTTGTCGCTTATTAACTTACCAGGACAAGACCTTCTAGCGGCAAATCTGCAAAAGACATTGATGAATGTCTCTGAGCTTAGGTCTTCCGCTAATTCTAGATGGACTGCCATTGTGTAGGCACAAGTAAATAAACAAATGTAAACTTTATGGGGAGTTTCCTCACCCGTAACAGTTATAGCCCCTGTGTAGTCCACTCCTGTTATATGGAAGGGCCGACTTATGCACACCCTTTCCTTCGGTAGGGCTGGTGGTCCAGGGTAGATATAAGGTCGCTGCTCATACCTCCTACAAATGATGCAGTTTTTGAGATATTTTTTAATAACCTGTCTACCCTTAGGAATCCAGTACCTTTCCCGAATTTGGGCTAAGGTCTGCGGTACACCTCCATGGAGAGTGGAATCATGGGCTTCCTTTATAATAAGTTGTACAAAGCACCCACTCTTAGGTACTAAAATGGGATGTTTGGTTTGGATGGGCAAGTCAGCCTTTACCAATCGGCCTCGACATCTTATCAGACCCTTTCCGTCTAAGAACAAGCCTAAATTCTTCATCAGCTTATTCCCTTTTCCAGTGTCTTGGCCTAAAAGTTTATATATTTCCCCGTAAGAATTTCTTTGTACTCTTTTCAGCCAGTATTCTAGGGGATCTAATTTCTGAAACCCCACCTTCTTATTCAAAAATTCAACAACCAATTTAGTAGTATTTAGAAGTTGTCATTGATGAAAATCGGCTGATGTCAATCACTTCTGGCTCAGGTACTACAGGATCCAAGTTCACTGCACTAATCTCAGCAATACTGTACTGTTTCTGTTCAGGCCAATCCTTAGTGAGTAACCATTTAGGACCTTTAAACCACAAATTATCTTTGATCAGTCTCTTTACGGTCGAGCCTCTCGAGAGCAGATCAGCTGGATTCTGTTTAAAGGACACATGCATGAATTTAAATTTGGAAGACAGCTCTTTAATAGTCTTCACTCTATTACGGACGAAAGGAATTTTACCGTCTTCCTTCCCTATCCAGTAAAGACAAATCTCACTGTCAGTCCATATGTAAATATCCTCAAACCGAGTATCAAGAGTGGTGGTTATATACCTGGCCAATTTAGTTCCTACTTCTATGGAAGCCAATTCCATTTGAGGTAGGGTTCTTTCTTTAATTGGCGCAACTCTGGCTTTGGACATTATAATCTTACTATCCTCTCCTGTTGCGCAATAAGCTACTGCTCCATAGGCCCTTTGAGAAGCATCACAAAATATGTGTAAGTGCGACTTCTCATTACTGTTTATTTTCCTGGGAATACATATGCTTAATGTAGTTTCAAACTCCTTTCTAATCTGTTCCCATTGTTCCACATATGTCTCACCCAATTCAGTGTCCCAGTCTAACTTTTCTCGCCAAGCCTCCTGTACTAAACATTTGCCCCTAATAACTATAGGACTGACAAATCCTAATGGGTCAAATAGCTTGGAAACCTGACTTAACAAGGACCTCTTGGTGAGAGTGACATCAGAGAACTTAATTGGTTTCAAACTTATTACATCAGCTGTTGTATCCCAGTTAAGACCTAACACATTTTGAATTTTGGGAATGTCAGAATCTGGATAGTCCTCTTGTATTTTATTCCTCAAAAGCGGTGAATTTGTATTCCAGCTCTGTAACGGCAAATTTGCCTTCCCACATTCGGAATTGGCTACTTCATAAGCCTTCAAGGCTTCCGACTCTGTATCAGCAACACCTTGCAAATTATCCATATAAAAAGCCTGCCCTATTTCTGGACATTTGGCATTTTCAAAATGATGCTTTAGAGTGTTGCAAAGTAGGAAAGGACTAGCACAAGAGCCAAAGAGCACCGATCGGAAACAGTAAGTTTTCAATGGACTATCCTCATTTTGAGGATCATGAGGCCAGAGGAATTTTGTAAATTTCCTATCCTCATCTCTCAGTCCTATTCTGAGAAAAGCCTTACTAATGTCTGCTGTGTAAGCGTAAGGTTTCTCTCTAAATCTTAGTAACACATTCCCTAACTTCTCTGTTAGTGTAGGTCCTGAGTATAGGCAATCGTTCAAGCTAGCTGATCCCTTGGACGCTTTACTACTACAGTTGAATACTATCCTTATGGGAGTAGTTACTGAATCCTTGCTTACAGCATGATGTGGTAAGTAGTGTCCTTCTTTGTGGTTAACAGGGTATTCTACCTCTTCTATAAATTTATTCTTCAATTGATCCTTTATAATATTATCATATAGGGTCAGATGTTCTGGTTTATCTCTCAACTTTCTTAGAAGAGAATTTAACTGAGCTTTAGCTGCTTGGTAATTTGTTGGTAACTCTGAGTGGTTTAGTTTCCATGGTAATCCTATCCAATACTGTCCATCCTTAAATTCCACAGACTGATTATACAGATCCAATGTTATTTTATCTTCAGGGGTTGGTTCCTCGAGTGTATTGCTACACTGTCTAGGTCCCACAGTTTGTGTACAGGTTCAATATTTTCATCCAACAAGTCATTTATCTGAGTAGGTTCTAATTCTGCACCTATTCTAGCTACCATCAATGACTGTGTGGGGGTAACAAAGACTGAGTCTACTAGTTTGGCCTCTCCTTTAACTTATTTTGGAAAAGGCAACTGACCCATAATAAGGTTACCTCCTGGACTCTTGAACAACTGTACCTTATTCCTTTTGAAAGTCCTATGTAGGAATCTTCCACAACAATCAGAACCAATTATCATTTTTATGGGACCCACAATATCTGATTCAACATTCCGTTTAGCCAACTTTATCCCTGAGCTTTGTAGATGATCAGAGGTTTCCTTCAATCCCTTTATGTATATACTTGTCTCCATAGTATCAAGCACAGCTGCTGTTATACGGCATTTATATCTGCCTAATTGTATTACAGGTCTAACTAAATCAAAAGACTGAGCTTTCCTAGTTGTTAAGAATCCTGTAATGGCTAGATTTACCTTGCCGATAACTGGTAACTTTAATTTCTTCACAATGTCTGCAGAAATGAAAGTTTTCTGAGCACCCGTATCAAACAGGGTACATACCAATTGGTTTCTATTCTCAAACAATACTTTCACATCTGCTATTGGTACTGCAGCTGGCATTACTAATGGAGCATTCTCTTTTGCAATTGCCATATTGACACTTGCAGGTTTAGGAACCTCAATTTTCATCCTAGGGCATAAAGCACTATGATGATGATCCTTTTTGCATTTGAAGCAAAGATTTAATTTAGTCTTACAGTCCGCGGCAGTATGTTCGGAGTTCATACAGATTATACAACACCCCAGTTCCTGAAGCTTCCCTACTCTAGAAGCATAATCAGGGTAGTGTTGACAAAATACACTGGAATGTTGTTTACCACAAAAGACACAAACTTTCCTGTCTTTTACCATGGAAGGTTTTATTTCCTTAATATGCTCAGCATGTCTATTCCTTATCTTTAATACTTTATCCTCGGCCTTTGTGGAGCTAAGGAAAGTACCTATCTCTTCTTTAGGCACATACTTAGTCTTCTCTGACTTAACTTTCCCTATCAGTTGGTTAGTGGGTTTTTTCTTTACTTCAGTCTTCTGTTTGACCTCAGTAGTGTTTAATGTTCCTTGCAAATGTTTACAGAGTTGCATCAAGCCTTCCTCTATCTCTTCACAGGAGAAATTATCCTTCTGGTACCTACCATACAAACCATCCTTGGTTTTCGGTGGTAGCTTTAAGGATACAATTCTTGAAAGCACCCAATCTGATGTCTTAATATCTTCGTAAGTACCTAAGGCCCTTAATTTACAACTTAGTGCAATTCTAAATTTTTGCAAGGAATCAAAATCGTGCCTAGGCGTGGGTAATTCTATTAGAGCCCGCAATAAATGATTTATAATTTGTTCCCTGTCTTCGTAATTTTGTCTAAGGATGGTCAAAGCCACTTCATAGTTATTTTCTTCTACTGGTAATTCTTTTATCAGTTAATATGGTGTTCCTTTGACCTGTCCTAACAAATAAGTAAGTTTGGTGACTTTAGGGAGATCTGTTCTATCGTGTACCAAATATTTGAACTGATCCCAGAAAGATTTCCAGTTCTGCTCTCCATCAAATTCCGGAAGCGTTATTTGTGGTAACACAGCTCTACTCTGCTGTGCCACAACTTGTGTTTCCGCGGCAGTGTCAGCTAATTCTGACTCTAGTGTCTTTACTACAGTTAAGTATTCTTCTAATTTGTCTTCAAACTTCGTAGTTTCTGACTCTAAGAGTTCCTTATTCTCAGCCTTTACTATAGCCGCTTCTAAAGTTAAGTAACTCTCTTCGTATTTACTCCATCGATCTTTCAGAATATTTAGGAGACTATTTATTCTCTCCTTGGACATACGTATTTGGTCCAGCGACTGGTTACAATCATTTATGGCTCTAGTTACCCATCCTGCCTTACTACTAGAAGATCTTTGCAATAAAGAAACAGACATGTTGACGGAGTTCTAATTTAATAATTTAATTATGAATTCCAACCACAATTTTACCTCAACTTAGTAATGATTTGATTATTTTAAATTTTGAAGAGGGTAGGGATTAAGTCCTCATTGTGCAAATTATCCCCTCACCCAATTTCGTTATTCATTACAGCTCAGCTAATTATTTAGTCTAATTTTGAGGAGTGTAGGGATTAGGTCTATACTTTTAACCTATTCCCCAGGGTTATTAAACCTCAAGGGTTTTATTTCATCCCCACACTCAATTGCCAAAACACCCATATTCCCCGAGCTCAGAATTAATTACCTCAATACTCCATAGGCCCACCCATAGCTTGTACAGCATAGAACTCTCCTTTCTTATGTTCTACATAATTTATAAATTTCTGCAGAACCGCTTCCCTACCATGATGGTTCCAATGTATACCATCAGATTTCAACATTGCTTGGAAGGGCTTGGCATTAAAATGTATGAAATCCCTTCCCTTCCTGGCCCGTTGCAACTTCCGGTTTACAGCTCTGCTAACTAATTTATATGTTCCATAACAAACTGGAGAGCCATATGGCAGGTTCCTTGGCTCGAGGAGGGTTATGGCTACTGAGGATTTACAAGAGCCCTCTATGGCTCCTACCACTGCTAAAATATTCTCCACTACTTCATTGCAACCGAACGTAGTAGTAGCTGTGCCCATTAAAAGCAACTTTAAACACATTCAGCGCTCCGGCACACATCGGTTATCCTCACTCGGTCGGGGCACCAAAAATGTGAAAAATGTTTAATAGTTCTGGTAAACAAATCGGGGCCCTCTTTCTGGGCACCAAAATGTGAGAAATGTTAAATGTATCCAAGTCGGTATCCCTGCCGGGACACCGCTATGCAAGAATTTTCTCGCTACACAACTCGTAGGTCGTTACTCCTCCCTAAAGTTGTCTAAGTAAATCAAACAAGTCTCAGAGTTAGGTGATACGTAAATTAAATTTAACTCACCTACAATACTATCTTCTAATCTATCTCTTCGCTAATCCCCCCTTGAATTGGCCAATTCGTAAAGGTTACTTAGCTATATGAAGAGGGAGTGATCGTTAACCGATGACGATGAGGCTGCCTGGTAGAGTTGCTTGGGCAAGCAAGCGTCCTTATGGTGTGTATGTACAACGTAGCTTGAGAGTGACTAGGAACAGAGTCTTAACTCCACAAGGTCTGGGAGCAGAGTGTGTTAGCTCCACGAGAACTAGGAGCAGAGTGAGAGAACGCGGCAATTCTACCTCCCTCATAGAATGGTAGGTTGCCAACTTTTAGTTATTTACAGTACTAAATACAGTCAAATTACATCATGATATGTACAGGGCAAATCTAACAAATTAATCTTAGTTCCACTTAAATTAAAGTTAGACCAATTATTCCCTTTAACTATGTAAATATCTTAATTCCACATCTGCCTTAACAGGGGAATCTTTCCCTGCTTGCCACGTCACCTATCGCGCAGACGCAGCTTAGGTCAGTGGAAAATACCACATAATTACATGTATTTACAATGCATAGTTGTCCACGGGGGTTAAATGCAGTAGCATTTAATTTATCAATAACAAGAATTATTAAAGAGAACGTCGTTTCTGGGTTACTAAAACCGCTTGAATAATTAACAACAGTCTCTACGTCCTCTGCCTTTAACCAGGGATAAACTATGATAAATTTAGAGAGCGCAACTGCTCTGGGGGAAAATATTTCCCACAACTGCGGTGAACAGCGTGGCCCCCTGCATTAGAAATGTAGAGGAGGTCAAAAAAAGATTCAGCGATTTGAAAATGCAGTTGAAGAGGAAGGAAGCAGAGAGAAGGCGCTCAGCAGCTCAGACTGGTAAGTTAAAAATACAGCAGACAAAACCGTCATTATCCCCGAGCATGCACATGACTGTCCTTTGTTACATAATTTACAAGTACATCCACAATGGCACCAAAAAATCTAATAAAGCTAGTCAATGTAGATCTTGCTGTGTTCATGTTTTACAGTGTTCATTATTTCAATGTAGAAAAAATGGCACATTCTTCAGGCTAGGAAAAAATGGCACATTTTGAGAATTTATTCATACACTTTAACCTCAAAGTTTACATATTTCTTATTACCTTACCTAACATAACCCAACCCAACCTAACCTAACCTAACCTACTTATCCTAACAACCTAACTTAAACCTAACATAACCCAACCCAATCTAAGTCAACCTGACCTAACCTAATATAACCCAGCCCAGCCTAACCTAACCTAATCATATTTCAAAACTGTCGTAAGCAGTTCGTTAATTACGATAATAGAAAATCCTAAATGGAACTAATTGAAATTTCAGAACTATCGCTCAGGGACAGTCAGGGATAATTTGTGGAGTTCATATCTAATATGATAAAACGCAATAATACTAAAAGAAAAGCGCTTTAATAATTAATTATAATCAGTCATTATTATTTATAAAATAATTTCCATTGCACAACTAAGGAGTAATTTAAAGTCATTTATTTCCGTGTTTGTTGTCTCCATGGACGATGACAGAAAGCGAGAATGCGGCGTTAGTAGGATATTTTACATGGTTTGATCAACATACATGGAAGGAAACAGCTTTTGCTCAAAGACATGCAGTTATTACGCTGCATCTGGTAAGTTTGTCAATAAGAAAATTATCTTGAAGTTTTAAGGTAAGCCAGAGGACTATCAATGAATGAAAAATATAGAAAACCCAGAAAATTTGCCGAGCGTCGGAGCTCCTTGGAGAATGACAAACTTGTCATAGCCTAGTATCCTCAATGAATCTCATATCTTCTTACAACATGAAATAATTTTGCATGAATTAGGAATAAAGTCGCAAATTATTATATGCGAGGGGAATAAAAGGCAGAATGGTCTTGCTGCTACCACTGCGGTAGGGTATCATTACTAAGAAAAACTTCATTGTCGCGGCATCCTTATTGTTGCTTTATCATCACCATAGCATTAGAAAATAAGGTAGTGTATTGCAGTCACATGAGTTTTAATTTAACTGGTCTTCGAAACTAGAGCATCTGTATTTGAAACCCAGGGAAGCAAATTTTCCAGGAACATGGAATTATGCTGCTAAGTCTAGTAATACCAAGTCGGTTCACTTTCTCTCAGTGCGCAGGGAGGCGTGACTTGTGTGTGACATCAGTCGGATTAAGTAACAGAATATGTATAAAAGGGCAGACTCAAATGAAACATTTATAATAGGGGAAAACAAAGAAGGAGAAGAAGTGTGGACTCGTTTAACCGTATAACATTGCAGTAGGTTCCCTTACACCCCTACGCCTTCCTTCACACATTTCAGTCCCTTCCCTCACTTTGGACTGAAAATGTGTCATGATCTGAAGAGTGCAGCATACATCCACTCACCACCATGGTCAGGCATCAACTGAACTTGGGTTTCATGCAGGCTGACGTCACTCCGATGCTCCACCCCCTGCTCCAGCTTGGACCCGTTTTAGATGGAAGTGATCCAACTTGGTATTAGTTATGCTGTGCACTGCACGCGGAGTGATACACTATACATTCATTCATATTGCGAGAAGTATCTGAGTGTTAACTTCTAATATATCACTACCTCATGTTATTTGTTTTACATAATTCTTAGCTTATATATATATATATATATATATATATATATATAATTTTATATGACGTAATGGAGGCACAGAAGTTTTACCATATAGGCTATTCACTAAGTTGTCATTGAACGTATATCAGTGCAGTGACCGAAGCAATCTGAAACTCTGCCATCACTTCTTGGGGTGACCGTACAAGGTGTCCTAGGGTCATTAAGGACAGAAAAGATGTAGGCTTGTTCACCAGGTGGATCAGTAGAAGAGGAGAGCCAAAGGTGGTGGAGAACATTGAAATAACCTAGAATGGATATTAGAGAAAGGAAAAAGTGATAGGATGTGTTCCACCTTAGAAGTAAGATAGTCGAAGAATTTTTCATGGTAGAATCAGGGGATAAGTACAGAGGACAGATATTTTTAGCCAGAGAATGACAGGATAGCCGAAGCCAGAGAGTAGAGAATTCAGAAGATTCAAGTTCAGGAACATTAGAACAAGATTTGTTGTTGAGTACATATACACAACAATCACTTTGGCATTGAAGTGAGCATAGACAAGTAGGGGGATACACAGAAGGGTTTACTATCAGTCATCTCAAACAGCTGAGCCTCAGTAAGGAAGAGATGGTGAGGTTTAGAAGAAGAAAGGCGGTGTTCAACATAGAGAAAATTTGTGGAAATACTGTCAGTGTTGCATAGATGAAGAAGTGAGTCAGAGAGTGTTCACCCCCGGGACTCCGAGGTTGGGTGTTGAGACACAATTTTTGTTTTTTAATTTAGAAAAAAGTTTGGTTTGTAATGTGCATGACGTTTTGTGTTGACAGTTGGACCAAACTGAACAGGAGAGTATGCTGGCCTACCCTCTTTGTTATTGAAACACTGACAAGTTCAGCAATGGGGCTTGGTCAGAAGCTAGTCCCGAAGACTGATGAAACAGGAGCGCCAGCTCTCCCTATCATCAGCTTTCCATCCACCTTAGGAGTACTGCTCTGATCGAGTGGTGCTACAGTCTACTTCCTGGGTATATGTTAGTTATTTATGGTTACCAGC
Source organism: Coenobita brevimanus (assembly GCF_032717465.1). Taxonomy (NCBI): domain Eukaryota; kingdom Metazoa; phylum Arthropoda; class Malacostraca; order Decapoda; family Coenobitidae; genus Coenobita; species Coenobita brevimanus. The sequence continues at coordinate 51,491,361 of NC_137033.1, read as the reverse complement.
TAGCACTGTAAATAGTTTCCTGGCTTACAGGAAACCACTGGGCGTGTCACTCAATGTTTAGCCACCTGAGAAGGAAGGAAGAGTAATAGAAAGGAATAGGAAAGATGGGAGAAATTAGAAGAGGAGGGCAGAAACAGAAAAAGGAATGACAAGGGTAAAGGACGAAGTAGGCAGAACTGCATCGAGTGGATGATGAAGAGAGAGAGAGAGAGAGAGAGAGAGAGAGAGAGAGAGAGAGAGAGAGAGAGAGAGAGAGAGAGAGACCTATTCAGCCCTTTCGAAGCACAGGAGTTTAATGTTAAGCTACCTAAGCCCAGAATATTTAAGGGCAGGAGACAGACTTATGCCCATCGTAGCGTTTACATGACACACAAATCTCTGACCGCCTCTGGGACTTGAACCATAAAGCTTAGGTTACAACGCATTTAGACTGGAGGGCTCTACCACTAGACCACAATGCGTCAACAGAATAAAGCAAATATAAACAAATTAAGAAAGAAACAGTCGGAAGTGTACAGTATAAGGCATTAAAACGAAGCAAAGAAAATAATCAAGACATCATACAGTAATTTACCCATTCAGTACGACAATATCTTTTCTATTTTTAAAATTTTCCTAATTCTATTCTCTTAATGCTGCTCAGGTAGACGTGGTCTGCGAGACGCGGCCCCCCCCGGCCCATTGTCTAGTTCACTAACTTATAAATACCCGGGAGTCCTGTTCTTCTCAGTAGCTACCTAACTTTGTGTGTCCATGCAAGGGGTGAGGGAGTTACTTCAAGCTCTCTCTCCGTTTCCCCAGTATAAGGGTGGTTTTATATGTTATGGGTCTGTGAGACCCATGTCTACCTGCGGTGTGTCGGGTTTTTGTTCTCCCTGATTGCAGTTAAAATTGCAGAGTCTGCCATCCCCTCTTCACACAGTGAAGCACCATACCATACCATGCTGTGGGACCACTCAAGCAACCATTCAGATTTTTTTTTTTTTTCTTATAGAAGGTCGAAATTTATTTACTGTTTTCTACAGTTTCAAAAATTTGTAAAAAATATAAAAAGACAAGAACAGTTCATTCTTTTTACATGTTTGTGTTGCGGAAACATTAAATGTGTTACTCTATTTTCAGTACTGGAATAAACGAAACAAATATTTTTCCCAAATTTTTATATTTGTGGGTCTGAGAGACCCACGTCTACCTTCTATGCAACACGAACCGACCTCTACCTGAGGAGGGTTAAATTTAGAAGTGGGATCTCGTCTTCTTAGGATAAAAAAAAAAAAAAAAAAAATGCATTGAACAGATGAATAAGAGTTTTGGAAGGATTGATGTCACACGAAATTCTAGTAATAGGATTTTTTTTTTTTTTAACAGAAGATGAACAGAGGAAAGAAATACAAATTATAAAAAAAATTAACCCGTACACCAGATTGCAGGTGTTTTCCATTCATAAAAAATCTGTAACATTTAGACTTGGGCATCCATAGCTTGAACATTGGGGGAAAACACTGCGGGGAAGTGAGTTCCAAAGAGATGCATTTCAGGGAATAAAAGAATTCTGATAGGCAGAAGTTCTGCAATATGGCAGTGTGACAGTTCAGTCATGAGGACTACCAGATGCCACTGTAGTGCACGGGAAGGCGTGGAGAGGTGGCACAATGGGTGCTATTACGTTTGAGCATTTGCCATAAAAGTATCTGTGAAATATCGCAAGGGAAGCAACATTCCTTCTTACTTGTAAGGGTGGTAGTTCATTTGTAATAGCAGGGCTATTAATATTCTAACAGCTTTGTTCTGTATTTTGTCCTGTTGTTTAAGTGCAACTTCTACATCTACAAGGGTGAGGAATATTCCAACTGAGAGCACACATGACTCTAGTAAATTATGGCTAACTACTCGTCAGTGAAGAAGTTACAGACTCTGCGCATAAATCCAACTTTCATTGAAACAGTTTTATCAAGTGATCTAACATGAGGGGCCCAGCTGAGAGCATTGTTAAGTGAATCATTGAGAATTTCAATACTTTTAGAGATAGGAATATTAGTAGCATTGAAGGTGATATACGAATCAGGCACTATCTGTCTATTAGTATATCGTATATGTTGGTTTTCCAAGTGTTAGATGAGACAAATGTTATTTTGTCTCCTTTCATAGAGGTTAGATAAGTCTTGATTTTTGGAAATTACTGTACTGAATTAAGTTTGATATACTAAATTTTTGTAAATGGATGTTTGAGTGGAAATGAACAGTGAAATGTTGAGTCATCTCCATATGGGTGAATGGGATTATGCTTGTCGTACAAGGCGATTAAAAGGGTTGGTGGTGGGTTAGTGCCCCACCTCGTAAAAAGAACCAACTAAAAAAGCGAATAAAGCGCCTCGGACCCAGCCGGACCATTCGTTGACGACTAAGGAACGGACAAAGGACATTCTTAGGGTGGGAACATGGAATGTGAGAGGAGTGAATGATGAAGTGAAAGAGAGAGAGATTGTTCAGGTGCCTGAGGATGCAAAAGTGGATATATGTGGATTGACTGAAACTAAATGAAAAGGTGAAAGGGTGAGAGAATGGGAATATGGTGTGGGTATATGTGCGGGAGTCAGTGAGAATGAGAGGGCAAGAGAAGGTGTATGTCTGATGATAAGCAAGAAGTGGAAGGAGAATATAAGAGAGTATGGAACAGTGGGTGCAAGGATTGTATGGGTGAGGATGAAAGTAGGTATACAAGCATGGGCGATTGTATGTGTGTATGCTCCAACAGAGGATCGAGTGGCAAGAGTGAAAGATGAGTTTTGGGCGAGAGTAGAAGCATGTATGGACAAGTTTGAGAGGAGCGAGAGAGTGCTGTTGATTGGAGACATGAATGGCAAAGTTGGGAATGTACGAGTGGATGGAGTGGTTGGTCAGTGGGGTGTGCCAGCTGAAGTAGATGGGAATGGTAGTGCTTTGGTGGACATCTGTGCTTTTAAGGGGTTGGCAATAGCCAACACCTACTTTCGTCATAAGATGATCCACCGGTATACATGGAGAGTAATGAGGAGGATGGATGGTGAACTTGTTGAACGAAAGGCAATGATAGACTACGTGTGTGTGGATGAGCGAATGAGAAGACAAGTGTGGGATGCAAGAGTGTGGAGAGGGTGGGGGAATGGAGTCTCGGACCATCACTTAGTGATGGCCAAGGTAAAGATGCAAAGAAAGTGGTTGAGGAGGCGAAGGGGAAGACAGGAGGAAGCAGCTCCTGTGAGAAGAGTGGAGAAATTGCAAGAGAGTGAGAAAATGACAGAGTATAAGAGCCTAGTGGAAGAAAGATTGGGAAGGTATGAGCTAGAGCAGATGGAAGGGGTGGAAGACGTATGTAAGATATTCACGGAAGAGATAGGCGCAGCGTGTGAGGCGGTTTGTGGAGTGAGGAGGAGATGCAAGGGTGTGCAAGGGACAGCATGGTGGAATGATGAGGTGAAACGAGCTGTGGAACAAAAGAAGAAGGCATATGGTGAATGGTTGGCAAGTAGAAGTAGGGGAGAAGATGAGAGAGAGAAGAGAGAGGTATATGTGAGCAGGAGAAGGGAGGTTAAGAGACTGGTGAAGGAGAGTAAGAAGAAAGTGGATGAAGAGTTTGGGAGGAATCTGAGTGTGATATGGAGGGAGAGTAAGAAATTGTTTTGGAAGGAGGTAGAGAAAGTAAGGCAGTGTGAAAGGGGAAGTAATAGGGGAGTGAAAGATAGGAATAATAGATTGTTAGTGAAGAGAGAGAAAGTGAGGAGATGGAAGGAGCACTTTGAGGATTTGTTGAATTTAGAGAGTGAGAGCAGTGTGAGTATAAGTGGTTGGGGAATGGCTGGGAGAAGAAGAGATGAGAGGAGGGAGGGAGAGATCAGTAGGGCGGAAGTAGTGGAAGCGATGAAGAAGATTAAGCTGGGAAAGGCCCCAGGAATTGATGGAATGTGTGGTGAAATGCTTAGGTATGGGGGTGAGATTGTTGTGGAGTGGATATGGAAGTTGTGTAGATTGGCTTGGGAAGAGGGAAGGGTTCCAGAGGACTGGAAATCAAGTATAATTGTTCCTCTGTACAAAGGAAAAAGGGAGAGAGAAGTATGTGGTAACCATAGGGGTATTTGCCTTCTTAGTGTGACTGGTAAAATATATGGTAGAATACTCATTGATAGGGTTAGGCATATGACAGAGGAGCTAGTTGGAGAAGAACAATGGGGATTTAGGAAGGGAAAAGGGTGTGTAGATCAGATATTTGTTCTAAGATGTTTAGTGGAGAAGTATCTAGAGAAGGGAAGGAAAGTGTATGCTGCCTTCATGGACTTGGAGAAAGCTTATGACAGAATAGATAGGCAAGGTATGTGGAAGGTATTAAGAATATATGGAGTGGAGGGGAAATTGTTGAGTGCTGTGAAGAGTATGTACGAGGGAGCTAGGGCTACGGTGCGAGTGGATGGTGAGCTGAGTGAGTTCTTTGATCTCAATGTGGGACTGAAACAGGGGTGTGTGATGTCTCCATGGCTGTTTAATATATATATGGATGGGGTTGTAAAGGAGGTGCAAGGTAGGGCAGTGGATGTGGGGTTGGCCCTAATGAATGAGGGTGAGATTTGGAAGCTTCCTGTGTTGCTGTTTGCTGATGGTACAGTATTGTTGAGTGAAGATGAATGGGAGTTGCAAGGTTTGGTGAATGAATTTGGGACAGTGTGTAGGAAGGAGGAAGCTGAAAGTTAATGTAAACAAAAGTAAAGTTATGGTGTTTGAGAGGAATGAAGTCACAGAGTGTGCAGTGAGGTTGGATGGTGAGGATATGGAGAATGTGAGTGCATTCAAGTACTTGGGTAGTGTGATGAGTAAGGATGGAACTTTGGGGGATGAAGTACGTGAAAGGGTACAGCAGGGAAGGGAGGTTGTTGGTACACTGAAAGCAGTGATGAGAAATAGGGAGGTGAGTATGGAAGTTAAGAAGTCACTGCATGATGGTATTGTGATCCCTACCCTGACGTATGGAAGTGAGGCGTGGACCTTGCAAGAGGGGAACAAGTCAAGAGTGAGAGCAGTGGCAATGAGTTACTTGAGAGGAGCATGTGGAGTGACGTGGAGGGACAGGTTGACGAATGAAGAAGTGAAGGAGCGTTGTGGGGTAGATGTGGATGTGGTTGAGAAGATTAGGAGAAATACAATGAGGTGGTTTGGACCTGTGGAGAGAATGGAGAATGACTGACTAAGAGGGTTTATGTAGGTGAGGTGGAGGGAGGGCGAGGGAGGGGTAGACCGAGGATGAGGTGGAGGGATGGAGTTGAGAGGTATATGAGGGAGGGGGGGGTGAGTTGGGGGGAGGGTAGTCAAATGGTGGGTGACAGAGTGACTTGGAGGCGTTTTGTCTGCGGCCACCCTTTGCGGGATTAGGGCGTCGGGCTATAGATAGATAGATAGATAGGAATAGGTTTGGAGCCAAAACTTATCCTTGTGACACGCCGGCATTAATTGAGTGGAAATTGTAATATAAATCATCTACTTTCATCTTTCTGTTGCTGAAATATTATGAAGAAATCAGTGGAACAAAAAATGATAGGCCATAGCAAGGGAGGTTGGATTGCAGGGAATGGTGCCACACTCTGTCAGAAGCTTTAGAAATATCAAGGGCTACAGCATTGGCTTTTCCATGTTGGCCAATTGACTGATGAATGGTATGGATCAGGAGACTGAATATATCAACAGTGGCTTTTCATGTCGACAACCATACTTCCTGTCACTGATTAAGTCGTTAGTCAAGATGTGTAACAGTGTGCTTAATAATTACAATCTCAAATACTTTACCAAGAGAAGATGTGATAGCTATTTGTCTGCAATCAGGGGGGCCAGAGGACCTTCCTTTCTTCGCGATTGGGTGGATATTGACTTCTCTCCAAGAACTAGGGAATGAAGATGTACATAAGCTTAGTCTGAATAACTTAGCTAGAACAGAAGCAAGTTCTTGGGAACACATTTTCAAAACATTTTGAGGAATTCTATCTGAGAATGGAGCTTTGTTGGTTGGTAAATTGTCTGGGATGGATAGTACGAATCTAGTCTGTATCATAATGGAGGATTTCGGGAGTCAAGTTCTACAGTAGGACAAGGATGTTCTGGCTGACTTCCTCTAAGGGAGTAGACTGTAGCACCAGTCGAGCAGGGTGGTGCTCCTAAGGTGGATGGAAAGCTGATGACAGGGAGAGCTGGAGCTCCCATTTTACCAGCCCTCGGGACTAGCTCTCGACCATCTCCCTTTGCTGAACTTTTTCAGTGGCGTTGTAACACAGAGTGTAGGCCAGCATGCTCTCCAGTACAAGCTCCTCTTGCTGTCAGCACAAAACTACATGCACATTACACACTTCGCTTCCTCTTCAAAACTTAACAAAAACAGTGGCATCTAATAACCAAGCCTCGGTGTCTCCAGGGGGAGGGGCCATAAATGCCCCCACCATCCACCTCTCTCCCAGTGACGACCCATTGAGATGCCTGGAACACTGTCAGACTCACTTCTCCATTTCTGCAACATTCGCAGCCTTTCCTCAAACTTTCTCTTTGTTGAGCACCACCTCTACTCCTCTAAACCTCACCTTCTCTTCCTAATTGAGATTCAGCTGTCTGAGGCGACTGATAGCAAACCCTTCTCTGTATCCTTCTACTTTCTCTGTACTCGTTTCAAAGCCAAAGGTGGCTGTTGTGTTTATGTAGGCAGAGGCATATCTTCCTCTCGTGTTCCTGAACATGAATCTTTTGAATTCCCTACTCTCTCTGGTTTCGGCTTTCCTGTCATTCTCTGACGAAATATATCTGTGCGGTTTAATTATCCCCTAACTCTACTGACTATAAAAAATTCTTTGACTATCTTACTTCTAAGATGGAACACATCCAATCCATTTCTCCTTTCTTTGAAATCTCCATTCTAGGAGATTTCAGTGTTCACCACCACCTTTGGTTCTCCTCTCCTTTCACTGATCCACCTGGTGAACAAGCCTACATCTTCTTTGTCCTTAATGACCTGGAGCAGCTTGTACAGCACTCTACCCGTATCCCTGACTGCCGTGGAGAGCGTGCCAACATACTTGACCTCTTCCTTACAAATTATCCTTCTGCCTATACTGTTAATCTTTCATCTTTGTTGGGCTCCTCGGATCACAGTCATACCAGCTTAACCTGTCCTATTGCTCCAGTAAGGCCTTTGGACCCTCTCAACAAGCATCGGTTGTGGCATTCTGGAGCTGCTGATTGGGAGGCCCTCAGGCAGTACTTCTTTGATTTTCTCTGGAATGATTATTGCTTCCATGACCGGAAGCCTTCTAAGTGTGCCTTTGGCATTACAGAGGTTATGCTGTTGGACATGGAAGCATACATTCCTTTCTCATATCCTTTGACTAATGCAAAAAAAAATTAATCACGGTTGTTCTAATGCTGTCTGCAACAAGGAGAGGGCCTACAAAAGGTACCAGAGCCAACCCGCTCCTGAATCACATCTTTTTTTTGTTTCTGCCTGGAATCGTGCTAAGTCTGTTCTTCGCTCCGTTAGAAATAATATCTTCTGTACAAAATGCTCTGAACTCTCCAACACGAATTTTTCCAGCTCTTTATGGCACATTGCCAAAAATCTTTCTAACAACTTTACCCCATCATCCTTCCTCCTCTTTTCCACTATAATGGTTCAATTGTTATTTCTTCTACTGATAAAGCAGAACTCTTCACCCAGACTTTCTCCTCCAATTCCACTTTAGACGATTCCGGTGCTGTTCCTCCATCACTTCCCCCTCCGACTTCCTCATGGCTGACATTAAGATATCTTTAGCTGATGTATTTTCTGCCATCATTGGCCTCAATACTAACAAGGTATATGGGCCTGATGGGGTTCCTTCTGTTGTTCTGAAGAACTGTGCTTCTGTGCTTACACCCTGCCTAGGTTAACTCTTTCGCCTTTGTCTCTCAACTTGTACCTTTCCTTCTTGCTGGAAGTTTGCTCTCATTCAGCCTGTCCCAAAGCATTCCCAGCCCTCTATCTATTGCCCAGTTGCACTGACATCCTGAATTTCAAGAGTTTTAGAGTCTATTCTTAACAGAATATTTTAAAGACATCTGTCCCATCACAGCTGTCTTTCTGATCGCCAGTATGTGTTCCGCCAGGGACGCTCCGCTGGTGATCTCCTCACCTACTTTCGAGACTCGTGGTCATCCTCCTTTCGGGACTTAGGTAAAAGCTTAGCCATTGCACTTGACATCTCAAAGGGTTTCGATCGAGTGTGGCATAAATCTTTAGTTTCCAAGCTGTCATCTTACGATTTTCATCCTATCTGTGGCTCAATCGGTAAAGAGGTGGCCTGTAGTCCTAACGGACCCAGGTTCGAATCCCGGCTGGGGCAGGGAACAGTTTAAGGATTTGAATTTCAATAAATCAGGCTTTACTGATCTACCTGAAGACCCGCCGACATGTCGTAAAAATACCCCCGCTAGTACCAATACACCAGTCCTGTATGAGACAGCCCTAGCATGTATTCAATATGGACGGTGGGTGTTAGCGCCGAAGTGGTGACATGTAGAGGTGTATGGCATGTAGGAGGACTGCTGGGCCTTGATAGCAGGCTGTGAAGCCTATGCCCAGAGTCGGACACATAAAAAAAAAAAAAAAAAAAAAAAAGCTTCCTTTCTGGTCGTTCTATAGCTGCCGTTGTAGACGGCCACCGTTCTTCTCCTAGAGCTATCAATAGTGGTTTTCATCATGGCTCTGTCCTGTCACCAACTCTCTTCATTTTATTCATCAATGACCTTCTAAGCTGTACATCTGCCCTATCCACTCATATGCTGATGACTCCACCCTTCACCTTTACATTCGTTTCCCGCAGCGTCCATCTCAGCAGTTACTTCAACAAACATGGGATGAGGTTTTGGTACACCTAATGTCTGATTTGGCTCATATGTCTGACTGGGGTAAAAGTAATCTTGTTGTTTTTAATGCATCAGAAACTCTGTCCTTACATCTGTCAACCAGACAACGTCTTCCACAGAAGTAACCTCTAATTTTTAATAATATCCAGCTTAATTCTGCATCATCTTTAAATATACTTGGGGTTTCATTCTCTCGGGATTTTTCTTGGAAGGAACATATTACCTCCCTTGTAAAATCTGTTTCCAAGAGATTAGGTGTGCTAAGCCGACTCCATGCCTTCTTTTCCGCTGTGCAATTGTTGACATTATACACCGGTTTTATTCGCCCCTGTATAGAGTACAACTCTAATGTTGGGGGAGGCTCCCCACATACAGCTCTTCTCAACAAGGTGGAGTCAAAAGCTTTTCGTTTCATTAACTCTCCTCTCTTACTGGCTCCCTTCAGCCTCTGTCTCTTCGCTGCACTGTTGCATCATTATCTCTTTTCTATTGCTACTTCAGTGTCACTGCTCCTCTGAACTGTCTGCTTGCATCCCTCCACCTCTACGACGGGCGTGTAACACCGGTCTAGCAACAAACTCTCATCCCTTTTCTGTCCAACTCTCTCATGCAAGAGTTAACCTCTGTCTGTATTTCTCACTGCCTCTGATCTCCAGTCCAGGCATCCCGAAACGCACGGATATTGAATTTAGCTCTCTGTTATCTTGTTATTGTTTTTTTCTTTGAACAATTTGCAGGCTCCTGCCCTTTGGTTTCTTCTTCCTTGCATTAAAAAAAAGTAGAGTTTCTGGTAGATGTACAAGTTAGAATGTTTGCTATTCCACGCAGGTCATTTATAATGCTACCATCTGAAGATTTTAATGAGGTAATAGGTATTGAGTTGTTAAAGTTATTATTACTGAAAGAATTGAAACATGACCAGAATATTCTATTGTCATTAGGATTATTTAGTACTTTAGATGCTTGGTTGTGAAGAAAGTTTGATTTAGCGGGATTTATTGCCGTTTTCGCACGGTGTCTTGCAATTTCAAATTTACTGAGTGATTCAGATATTTTTAAGTAGAAGTTATATGCTAAGGAAGTTTGGGTCGTTGCTCCAGCACACTTGCTCTGAAACCGTATTGGGGAGTCCGAACTTTTATTGAACTTTTGACCGGGTATGAACAGTTCCATATCAGCTTGTACTAAGTCATTAATGTGGGATTGGATAAAATTGATATCACTGGAGAAGAAAGACTGCCATGAAATATCAGCAAGATAATTTCTAAATCCATCCCACTTTGCCTTATCAAAGTGCCATGGGGGCACCCTGACAGGTTCAGAACGGGGAGCTTTGGAGCAACTGACTACTGAGGCTTTGATGAGACTGTGATCTGAGGGTCCAAGTGGTGACAGTACTTCTATATTGTATTGATGTTGATTATTTGTTAGGAATACGTTATGGTCAGGATTATCTGGTATTCTTGTTGGTTGTCCTACCAATTGCGTGAGATTAAACGATTCTGCAAAGAGCTCGTATTCTAGACCAGTATCATCAGCCCTGGCAGAATGCAATAACCATTCTACAATATGGACGTTAAAATCACCCAAAACGGTGATCAGAGCAATATATAAAATCGAAACACCAGGGAGGGAAATATGGATGAGGCATTAAAGAAGATTTAAATTCCCGGGTGGCATAAAAGGAGCACCTCTCACAGACACCACATGTGAAAAGTGGCTGGATGGGTGAAAGGGGAGATGAATGATACGAGGGGAAACTGCTTTATTTACTGAGTGGAAATAAAACACAAAGACCTTGAGGCAACACAGCAAGGATTCTGTTAAAAATCTGTATACTGTCAGAATTATTCCATAGACGCTGAACTGCCACAAAAGGATCATATAAATCTTCACGGAGACTGATTCTAACTCTTTCAGGATGAGAGTTTCTACTTGAGCTGAATTCAGTCAAATGGCAACAACAGGAGAAATATTATAATGACCACTAGACGAAGGCAAACAACTTGAATTGGAATATTTATTTATTTATTTATTCTTATTCTTATTCTTATTATTATTATTATTATTGATGGTAGTAGTAGTAGTAGTAGTAGCGGTAGTTTTAGTAGTAGTAGTAGTAATAGTAGTAGTAGTAGTAGTAGTAGTAGTATTTTACTCCAGTGACCTTGACCTTTGATTCCTAGCCTTCGCTATTGAAATTTCTGTTGATTAAATAGATACTGTTATCATCATCCTGACTGGGTTTTTTTACCTGCCTAAAGATACTGTAAAATCAGTTTCTTAGGTGCAAAAAAGTGTGGTTTCTGGGTCAAGTCATTTAAAACTTTGAGTGAGTAAACTGCACCGGATCTGCCAGTTCAGACGCACCCATCACTTCACCTCGCCTTCCACCCTCCATTACCTCTCGACGGGAAAGTTAGGCCCACTAAAACGGCTTCACATGTCACCAGCAGAATCTGAATTGGAAAATCAACGCGCCCGTATCTCACATTCCCTCCACTTAACACCCATAACCCTTTGGCAACAGGGACCTTCTTAGACTAAATAAGACTGGTACAAAGTAAAATAAAATGCAGAACACTCAATCTGGGCCAAAATGAATCGAAACTGTAACGGGATGTAATGTTATTGGTCACAGGTGTCTGTCTATCTTGTCTGTAGAGGCTCTAACATTTGAAAGCCTGACATAAAACAGACTCGTTCTGGGTAGAAACCAGGATTCTGAAAGGTTTGAATGCAGCGTGAATGATGATTGTGTGACCCATTTCACTGAGCATGCCGTGGATAGTTCTTCCACTTTCGTACCATTTTTTTTTTTTCTGGATGATGATGATGGTGGTGGTGGTGGTGGTGGTGGTGGTGGTGGTGGTGGTGGTGGTTATGATGATGGTGATGATGATGATGATAATAGCCATTGACCATATCCAAGTTAACTTGAACATGAAGGCCAGTGGAGTGCCAAGAAAATAGGTCCCATTACCTAAGTAGGCAGTTGTCCCCCCATCTTTTGGACATACTAGTTTCCCTTGCTATCGCTTCCCAATTAATTTTTTTCTGTACTTATAATATTTTCATGTGACTCTTCGGTGGCAATGGCCTTTGATTTTACTCTGCCATGATGAGATACTTTCATCAGTCTGTCAGTCGATCTGCTTTATTTAGATCTTTCGTACGGTAGTAAGGTAGCTTTATTTTCATTTTTTAATTTATTTACTTTAGCTTGCTGTTTTTGCCAACTGGATATTTTCATCCTGCTTTGGGGACATCACGTTAACCACATTAGTACAGTGAAACAGTGTGTTTGTATTTTCTTCTTCCGGATTATTTTATTCACCTTTGAAGACAGGCCTCTTGTACGGAATGATAACTTGTTCAGTAACCCATCCTTACATTGACGTTTTATATTTTACGTGTGCTGCCGTAAGACAATTTTAATCAATTAACCCCTTAAATACAAAATGTCATTTGATGTGAGTAAACTTATTTGTGGGTAGAAGGAATAAAAAAGTTTAATCATTACCGTCACAAAGGTTACGAGATTTCTCATAGTCAAGAGAGTAAAAGTAGACTCCATTAATTCCTTCCGTTGTCATATTGTTTTCTTGCTGCCTCAGGCCACTGTATTAGGTTTAAAAATATCTTTGTACGATTGTTGCTGTGGCTCTAGGTTCATCTTCACGTGGACTCTGTTGGCAGCGGAATGAAACTTCTCTTCAGCAGTCCACCATCCATTCAGGGAATAGGAAGGGAGTTTAGGGATGTCTGCATGACCTAATGGCAGAGCTACGTGATAATATCGTCCCACTACGTGACGGCCTCCCTCACCAGTCCCTGTTTTACGAAAAGGCCAGAAACAGTCTCCGTCTTTGCAATATTCAAAGATACATATTTTAATTTTGCTTGCGTCATAATATTCATCTCAGCAGGGAGAGGCCACACGTAGTCAGATAGTTAAAGTCATTCTCTGCCATCCTTTCACGGCGCTGTTAGAAATTTGGTATGATGTTCTGGTTAACGCCTGACTATTTTATGCAACGCCGAGAAACCTTCTTCAATCTCTAAGGCTAAAAATTTAACTCGAATATTGACGCTTGGTTCACTGTATATTCTTGCTACCCCCAGACGATTTCATAAACCTTCGGAAAATTATTGAAAACTGTTTCTGTATTTCACCGCAGCCCGTGGACGATATTTTAAAAATATATTTAATAGTTACCAGACATTTCATTCACCTTAGGAGAACACCCTATGGAAGGGGTCAGTGAAGGCTTTATATCTAAGCCCTCCCTTTCATAGCCTCTCCTGAATTTAACAGTCCTCAAGGAATAACAAGACCAAAATAAAACAGACGTAATCGTACAAACAGGTTCATCTGAATTCTTGGTGTCTTGTTCACACACACACACACACACACACACACACACACACACACACACACACACACACACACACACACACACACTGCTAACACCCTTACCAACGCAGCCCAAAAATTGTTTGTTTGTTTTTTTATCATTATCACTTTGAACTGAATTGTCAAATGGTTCAAGAGACATTCAGCAAGGTCCGTTTCATCCTGTTCGATCGTAGAGCTGAAGCTGAGACATGGATTGTAAAGCAACCGTTGCCTGTCGCAGTCCTGGGGAAAGTTTGCGTACCTTTCTTGTCAGTCACGTGCAGTACACTTGAACCTCTGCTATTCACTCTGTGTTCTTGCAGTCGTCAAATGATATAATTCACTTAGAGAGAGAGAGAGAGAGAGAGAGAGAGAGAGAGAGAGAGAGTTATAAAAAATCTGTATATGCCTCAGATCTTGGCGTTTTGTTAACCCGATATATTAAACTCCTTCCCTTCTGAAATTCACTTTTCCGTCCCCATCTTTGCTACCGACTTGTTGTCTCTGTATTCTCGTTACATCCTGACGATTATATTCAGCTTTGAGGAGAGGTTAAAAAGTCTCCTCCAACCCCGAATTTTGGCGTATTGTTCAATCGGTATGCACCCTCTCTCCCTCCGCACAGTCCTTCTGTTTGTTTTTTGTTTTTTGTTTTTAGTCCTTTTGCCACCTTTCTTTTTTTTTTTTTTTTTTTTCTTTTTTTTTTTTTTTTTACCAGGCTCGATAGCAAATCTGGTGTTGTTTTCACTGTGACTGTCTGTCTGTGAATCTGTTAGCACGATAACTTCGCAACCGCTCAAGATATCGTCACAAAATTTTACAGATGTGTAGTAGGGAAAAACATCAATCTCGAATTCGAAATTGGTGAAATTAGGTCAAGGGCAAGGTCATATTCCGAGCGACACTAGATATGTATCGGCTTCCCGCTGGCGTGATTCCTTCCTTGGGGGGGCTCTAGTTTTTTTTTTTCTTTTTCTTTTTTTTTAACCTTCAGGGGTACATTATATTCGTATCTTTTTGCCACTATTCTTAATTCTTTCGCTTCATCCCTCCCTCCTTTCCTCCCTCCGTCCCTCCTTTCTCACTTTTTCATCCCATCTTCTTCCTTCCTTGTCGTTGTTTCCTTCTTCTCTTTTTTTCCTCTTAATTCCGTATTACTTCTCTCCTTTCCTTCTTCCTTCATTGTGCTTCGTTCCTTCCCTGCTATCCCCCCGTTTCTGTCTTTCCTGTTATTTATTTCACTCCTTGCCTTTCCTTCCACTGTTATACTCGTATCTTCTTTTCCTTTCTTCTGTCTTAATCGTCATTCCTTCACTTTCCTTCCTTAATTTCCTCTTCATCTCGTCCTTCCTCGTCTCCTTCATAACTCTTCTGGTCTCCATCTTTCTTATTTTTTCATAGTTACTTAACCTCGGTCTTCCTTCCTTCCATTCTTCCATTCCGTTCCTTTGTTGTGCACTTTGTATTTCGTTTTTTTTTCCCCTACTTCTCATATTTCTTTCCTTCTCGCTCCCTCCTTTCTTATTTATCTTTCCATTCATTATTTTTCCTCCGAATTCCTTATTTCGTTTCTTTCTCTCCTTCCTCCTTCCTCTTTATTTACATTCTCCCTGTCTCCTGGTCTTCCTTTCCCATCCCTCCTTGCCTCTCCTGTTTCCTCCTTCCCTGTTCTCCTTTCCTCTCCGATCATCGCCATATATATTTTTCTGCACATTCCTTTAGCTGTCTGTACATTACATCACTCCTATCCTCTCAGTCCTTTACTCACTTTCTCTGCCCTTATGTTATATTTGTTATGTATCTCATTCCTTTCCATATTTTTCTGCCCTTCCTTTATTCCTCCTTCCTTCTCCATCACTCTCCTTCAATCTTTTCTCCAGTTTCTGTTTTCTTCTCACTTCATCCTGTATTATATTTCCTTTCCATTTTTTGTCTCCCTTTTTTTACTCACATTCTTCTCCTTCTGTCTTTCCTTCCCTCCTCCTCTCTCGTTGACTCCTCTTCATTTCTCTCCTCACCATCATTCTTTTCCATTTCTGCTCATCCTCTCTCTCTCTCTCTCTCTCTCTCTACTCCCTACCTTCCGTAAGCTTGTTGTCTTCTTCCTACTCAAGCTGAGATTCCCTACGACCATCTCTCTACTTGCTGATAAGAACTGTAAGATAATCTTGCTAGTTCAAACTATGGCCTAGTCCTGTGAAACACACACACACACACACACACACACACACACCACGTCCAGCAAAGCATAACTCCCTCTCTCGTGCTTTAAAGTGTTACTAACCATATGGGGATTCTCTCGGTTAAATATATTTGTCTGGGGCCGGGCAGAATTATAGGTAGCCAGAAGTGGTTGAAAGGACGAATAATCCTTTGGCCACGTGGGGATTTCCTTGACTGAGTACAATCGTGTGGCGTTAACAGGAATGACATACAGATAATTTGGAACGGTGAAAGTGTTGAGAGGGGAAGGTGAGAGAGAAAACACTAAGATAGAGAAAAGAGAGTGATAATGGAAGACATTAAGAAAGAGAGAGAATGATGATGATGATTTGTGAGAGGGAGGTAAAGCTGAAAGAGCAAGAAAAAGATAAGGCCAGAGCTAGTTCTGAGAGAGAGAGAGAGAGAGAGAGAGAGAGAGAGAGAGAGAGAGAGAGAGAGAGAGAGAGAGAGAGAGAGAGAGAGAGAGAGAGAGAGAGAACTACTCTAAAAGGGCTAGAAAAATAGAGGTATGATCAGTTCCTGTTCCGGGTACAAGCGATACAAGTGACCGCTTGGGGTCCCTCTTGTCCCTGGAGGGCCCCTAAATAAACAGTAAATTTCACAATATCACAGATTCAGTCGAGATCAAAATGTAGCAGAATAATAATAGAAAAAAAATAAAAAGATCGTATCTCATAAAGGCCTAACCACGAACCAAGGTCATTTGGCAAAATCAAATAGTTGACTAAAATATAAATAGATAAATACGTCTTCTGTAGTAAGTTATAATTTTCTCGCAGTTCTGTATTAAATGAAATATACGAGTACATGCAATATAAAGCACTGTAAAAGGTTTGACTCTATTCTAGTTATTTTTCCTTCGGACTTATTCCAGCGGGTTTCCAAATACAGTCCTGCTTAGAGTCCCCAGAGGATTAAAACGAGCACTGGGTAAGACAAGAGGATCAAGGTGGGAGAGAGAACCAAAGCTTTAAAAAAAGGAATAAGAGAGATTATTTTAAAGAGAGAGGAGCCGAAATGAGAAAGAACCGAAACTACGGGTGAGTATTAGAGAGATTAAGCTCTTCAGATACAGTGCGGTTTTTTTTTGTTCATTCTTTTTTTATAGACATTTATATTAATCTTACGGATGGCCTCTTGTAGTGAAGGAAAAAGAAACCATTTTAACATTGTACTACCACAATGGCCTTGTATTTTATTTACCATTTTAGTATACTGGTGTATTTTATCTTGTTATTGGTGTTTCTTGATAATTATATCCACTTTACAATATATTTCTTGAAATGGACAGAATATTTATAACCATCACTAACCTCTTCATTACTAGTTTTTGTGTGTATGTGTGTGTGTGTGTGTGTGTGTGTGTGTGTGTCCGCCTCTGGGCATAGGCTTCACAGCCTGTTCCCAAGGCCCAGCAGTCCTCCTACATACTATACACCTCTACATGTCACCACTTCGGCGCTAACACCCACCGTCCATATTGAATACATGCTAGGGCTGTCTCATACAGGTCTGGTATACTGGTATATGTAAGGTATCTCCAATAATCTGAATAAAATTGCCTTGTGGAGCCATTAATAATAAGAAATAAGAGTTCATAGAAAAGGAAGTTAAAGTTACGATTAAACAGCATTATTTTGTTTGAAGGTCGTCATTGAGTCAAGAGGTTAAGGGGAAGAAAGAGAAACAGAGTTTAACTTTTTACCAGTCCCCGAGCCCCTCCCCGGGCGGGGAGGGGTACTATTTTCACTCGGTTTGCCTTTGTTTGTTTGTTTGTTTTTGTTTGTTTGTCTGTCTATTTGTGAACAACTTAACGCGAAAACTACTTGTGCGATTTTGACCAAAATTACAGGGATGGTGGGTTATGACCTTCTGGTCACCTGATTAAATTTGGACCAAATTGGGCCAAGGCCCAGGCTGCGGGCCCAAAAATGTAAAAAAAGAAAAACATATCGTTTTATCGCCATAATTCCTTTCAGATTCTTCATACCGACATGAAACCAAAACCTAAAGGTGCATCTTTCAAATCTGCATCCAGTAACATGCCTCATTACACAAGGGGGTCACCCCCCAGTTAGCCGTAGGGGTGCCAGTGTCAGGTGGGTGGGGCCTAAAATTTCAGATGGGCATAAAATCGTCAATTTTCACCGATTTACTCCAAATTGGATATGTGACATCTTTGACTAGATATCATGTGTTTATACGTCAGCACTAAAATAACTGGCGGGGACGGGTTTGCTGTGCCTCGGTGCCGCATCTTGATTAATCTGATGACATTTTCATTTCAATCAGGTCATCAACAGACGATTTTCTTCATGATAAGGAAGATCTGGACGGATGGGGTTGAGGATGGCTAGCCCTGAAGTCTGTCTAAAGCTGAACACAAGCAGCTGGCAATAACAGAATAAGCTGCAATTTGTGTATTGAATCGGATGTAAAATTATATTTGACTACTTACAGATGGTTTAATTCAGCTCAGAAAGGACTTCTTTAACACCAAGAATTAAAAGACATCAGTTCATTCCTTTTCGCGACTTTTGTTTAACACCTGCATGCACGTAATGCTGTGGGTGTAATGTTCTGTTCAGCGTGTGTTTATTTACTTTTGTTGTGTGACCTGTACAGTGTAACTCAAGAATGTTAATCCGATTTTATCCAAACTTTGCGAGTGTTAAGTGTCAGCCATTTTTTTTTTTTTTAATAAATCAGAGGTTAAGGTCACAAGGGAAGGTAAGCTTAGACATCTTTTAGCCTATTTATAATAAGCTAGATGGGTGGGTTGAAGGTAAGGCAAGGACACAGTCTAATTTGAGAACGCTCGATCAGAGGTCAAGGTCGCAAGACAAAGTAAAATTTCGCCTCGTGTGTGTCTGTGTGAACAGTATAAATAAAACAGTTTTGATCGTATTTTGGACCCATTCTGGTGAAAGGCTGGAGGATTAGCCAATGGGTTGAGCTATCATTTCTACAACAATAGGACAAAGGTCAAGGTCACATGTCAAGGTAAACTTAAGCAGCTTTGTCTGATTTACACCAAACTCGGTGAAAAACTACATGGTCAGGAAAGGATTGAGAGTTTCAGTTTTGAGAACTGTTCAGAGATCAAGGTCAAAGAACAGGGTAACACAGGAAGGTTGATCAAGTTTAGACCAGACTTAGTGGAAGTGTTGGTGGTAAGTCAAGAACGAAGGGTTTTGATACTGAGAACATTCAGTGGCCAAAACCAAAGCACATGGACAAAGTTCAGCGTGTGTGTGTCTTTGTATGTATAAAATAACTAAAACAACTTTGATCTATTTTGAACCAAACCTGATGGAAGAATTGAGGATCAGCCAAAAAATTGGCCTATTGTTTGTGAGAACAGATCAGAGATCAAGATCACTTGGCAAGGCCAACTTAAGTTTTTTATTTTTATTTCTACACCATTTGGCGAAAAAGTTAATGAAAATGCAGGAATGGAAGGATTCCGGTCTGAAGTCAAACACTCAAAAATCTAGGTCACAGGACAAGGTCAAATGCTCAGATCTTTAACTTCAACAGTTGTTATTCGATTTTAACCAGAACTGAACATGAGTTAAGGATGAAAATACTCTTTTTTTGAAAACAGTATGTGCCTGGCATACAGAGTGTAGCTTCTGTTATCAGTTACCTCATTCAGAGACATGTAGCACACATATATAGAGTGACTCGTGTGACTTTTAGTGTGAGACTGCCTTAATATAGTTTGTAGAGTTAGGCGTTGTAGGTTGGCTGGTATGGGTGAAACGATGCCTTAGTTTAATTCAAGGTTTTTCCCAGGCGTAACAATAACTGTAAGAAAGTATTCACGCGGCATGTCATAGAATTGGTTTCCCAAGACACAGATCTGGAGGGGACTAATGGAAGCTGTTAACAATCCCTTCCCAAAACTGAAAAAATCGCTTGGAGGTAGCAAGAAATGTGCTTAAACACATCTTAGTCGTAAATGTTAAAATTTATCAAGCATCGCATAGCTACTGTATATCAACGTGTGTATGGTAATGTTATGTATTGCATGTGAACTACAGTAATGGGATTTTTATTATGAAGTGACCTGTAATTCTATTTAGCAAGGTTGGTGTCACTGATGGTTCACTGGTCACACTTTATGTGGACAGTGGTGTCGAGTCAAAGCCTGCACAGTGATCAGAGGAGGCCACCTCTGTGTCCAACACGAACACCTCTGATGGCATCTGAATTTATTACATGGTGAATTTTTCACATTCCCTTTGTTAGATCCTAGTAAGCTTGATATTGATTACTTAACCTTCAGACAAGAGGTTCCGAAGCTGAATAAATATCGTGGCAGGAGCAGGAATGAAGTAATTTAGATTACTAGAAGTGGTTAAGGTTATTGGAGACTTTATCACAGACAGTAGAAGACCAGTTGCATTCTGCTGCAGATGATGATGATGATGATAATTGTTGTTACTGTGATGATGATGATGATAATGATTTATTATTATTATTACTATATTCATCTCGAAAGTGGAGGGAATGCTTGAATGAGGAACGCCAAAAAAGATATGAACGAATTGTGTGAAAAATATTTTTTAGTTTCAGAAGTCTGAATATCCTAGAGGATGACAGCCTTGCGTGGAACAGAGCAAACTGAAATATAATCCCGAAGACAAAGTCGAGGGTCTTAGCGCGCTTGAGGCGGGATGACAGTTTTCTGTCTGTCCGTCCGTCCGTAAGTCCATCCGTCCGTACTCTAGCGGCATATATAGACCGATGACTGAATTTTTAAAAGAATCCTCTCCGCTTGGCGGTGGAGCCTCGTCAGTATAGTCATCACGCTCAGAGCAACCCTAACGTCAGTGACATTTTTTCTTACAAGAGGATAGACCCAACACTGACATCGTTAGAAAGGACATTCAAAATGTAATAATCTATGCTCTCATCACAATTTTGACACAACTCACTGGAAACTGGGAAGTTGCAAAAAACTAAATACACGCTTGTGTCACTAACTCATTCGGTAATGGAGGAAGGCAGTGAGGTAATTATGGAGATAGATAGTTGGGCAGGCAGGAGGAAGTTAAGTGGGCAGGTAGGTAAATAGGGAAATGAGGAGGGAGGTAGTTAGGGAGATAGGTAGAGAAGATGGCAGGAAGGTAGGCAGAGATGAAAGTAGGCAGGTTGAGTCTGTCGGGTAGGTGGGTGAGCAGAAAGAAAGGTAAGCAGGGAGACTGGCAAAGAAAGATATAGTAAAATAGCCAAGGTAGGCGGGGACTTATGTAGGTAGTCAGGATGGTAGATAGATAGGGAGGCAGTCGGGTGGGTAGACAGGTATTTAGTAGGCAGGGAAATCGACAAATAAATAGCCAGGGAGGAAGGCAGTCAGATAGATAGATAAGGAGGTACGATGGCTAGGAAGGTAAGTAGGTAGGGAGGTAGGTAAGTAGGGACAGGAAGTTTAAGTTAATCCTTTTTATGCTAAAGGACTAATTTGCATTTTAATACCTCCCGGTTAATGGCTCACATAGTCCAGCAGGGAGGATGTAAACCCTGCAATCATCGCATACATAGAGTTTACTGTCCACGGCAAGGATTATGCAAAATTTATCTTCGGATTCCAGGCGTGGCAATATACAGCAATGATTAGATAAAGCTGATATGACCTGATGTCAGTACTGTGTAACGAGCAGGAAGTGAAGAGACTTGGGTAAACCCCAAAGTGATCGTCGGGGCTTGGTAGTGGATGTTCTTTACTTACTCTACTTTAGATCTTAATTATAAATAATTGTATCTGGTAATACCCACATTGCAATATGGGGGCGTTCACGACCCACTCACTCAATGTATTGCTGCTCTAGGATTACTGCCCATTCTTCTCTTCCTTCTTTCTTTCTTTCCTTCCTCTTCTGTCTTTCTTTCCTTCATTATTTCCTCTTCCTTCTGTCTGCGGGTGAGTCTACACTGAGTGACAAGCCAAATGGTTTCCTGTACACCAGGAAACCATTTACTGTCCCGGATGGTAACCATATAACCAAATTATGGCGCCTGGTGGTTTAGTGGGTAATTAAGACGCTCTAATCGGATTGATCCTGTGCAGGTTTATATCCAAGGGATGGTTGGGGTTTATTGCTTACGTAATAATTTCAGGGATGAGTGAGGCTGGTCATTTTCATCTTAAATGTCGGGACCAACTTGCCTAGCTCCGGGCTTCTACGCTTCTCAACAGCACAGGATTAAATGATGAATGAATGAAACTATCTATCAGCGATGGAAGCGTCATATGTAAGCTTGCAGTGCTGTCGACCTCACCACTTCAGCTTTAACATTTTACGCTGTTCAACTCCCGCCAACCTGATGTAGGTTTGATTTTACTTTGATGTTTTGTAAAAGTTTCCAGCGAAATGTCGTTCACCTGGATTGTGTCCGGTACAGGAAATTATTTTGTAGCGTATTTATGCCCTTGTCTCAGAGCTTTAGTAGATAGATGTGTGTGTGTGTGTGTGTGTGTGTGTGTGTGTGTGTGTGTGTGTGTGTGTGTGTGTGTGTGTGTGTGTGTGTGTGTGTGTGTGTGTGTGTGTGTGTGTGTGTGTGTGTGTGTGTGTGTGTGTGTGTGTGTGTGTGTGTGTGTGTGTGTGTGTGTGTGTGTGTGTGTGTGTGTGTGTGTGTGTGTGTGTGTGTGTGTGTGTGTGTGTGTGTGTGTGTGTGTGTGTGTGTGTGTGTGTGTGTGTGTGTGTGTGTGTGTGTGTGTGTGTGTGTGTGCGTGTGCGTGCGTGCGTGCGTGTGTGTGTGTGTGTGTGTGTGTGTGAGAGAGAGAGAGAGAGAAAGATGGAATGGTCAGTGATCAATAGGACATAGTGAGTGATGGAATGGTGGGGAGAAGGCTGGAATGAAAGGTAAAAGAAAAATAAAAGCCAATCCTCTTTTGTCCCCTTCGAGGTGTGGGGATTCAAGGCCGAGTTCCCGTAGTCCTGTACACTTTGTGGACAGACGACCAGCTCACTTCCTCTGGTGGTATTGCATGATCAAAAGAGCTTCACTCATGGTCCTGTGAATCGAACCTATGCAAGGGTGTCACTCCAACTAGGGTGTTGTAACCGCTAGACAAGCATGGAAAGGATAAGAGAAACAGCGGGAAAAGGACAAGAGGGAGTTCAGTAGCGGGGGGAAAACAGAGAAAACATGCAAATAAACTAAGAGAGAAAAGAAGGAAGAGAAGGAAAATGCAAAATAAAAGTGAGTATACGGAAAGCAAAGAGCGACGGACCGATGAATGACTATGGACTGCTATCGTAGTTACCCAGGTCAGGCTAGTCATCTTAACCCATTCAGTACGATGACATCTTTTATATTCATGATACAAACTGAGGATTTTGTCTTGCATACAGAAGACATCTTGTAGTGAAATGGATTGACATAGGCTTGTATTATCGTTGGTTAAGGAGGCACCCTAGCTCCTTGCCCTAACCAGTTTATTTTTGCATACAGCTCATTAGTAATTCATTGTGTGTTATCTTCATCATCCATGTTGGCATTTAAAAGATATTAAAAAACATACAAGAGAGCAGTAAGATTTATTGTGGAAAATAAATCGCTAAGGAAGAGGTGCTCCTTTAGTGATTTTTTTTTTAACCGACGAGAATACGAGCCATAGTGTCTACTTATCCATTCAGTACGAGAGTTTTTCCTGAATGCAATGAAACCGTCTGGCCGCAGCTAGAATAGTATATATGCCTCGCTGTGGTAAAGGAGCAGAATTACAGAGGTTTTAAAAATAAAAGAACGAATAATTTTACCAAGATGTGTCAGGGAAAGTTTTCTGTTGTAGTTATAATGGTTTGATGTGACCTCTCCTGAAACCATGGAATTATGTGAGACAAAATCATTGCCAGATGTTAACAGAGCTTATAGTCCATTCTTTATGCCATGTCTTGCAGTGACGAGACTTATTGCAATGTGAAAATTATACTTGCAGTACATATTGAAACTGGACCTACTGTAAATATGATATACTGAAATTATAAGCACATGGTGAAGTTGTATCAATATTCTGTACCACAAATAAACACATACTGAAATTTTACACATTGATATTATACTAGCATACTGAATTTTACCCATATGCAGACTTGCATTCGGTGTAGGAGAATACAGCACTTTTGCCCCCACCTTGCAGAGGGTCCAGGTCTGTTCGAAATTTGTTCTATCTTCAAAATAAACACAATATCTGTATGTTATTATAATTTATCCATTCCATTCCTAGTTCTCTCAATCTCACCAAAATCATTTGTGCCCGAAATTAGATATATCCTGGCTGACTATGAACAGGGTCCACGTAGGTCGGAAACTGTTGTCTCAGTACAATAAATACTGGTACAGCTTCCGTGTGTGAACATAATCTTTCCATTTCGTAACATACTCATATCCTTTGTAGTAGTAGTGTAAGCACGAGATCTTTGCTGTGTATGTGGTTATTATTGCTGAAAATATACTAATTCAGACAAAGGCAAAGCACAATTAACGCATACTAATACAGTCAGAATATAAATAGATAATCCAGTAAGTGCATGAAAAGCCGAAGTCGAACAATTCTTTTAATGTTATTGTGTGTGTGTGTGTGTGTGTGTGTGTGTGTGTGTGTGTGTGTGTGTGTGTGTGTGTGTGTGTTAGCGCATTTTTATATAAATGTGTAACTTTTTTAGGCCTTTTAACCTTCATATTCTCTACTTCCAGTTATCTCACGAAAACACACAAATTTCTTTAATTCAGGTGTTTTCAGAAGAATATTAGTTACTTTCTCGAGTGTGCCTTCTTAATTGGAAACAAACTAGTTTACTTACTGACAGAGATGGATACTACTTCAAGCATGAAATTACTTATTTTGTTGACTGGTATGGTTCTGTGTGTAGGAGGATAATCCGAGTTTGACTTTTGTTTCGTTAATTACGTAGTGTCTGAGCTGTGACCGGAGATTTCTTTATTTAAAAAAAAAAAAAAAAAGGAAGGGCTTAGTTTCTCTCAAGTGTCATGGGTCACTTTTAGGAGGAAATATATTTAGTTTCTGGAGTGTGCTAGTTTATTTTGTTGCTGTACCATGGTGAGTGTTGTCTGTGTAGAAGAGTATTACACAGCTTGTTTTTCCCTTGCTCTAATGTAGTCTCCAAGTCGAAGAAATTATTTATTTAATTAGAGTGTGATTCTGATTCTCATTTTGAAGGGAAGTATTTATTTTACTTATTTATTGTTTTTGCAGTGATTCGTTATATTCTGTATTCCATGTATTCTGTGTGTGGAAGAAAATTACTTAGTTCCTGTGTTGTAAATTTTTCGTGTTTAGAAGGAAATTACTCTGTTTCTCGATCGAGTTTAATTTACTAGTTTCCTCATTGACTGGGGTATGTCCAGAGGAAAACTTCGGTATCTACAGTAGACTGATTCGGGGCTCCGACAATCCAAAAGGAAACTATCTTAAATCTTTTGGCCCTCTTACTCCTTTCTGGGGAGACTGACTGGACGCTGCAGAATGATTGATGGGGTCATATTTCTCAAGGCTGAGATTTTGCGTCTCCCTCGTTTGGGGTGGTTGTAACTTCATATCCTGCTCCAGATGAGAGAGAGAGAGAGAGAGAGAGAGAGAGAGAGAGAGAGATCCATCTTATTCGCCAGTGCTCCCTCACCCCTCCTCGTTATCTTCTGTCCCGTTCTCCTTCCTCCTCATCCATCTTAATACTTTTCCCTTCCAGCCGTCTTTTCTCTCTCTCTCTCCTCCTCGTCCGCTGCCATTCTTTTCCACTCTGTTCCTCGTCCTCCATAAACCCTTTAATTTCCGTTTCTGCAGTGCCACCGTTAAGTCTCTCTCTCTCTCTCTCTCTCTCTCTCTCTCTCTCTCTCTCTCTCTCAGACCGACAGACGATTTTCTTACCGCTACCGACCGACAAACGATTTTACTGCCGACACAGACGATTTTAGTTCCGCCACCGACCGACAGACGATTTTAGTTCCGCTACCACCCGACAGACAATTTTAGTTCCTCTACCGGCAGACGATTTTATTACCGCTGCCAACAGATAGACGATATTGTTACACCTACCTACAGACAATTTTATTTTCAGCTTGGAGAGACTTGTGCAAATGAGCTTAACCCCAAGGCCTGTATTCTCGTTGGTTAAGGAAGATCCATAACACATATCCAAGCGATTTACTTTGCTTATTGCACCTTGCTGTTCTCTTCTGTGATAATTAAATCATTCTGATATCACCATACTCTGCAAAAAATCACGCTCAAAACTATATTAGCCAGTCGAATTCAGAAATAAGTCTGTAAAGATGAGATGTTAGGGAGTTTCGTTAACCGCCGGGAATAGAGGAGAAACCTGGTGGCTCCTTCACGACCTTGAATTAACATTTTATTTTTGCGACCCTCTGACCACTATACTCCGTTCATACAGCTCTTCCATACCGGGTGTAGTAAACTCTTTCAGTACGGTGTCTTTTTTTTTCGCTTCATCACCCTACCACCGCAAGATTTGGTTCAATTTAGGAAGGCTTTGTGATAGCCTAGTAGGTGGGTCATTTTTGGGTGTATGAAACTACTTTTGTGTTGAAAAGTGGTATGGTATGGTATGGTATGGTATGGTATGGTATGGTATGGTGTGAGTGCATTATTTTGTAATGAGATGGTGATGTGTGCAGTGTAGTGTGACAAGGCGGTGATGTTTTTTTGGTATGATGATGATAATGTGTGGTGTGGTGATGTAGTGGTGATATGGCATGGTACTGTGTGGTGTGGTGTGGTGTGACTCAGATTGCTCTGGTGTAATGCAGTAGTGTAGCTGTGTCTCAAGCAATGAAGTACGAAAATTACCGTACAGAAGGGTTAAAAGTAATTTCTACTCCCCAGATAACTTTTTCACATGGATTTCCTTCAGCCTTACTCTTATCACCACAATGTGTCGTCACCCTACTACACTGGAAACCCTTCATTTGAATAATTTGCCGGCATTCCTCTCACCATTCAAGGCAGGCACACAACACCTGGCTATCCACACATCCTCACCCCCTGTCAACCCAGCGTTTTAGCGCAAGTTACCAGCATTATCATCCTTTCGTATACACACCTGGTTAATATCTGAAGTCTTCCTCATTTCTCCTCCCTCATCCTTCCCTTTGGTCTATACAGCTACCTACCATCTTTGCTGCAGTGTAGACTGTATTTGGCAATTTTATTCAGGGATGCTTGTATAGTTTTAGAGGGATGGTTTATGACATCTCAGTGGATTTTGTTAGATGTAGTGATACTAGTAGGGCGAATTTTCCATTTTTTTTCCTTGACGCTGCAAAGCCTGTAGTCCAATATTTGTCTGCACTACATCTAGTCCCTTATCTTAGTCTCTTCTTAATCTCCCATGATCTGTCCTGTGCACCTCTTGCTGACTTCTAATTTCTTCACAACAGTAACATTATAAAATTTATTCTCGCTGTCCCCACAACATTTTATAACTCTTTGGAGACTCTTCTACAGGTGAGATTAGGTATAACCTTAATGAGTCCTTATAAGAAAATTTTGTTTTTAGCCGGATTTAATTATCTAGCGACAGCGAGAATAAAGTGAATAATTTGTAACGTCTTTTTCTTAAATTCCCTTTTCTCCGTGTTCCTCGTCTGGACCCTCCTCTCCATCACTTAGTCATCCATTTGTTTTTTTCATCTCTTCCTCACTTCCGGGCTTTCCCCTCGTCCCTCTGTCCTGTCAGCTTCCCTCTTCGCATTCCTTTCAGCTCCCTTCTGCCTAATCCTCTCTCACTTCAAAACTTCCCATCGTTCTTAATGTTTCAGTGTTGTGCATTCCCTCTCCATCGACTTCTCTCTTCCTTTTGCTTCGTCGTTACCCTCAACCCAATCCAAGAGTACTGTCAGGAAATTAACTGTATTCCTTGTTTTGCTTGGAGATTATTATTTTGAAACTAGCAAAACATAACCAAAGTACCAATAGAGTTAAATCGTGTCTGGGATGACTCGAGTATTCCACAATGTTTTCACCAAAATCTAGTTAGATAGTTTATTCCCTGGATGCATTCCTGGCAGCACATGAACCTGGTACAGTATAGGAGTGTAGCTTGGGTCTGACTGTGCAACCCGTTACGTATTCACACGGTGTTGTGTCAAGGAGGATGACTGAATGAGTTGCTAGTCACTGTTTAATTTTACAAACAGATAATGCCATTATACAGTTTATAGAATCGATCTGCTTTTTGTATCAAATAAATCATAAAGTGTGTGCTCCTCCATCTGGCTGTGCAAAACAGGAGCGATTTTTAGGTGAGTGAGCACCCCCTAGATCAGTTTATGGTATGGAAATCTCTTTATATTATTTGGTTATCATTGCAGTTTAAGTTTATCTATCAACGAAATGAGCTACGCCAATAATAATAATAAACACCCATACATATAGTTACTTATACTTAAGTCTTCTAAATATATGATCCTTAGATAAGTGTCAGTTTTAAACAGTGATTGATAACCCATCCATTCATCCTTTTAGAGAAAACAAACGTGTGAATACATCACGGAATGCAGGCGTACCAACTGCCAGACCCAAGCTACACTCGCTGTACCGGGTCCTTCCTGTAATAGTTTTACCTTTTATGAGATGCACTAGTAAACGTTCCCATTATCAGGGGAAAGTAGTTAAAACCAAGTCTATCCATGTTGACTGTATCTGAACAAGAATTTCAGTGAAGTAGATGTTCTGCTAATGTGAATTGGAGATTTGATACTCACTGCAACTCGTGTGTAGTACATTCTCCAGGCAGTTTGATCCCCAGACTCTCTGACTGTGAACTCGCTGAACACTGGTCGTCAAGAACAGAGTGGGGGTAAGGGTAAGGGATGAATTCTGTTCTCTCTGTTTTCCTCCTCCTTTGTTACACTCTTTCTGACATGGCTTCCCAGTGCTATTATTTATTATTTTCTTATTTTCCCCTTTTTCATACCTCCAGTTTTTTTCCTTTTTTCTTTTCATATTTGCTACCATGCACCCCGAACGAACAGCGCCTTTCCTTTGTAACGTATCCAGTTTTATGCCGTCTTTCAGTTCGTCTTTCCAGCTCTTCTAAGGATGTTTCATTGTCTTGCTACCCCTGTTTTCTTCGCTTGCTCCCTTTTTCCCCTCTTGTTTTTTTCTTCCCTATCCTCCACCTCGATCCAACAGTACCTTTCTATTTTCTTTTGCCATTGTATTCGCAGTTCTCTTCTTTATTCTTCTACCCTGCCTTTCTTTACTTTTACATACTGCTTCCATACGCCCGTTCCCTTCGTACCGCTCTACTCTTTCTCTCTCTCCATTTTTCACTCCAAATCTCTCCCTCCCTCTTTCTTCTTAAAAATTGCTCCTCCGTCTTCTGTCCTCGATATTGTTCCGTCCTCTTTCCACCTCGATTCTATCCCTCCCTCTTTTCTCTTCAATTCTGTCTCTCGCTCTTTTCTCTTCAGTTCTCTCCTTCCGTATTTTCTCCTCGATTATGTTCCTCCATCTTCTTCGAGTCTCTCCCTCCTCCTTTGCTCTTCGATTCTCTCCTTCCCTCGTTCTGCTTCAGTTCCTGCCTTCAGTCACTTTGAAGAGAGAAACCTGTACTGTACACAGGAAAAATCATCTGATAAATTACCAATATGCCGGGAATCGAACCCGGGACTCTCAGGTGGGAGCCAGGCAGCATACCACTACACCACGGCCAGGTCGTGGTGTAGTGGAATGCTGCCTGGCTCTCACCTGAGAGTCCCGGGCTCGAGTCCCGGTATATTGGTAACTTATCAGATGACTTCAGTCTCTTCTCATCATGTTTCTTTGCTTCCCCCCTCCCCCTCTCTCTCTCTCTCTCTCTCTCTCTCTCTCTGGAGCTTCTCAGTGTCCCCTATGCCGCATCAGTTTCGTACCCTCTGAGCCTGAGCGTCTCATCTCGTATTCCCTCATCCCCTACTTCCTATTGTAATATCCATTCCCTTCGTGCATGTCCCATTGCTTCTCTCTCCTCTCCTCTTCCTCGTTCCTTGAGCCTCTTCTTTTTCTCTTCTCTTTTTGATTCTTTTCTCCTTTCTCTCCTTCCCTTCTGTTCGCTCTTCTTCCTGTTACTTTCTTTCTCTTCTCTCCTGTTACTTTCTTCCCTACCTCTTCCTTTTCTCACTCCTCCTCTCCTCTTTCTCTTTCCCCTCTCTTCCTCTCCATTTCTTCCTCCTCTTTCCAGGTTATGGCGTTTCTGCCGCCACTGTAATTGGTGTAGGCAGGCGGGTCACGTCAACAGTGGCTGACCTTCCTGCGTGAGAGACAGAGACAGAGAGAGAGAGAGAGAGAGGAAATCTGTGAACTGGATATGTAGGAGGAGGAAGAAGAAGGAAGAGGAACTGGTGTAGATGGGAAAGAGATGAGGAAATTATTGGAAGTAGAAGGAGAGAAAGAGAGGGAACAAAGAAGAGAGGCAGGGGATGGGAGAGGTAGGGGAAGCGGAGGGAGTAAACAGAGGAAGATAAAGAGAGGAACGGAAGGAGGAAGAGGCAGGGATAAAGAGACAAGTGGGTAGGTAAGAGGATGAGAGGCAATGGAGCGCATGATAAGTAGGAAGGGAAGCAGTGGAAGTTAATGTGCATGAAGAGAAAGGGGGAAGACGATGACGGAGGTTATGAAGGAAATACTGTACCGGAGAGAATGAGGCAGGATGGCAGAAGGAAGTAGTACTCTGAACAAGCAAGTAGAGACGAATAGAGACGATGGGGAAGTAAGATGAGATGGGAGGAAGGCTAAAGTGGAGAAGAACAGAGTAGGAGAAAAATCGGGGGTGAGAGAAGAATGGAAGGTAGAAGAAACTAAGGCATACACAGAAAAGTGAAGATACAGATAAAGAAACTGATTTGAGTTGGAAAAGGACAACGCGCGATAAATAAGAATACACAACAGAAAAGTGAAGGAAAAGTTAAAAAAAAAAAAAAAGGCTTGTTCTACGTCTTATTTTTTGCTCTTTCTTTCACTTTCAACAGCTTCTACAGTCTGGACAGGAAGGCAGGAACACAGGAGGGCAGGCACGTGGGAACAGGCATGTGTGGATATGAAGACAGAGACCGCATGGACAGGCACAAAGAATGGCATGCACATCGGGACAGGCACTAAGGAACACAGACTTAGGAGGACTGGCACTTTGGAAGACAGGGATGTACGAAGGTAAGCCCTATCTAAACAGACATGTAGGAAAGAAGATAAGGTGCAGGAAGGATGAGAGAGAGAGAGAGAGAGAGAGAGAGAGAGAGTAAAACAAGTAGCCATCTAACGAATCATCCGAGTTTTTATTGTCTCATAAGAAGCGTAGTATCCCGGGCCTAGGCTACTTAGTTCCTATGTTTAGACTAGTCTCATATCCCTGAATGGCATAATATAATCAGTAATCGCTAACCACCCCACGGATACTGAATATAATGTGTCAGCCATCATTACATCACACTAAACTACTGGATATTGCACCACCATACAACACGACACCACCACACCACACCACCGCACTGCATAACACTGTGCTACACTGCACCACTGCCACATACCACACCACATCACATCACATCTTACCACAGTGCACCATGCCGCCCTGTAGGCTGCAACACTGCCCCCGCACCACATAACACCACACCACACCACACCACACCACAACAGACTCCACTCCACTTCACTCCACTCCACACCACACCACACCACACCACACCACACCACACCACACCACACCACACCACACCATTCCACCCCACTGCACACCACACCACACCACACCATAACACACCACATCTTTACCACAACCTCAGCCACACCACACCACACCACATCACCTTATACCACCCTGCCCCATTAGCACATAGACAGTGGTACACCATATCACACCACAACAAAGCACATTAAATAGCACCACTACCACACTCCACACCACACCACACCACATATATCACCACACTGCATACACCGCCACACCACATACACTACCATACCACACCACATACATCACCACACCACCACACCACATACAACACCATGCCATAGCACATCACACCACACCACATCACACCACAACTTTAAACCACAGTACACACAACACCAAAGATACACCATACCACACCACACCTCTATTCTCCGTAAGACATTATTGCCACATTATACCACACCGCACCTCTGGTGCATCACATCACACAGCACCACACC
This sequence comes from Coenobita brevimanus, assembly GCF_032717465.1. NCBI lineage: Eukaryota > Metazoa > Arthropoda > Malacostraca > Decapoda > Coenobitidae > Coenobita > Coenobita brevimanus. Next base: position 51,459,631 of record NC_137033.1, on the reverse strand, counting down.
ACAGCACACCGCTACCTATACCACTACCACACCACAGCCATAGCACACCATTACACTACCATAGAGCAACACACACCATACCACACCTCTCCAACGCCATACCGCAACACACCACACCACACTACCACCACCAGTTCTAGAACATCTCTTATGCAGACATCTTATAACCAGACAAACTGTCACAGGAACATCTGTAACTAAGCATTTTCATCCAAAAGACATTTCGTCACTGTTACAGAAATGTTAGGCTGGATTTGGTTATCATCTTAAATGTGTGCTGTATAGAGTCAAACAGACCTAATGGTCCTTTTGGGGCTGTTTTTAATATTGAGAAGACTGTACATTTAATAATAAGACATGAAGATAAGAAGAACAAAGGAAGGAGCTGTATTTCTACTGAAGGCTTGCTTTAAAGTCTCATTCACTGCAGCTGTAAGAACAACTCTCCAGCTTCAAGTTAATGGTACTTTTCTGGTGATGAGGGGCTTGTCAAGCCATTTTTTTTTTTCTTACCCACAGGAGGAGTAATATTTTGAACATATTGTCAGTAACCGATATTACGAGTAACGTTTGAGTTAGTCTGCATTTGTGTCAATGACATATTCTATTATGAAGCAACGGCATCGGCGGCAAAAGTGCCCAGTTACAAATTGCCTGGCGACAAATTTGCCGTTGACGAATTATGTAGAGGCCAAATGTCCTTTGACCACTTGCCTGCACCCTACCGTCACCACCACTACCTTTTTTTTTTTTTTTTTATGTGTCCGACTCCGGGCATAGGCTTCACAGCCTGCTATCAAGGCCCAGTAGTCCTCCTACATACCATACACCTCTACATGTCACCACTTCGGCGCTAACACGCACCGTCCATATTGAATACATGTTAGGGCTGTCTCATACAGGACTGGTGTATTGGTATTAGCGGGGGTATTTTTACGACATGTCGGCGGGGCTTCTGGTAGATCAGTAAAGCCTGATTTAATGAAATTCAAATCCTTAAACTGTTCCCTGCCCCAGCCGGGATTTGAACCTGGGTCCCTTAGGACCCCACGCCACCTCTCTACCGATTGAGCCACCGCCTCCCCATACTCAACCACCATTCTTAACAAATGGTATAATCATAATGAAGGGAATAGTTTTGTATAGGGTGGTGAAAAGAATATGTATGAGTAGGTTAAAAGGGGAGGTGTGGTAGGCGAGGAAGGTGGATGATATGGTAAATGACTGTGTACGAAAGAGAGGTTTAGATGTTGGTGAGGCTAGGAAACTGGCGTCATCGAGCTGGTTGGATAACTTACGTGTGGAGGCACACTGGAAAAATTTGAAACCACGCCCCCTTCTCTTTAACTTGATAGTTGTCAAATTAACTCTTATGTTATGTGATGGGGGTCTATACAGAAAGATATCATATAAATATATGTAGATGGTTAGGCCTGCGAGGTGCATTGCAGTATTTCACTGGGCATTTGTTGATTAGTTTCCCCCCTCATTTTTTCTGTTTCCTTGCTGCTGGGATAATGATGATGATGATGGTGGTGGTGGTGAACTTATTAGTTTCAACAATTATGACATATAAAAACAGTTTTGGTGGCTCCGATCAACTATTTTACCGTATGAGCGCCACACTAGTCAGATTTACTCAGCTCATGGTTCAAACCCACTGTGATAGCCAGGTCTGTTTATTTGTTTCATGTTGATTAACTGGTTTTGCACTTTTCAACTTAACCTGGTCCAGATTTTAGCCCTTTTGCAATGAGTCGCACGTACCTTTGCGATTTTGGAGGCAAACAAAGTTTTCAGAATTTGGGTAAGGGTATCATAACCTTCTTACAAAAAAGTGTAGCGATACTATTAACCGCGGTTGTACAGTACATTACTTCACAACTGTTCCAAAAAAAAGTAACTTTAGTCAGGTGATCAGTAGTTTCACAGTGAGTATTGTTTCTGTATTTTTTTTTTTTTTTTACTAAGGTAAATATTTCCAATGGGGTACTATTTTTCAAACGTTGTATAAAATGTATTGTTTATACTGTTTTGATAAAAATAACAGGTATATGCGTTCATGAAAAGTTTCTGGAAAATAATTGTAAAAGAAGTTTAATATATTATTTCAAAATGCAAATACGGAAATGGTTCAGATACTTTTTGGATAGTCTGAACGCAGAGTTTGTTCGTATGATTGAATTACTGTTCTTTAAATAAATTAATGTGTATTGGTGAATTTGCCGGCCTCCACCCCTTCATAATCCTCCACTTACCTCGTTCTTGACCTCTTCCTACGTCCTTTACCTCCACCTCCTCCTTCCTATACTTCCTGCTTCCTAACTCCCCCTCCCTCTTTTCCTCTGCCTCCTTTTCTAACTCTTGTCTCCATTCCCTATCTCCTACTTTCTGCTCTACTTCCAACCTCTTAACTCCTCCTCATTCCTCCATCCTCCCTCTTCCTTTTTGATCCTTTCTCCTCCTATCCCCTCCTCTCCTTCCCCATCCATCTTTCCCAGTCTCCTCACTCGCCATACCTTGTCCTCCTTCCTACCCCCACCTCCCCTTCATCCTCCTACCTCTTTCTCCATCCTCCCACCACCTCAGTCCTTGTCTTCGTCCTATCCCCTTGACCTTCCTCCTCCTCCTACCCCCTTCTCCCTCCTCTTCTAATACTGGAAGTAAAAATGAAATATTTAGTTATACAATGAATCACTCACAACTCATGAATGTAAAACATGAAAAGGACCTGGGAATAATTGTAACAGATGATCTGAGGCCAAGTAAACAGTGCACAGAAACTATAAAGAAAGCAAACAAACTAGTTGGATTTATAGGTAGATCATTTGAGTTCAAATATGAAAATATAATTCTTACTCTATACAGTTCCTTAGTGCGTCCACATCTAGAGTATTGTGTGCAGTTCTGGTCACCGTATTGCAGGAAAGATATAGAGAAATAAGAGAGAGTGCACCGACGAGTGACAAAAATGATACCCAGACTGAGGAACAAATCGTACGAGGAGCGATTTAATCAGCTAAAGTTATTTAACCTATCAATGCGAAGACTACGAGGGGATCTGATTCAAGCATTCAGGATTATTTAAGGAATCCATAAAATGGATGTTGACAAGTACTTTGCAACTGATCGTTCGAACTATACTAGAAGTAATGGGTATAAGATTATTGGAAAGCATTTCCAGTGTAATGAAGCGAAGCATTTTGTCATTAACAGGGTTGTTAACATTTGGAAAAAATTGCTCAGGGATGTCATTGATTGCAATACAGTGGTGACATTCAAAAATCGCTTGGATAAGTATCTCGCTTCAAATCCCCAGCTATACTGTACACCTTCATGACTGAAAAAACAATGTAAGCTTTTTTCTCTGTTTCAGTTCGTGATGAAACTATAGCAGGGAAATACTATTTAACTAATAATAACTGTAGCTTATTGACACTTGTAGGGTACAGATACAGTACGACAGAATATAGTTTACCACTTTTCAGTCTTTCCTATGAAAATTCCATGTCAGCTTTTGCATGGTGGTCCTTCTGACTTTTTTCCTGCCAGCTTTCACTGGAGGGTTTGGTGGGTGGGGGAGAGCCTTCTTGCTTTACTATCCTTACGTTCAACTTGTAGAATTAGATATCACGGTGATAGTCTTGTCTGTAACAAGCAGCCTCGAAAGGACCAGTAGGTCTGTTGCTGCTTGCTTTCCTTTGTACTGTACCACCACCCTGCAACCCACCCTACCACCACCACCCTGCAACTCACCCTACCACCACCACCCTGCAGCCCACCCTACCACCACCACCCTGCAGCCCACCCTACCACCACCACCCTGCAGCCCACCCTACCACCACCACCCTGCAGCCCACCCTACCACCACCACCCTGCAGCCCACCCTACCACCACCACCCTGCAGCCCAACCTACCAACTCCACCCTGCAATCCACGCTACCAACTCCACCTGCCTGCAATCCACTCTACAATAACAACCCTGGAATCCACCCTACCATCACCACCCTGCAGTCTACCCTACCACCACCACCACAACCACCCTGCAAACCACGCAACCACCACCACCCACCAACCCACTCTACAGCTACCACCACCCTCCAACCCACCCTACTGCCACCACCTCTCTGAACCCCACTCTGCCACCATAACCACCACCACTATCCATAATGACATCCAGCACAATCCTGCATCATCCTTGAACATGCTTGGGGTTTCATTCACTCGGGATTTATCTTGGAAAGATCATATTACATCTCTTGTAAAATCTCCTTCCAAGAGATTAAGTGTGCTAAGCCGACTCCGTACCTTCTTTACCCCTGCACAGTTGTTGTCCTTATACACGGGTTTTATTCGCCCCTGTTTAGAGTACGACTCTCATGTATGGGGAGGCTCCCCACTTACAGCTCTCTCAGTAGGGTGGAGTCAAAGGCTTTTTGTCTCATTAACTCTCCTCCTCTTACTGGCTCCCTTCAACCTCTGTCTCATTGCCTCACTGTTGCATCTTTATCTTTTTTCTATCGCTACTTCAATGGTCACTGCTCCTCTGAACTTTCTGCTTGCATCCCTCCGTCTCTATGACGGACGTGTAGCATCCGTCTAGCAACAAACTCTCATCCCTTTTCTGTCCAACTCTCTAATGCAAGAGTTAACCTTTACTCCCAGTCCTTCATTTATGCAACAGGTCAGCTCGGGAACTGTCTCCCTCTGTCTGTATATCCTGCTTCCTATGATCTCCAGTTTTTCAAACACAGTGTCCAGGCATCTCGAAATGAACGTATCTTGAATTTGGCTCTATTATGTGTTCTTTTAGTTTTCTTTCTGGGAAGGAACGGTTTGCGGGCTCCTGGTCTTTGGTTCCTTCTCCCTTGCATTGAAAAAAAAAAAAAAAAACGCCCAGCAACCCACCCTACCACCACCACCACCACCACCACCCAGCAACCCACACTACCACCACCACAACCACGACCACCACAACAACCATGCTATCCTCGTTGCCACAACCAACCACGACCACCACCACCTTGCAACTCACACTACTAACCACCCTACCATCACCACCATCACCTTGCAACCTACGCTGCTACCCACCCTGCCGCCACCTCCACCACGAACACCACCCTGCAACACACACTGGCATCACCACCAACACCACCACCACCACCAATCACCCTGCAACCTACCCTGCTACCCACCCTGACACCACCACAACCACGAACACCACCCTGCAACACTCCCTGGCACCACCACCACCTTGCAGTCCACATTACCAACATTACCATCTTCCAACCCACTCTATCACCAAAACCTTGCAACCCACCCTGCCGCCACCACCGCCACCATCCTGCAGCGTACCCTACCACCACCATTACCACCACCTTGCGGTGCATCCTACCACCACCACATCCCCTACCACCACCCTGCAATCCACCCTACCACCACCACCCTGTAATCTGTCCTACCACCACCACCCTGCAATCCATCCTACAACCACTGCCCTGCAATCCACCCTACCACCACCACCCTGCAATCTTCCTTACCCTACCACCACCACCACCACCACCCCCACTACTACTGTGCTTTACTCTCCACCACCCCCAACACTACTGTGCTTTACTCTCCACCACCCCCAACACTACTGTGCCGTCCTCTCCACCACCCCCAACACTACTGTGCCGTCCTCTCCACCACCCCCACCACAAGCACCATCTTGCATTCCTCTGTCACCCCCACCACCACCCTGCAACCCACCCTATCACCACCACGACCACTACATTGCAACCCACTCTGCCATTGTCACCCTGCAACCAACCCCACCACTACCACCACCCTGTAACACACCATACTGCCACATACACTACCGCCACCACCATCACCGTGCAATCCACCCTGCCAACACCACTCTGCAACCCATCCTCCCACCACCACGACCGCTCTACAATGCATCCTATCAAAAACCACCCTGCATCCCACCTTGCCACTACCACCACCACCAGGACAACAGTGCCACCAGTACCACATGCAAACCCCCCAAAACGAGGACCACCACTACCTTTCAATTCACCCTATCACCAACACCGCCACCCTGCAACCCACCCTATCACCACCAACACTACCACCACCATAACCACCACCAACACCCTGGAACCCACCCTTCCACCATCACCATTACCGTGCAACGTGCCCTACCACCACGACCACTACTCTGCAACCCATCCTACCATCACCGTCATCATCACAACCCTACAACCTACCCTACCACCACCACCACCATGCAACCCACCCTGCAGCCACCACCACCATGCAACCCATCTTACAGCCACCATCATTCTCCAACCCACTCCATTGCCACGACCAATTTGTAACCCACCCTACCACCACCACCTTGCAACCCACCCTAACGTCACCACCACCCTGCAGCCCACGCAACCGGCGCAACTACTGCGCAACCTAACTTACCCACTCCACCCAGTGACCCACCTTACCGCCACCACCATCCCACGACCCACCCTACCGCCACCACTACTCTGCAACCCACCCTTCCAGCACCAACACCACACTGCAACTCACCCTCGCACCACCACCACCTTGCAACCCACCCCACCATCAATACCACCACTGTGAATCTTGAGATTGATTATATAGTAGTCGTAGCTGAGTAAATATGTGAGGGAGTAACTTCAGTTCACATGTAGTTGGTGACAGGAGAAGTTAAAGATGGATACTGGGTCTTGATTGTAGTTTATTATCTTCAGTGAGAAAGTTTAAGTTGAACACTCTGTTTATTATACAGGAACGTATATATGCTAGCTAAGTTCTCGCTGGACCAATCTTCTCTTCTCTCTTTACAGCCTCTCGCCTCTGTAGCTAGCCTCCTTCTGCCTGTCTAATTCCTCCTTTCTTGTGTAGGAGAGCTTGTGTCACGTGTACTGGCCATGTGTGAAGTTTCTAAAAGCCTGTGTGTCTGTGTGTATGTAGCGCTTCCAGTGTACATCTGGCATTCCTTCACTGCAATCTTGCAAGTGCATTTCCTTTTCCCACACCTAACCTGACTATCATGTTATCTATCATGCTATCTATCATGAGTTGCATTATGATAATGTAGATTCCTAACACCACCACCACCCTGCAACCCACCCTACCATCACTGCCACCATCACCACCATCCTGCAACCCACCCTACTACCACCACCACCACCACCTTCACCACCACCCTGCAACCCACCTAACCACCAATGCCACCACCATCACCACCACCCTGCAACCCACCCTACCACCAACGCCACCACCACCACCACCACCTTGCAACCCACCCTACCACCAACACCATCCCCACCGCCCTGTAACCTACCTCATCATCACCCAACCACCATCCTGCTACTCTAACTGCCACCACCCTAGCACCACCATAACACTGAAGCCCACCCTACCACCACCATCCTGCAGCCTACCCTACCACCACCATCCTTCAACCCACCCTACCACCACCCAACTTCCACTATCACCACCACCACCACCCTGCAACCCACTACACCACCCTGCTACCCTAACTGCCACCATCACCACTATCCTGCTATAGTCTCTACCCTCCCCACCACCACCATCCTGCCACCACCACTACCCTGTTATCCTTCCTACCCTCCAACCACCACCACCCTGCTGACCATCCTGCCACCATCACCATCACCCTGCACCCCACCCTACCGCCACCACCATCGCCATCACCCTGCAACCCACCCTACCGCCACCACCACCACCATCACCACGGCCCTGCAGTCCACATTACCTGCATCAACACTCTCCAGTCCACTTCATTAACACCACTAACCTCCATCCCACACTACCACCACCACCACCACCCTGCAGCCCACCATTAACCACCACCACCAGCACCACCATCCAGCTGTTCACATTACCAACACTACCACCCTCCAACCCACTCTACCATCACCACCACCACCTTGCTGCCCACCCATCACCACGACAACCCTCTCTACCACCCTCCAACCCTCTCCACCACCACCACCACCACCACCATCACCACCACCACCACCACCACCATCACCACCACCCTGCCACCACCACCACCACCCTGCGCCCCACACTGCCACCACCACAACCCTGCAATCCATCCTACCAACATAACCCCTGAATCCACCTACACCCACCACCATTACCCTTCTATCCTCCCCCCACCACCACCACCATTACCCTTCTATCCTCCCCCCACCACCACCACCACCACCATTACCCTTCTGTCCTCCCCCCACCACCACCACCATCTTGCAGTCCACCCTAACACCCCGACCACCAAACTGCAACCCACCCAACCACCTGCCCTACCACCACCACCACCACCACCATCACAAACCTGCAAACCACCCTATCATCACCATCCTGCAAACAACCCTACCACTCCCACCTTGTAAACAACCCTACCACCACCACCTTGCAAACAACCCTACCACCACCACCACCTTGCAAACAGCCCTAGAGCCATAATCCTGCACCACACCTTACTGCCACCACCACTACCTTGCAACCCACCCTACCACCACCACCATCACCCTGCACTTCACTCTGTCACTACCACCACCACCACTATGGAACCCACCTTACTACCACCACCCGGCAGTCCACCCTACCACCACCACCCGGCAGTCCACCCTACCACCACCACCCTGCAACTTTGCAACCCACCCTACCATCACCACCTTGCAACCCACCCTATTACCACCACCGTGCAACCCGCCTACCACCACCACCCTGCAACCCGCCCTACCACCACCACCCTGCAACCCGCCCTACCACCACCACCACCCTGCAACCCACCCTACCACCATCACCCTGCCACCCACCCTATCATCACCACCCTGCAACCCACCTTACCACCACCACCCTGCAACCCACCCTGCCGCCACCACCTTGCAACCCACCCTACCACCACCATCTTGCAACCCACCCTACCATCACCACCCTGCAACCCCCCTATCACCATCACCCTGCAACTTTCCCTACCACCACTACCCTGCAACCCGCCCTACCACCACAACCCTGCAACCCGCCCTACCACCACAACCCTGCAACCCGCCCTACCACCACCTCCCTGCAACCCACCCTACTACCACCACCCTGCAACCCACTTTCCCACTACCACCACAACCACCCTGCAGCCTACCATGCAACCCCACCCTACAACCACAACCATTACACTACAACCCGCCCTATCGCCAATACCACCACCCTATGACCCACCAAACCACCACCACCACCACCACCCTGTGACCCACCTTACCACCAACACCACTACCCTGTGACCCACCCTACCACCATCACCACCCTGCAATCCAACCTATCAGTAACACTACCACCCTGCTACCCATCCTACCACAGTCCCGACCACCACCATCCTCCAACCCCCCTACTACCACCACCATCACCCTGCAACCCACCTTATGACCACCATCACCCTGCAACCCACCTTATGACCACCATCACCACCACCACCTCCTGGAACCACCCCTACAGTCAACACCACCCTGCAACCCACCCTACCACCACTGCCCTGCAACAGACCCTACCACCACCAACACACCACCTTGCAACCCACCCTACTGTCACCACCACCACCATGCAACCCACACTACCATCACCATCACCCTGCAACTCACCCTACTGCCACAACCACCCTTCAGGCCACTCTACAGCCACCACCATCCTGCAACCCACCTCACCATCATTGCCCTGCAGCCCACCCTAGTACTTCCACCCCACAATCTACCCTATGCCCACCATTCCACAATCCACCTTACTGCCACCACCAGTCCACCCTGCAACCCACCTTACCACCACAACCCGGCAGCACACCCTACCACCACTACCCTACAATCCACCCCACCTCCATCACCCTGCAACCCACCTTACAACCACCCCCACACTGCAGCTCACCCTACATTCCACCCTACCAACACAAACCTGCAACCCATCCTACCTTAACTGCCCTGTATCTCACCCTACAACCACCACCACCACTGCCACAAAGCCTTCAACTCAAGTCACCACTGCCAACCTGCATCCCAAGTCACCACCACCATGCTACTCTCTCTGCCACCTTTACCACTACCCTGCTACCACCCCCTCCACCATCTTGCAACCCACTTTACCACCTTTTTGCTACCCTCCTCCCCAACACCGCCACAACTCTGCTACCCTCCCTGCCACCTCCACCACCACCACCCTGTAACCCACCCTGCCACCATCACCACCACCAGTACCCTGCAACCAACCCCGCCTCCACCACTACCACCACGTGGCTCAATCGGTAGAGAGGTGGCCTGCAGTCCTACCGGACCCAGGTTCAAATCCCCGCTGGGGCAGGGAACGGTTTAAAAATTTGAATTTCATGTAAAGCAGACTTTACCGATCTACCAGAAGACCCGCCGACATGCCGTAAAAAATACCCCCGCTAATACCAATACACCAGTCCTTTATGAGAGAGCCCAAGCATGTAGTCAATATGGACGGTGGGTGTTAGCGCCGAAGTGGTGACATGTAGAGGTGTATGATATGTAGGAGGACTACTGGGCCTTGTGAGCAGGCTGTGAAGTCTATGACCAGAGTCGAGCACATAAAAAAAAAAATCCACCCTCCAACGCTCTCTACGACCACCACCACAAGCACCACTACTATATCTAAGGGCCTATATGTCACATTTTGGCGGCATCAAGGTCAAGGACACTCTTTCTCTCAAGCCTGTCTGCTGTCAAATCCAATAGCTGTCTTACTCATACTACAAAGACTGTCTACCATCAAATCCAATAGCCTGTATACCAACTGTCAGCCATCTGTTGCCGAGCCTGTCTGTCATTGAGCTCTTCTATCCTCGAGCCTGTCTGTCACCAAACCTCCCTGTCATCAAGCCTGCCTGTCACAAGGCCTGTTTCTTCATTCCGACCATGATTCTGCCGATTGTCAAAACTCCACTGACCCGCTGACCTGCAACTTGTCGTCTTCACCTCCTACCTAGCTGTGAATGAGACTGCAACGTTAGGTCAACCAGCCGAGAAAAAACTCACCTTGTAATATCACCTCACGCCACACCCAATACCTCACATCTGTATTTAACACATGATGTATAAATAGGTGTTGAGTTAGAACCATTCAGTGAAAAGTTTCTTCTATTATCTCCCGATCAATAAGATTTGTACGTTTTTTATTTTCCTTCTCTTACAGGATTAAATTATGGTACTTAAAACAGCTTTCCCATTTCTCACACTCCCGATTTTCTTTTGCTATATTCATCCATATGAACACACTACTTGTAAACATTTTATATATAAAGACCCTCCTTTGTTAACTGTTATTGTACATAAGTTTATTTTTTGTGAAAAAAAAAAAAAATAGACTCCATGAAATTAGGATATAACATGAAGCAAGGAAAATAGTGAAACTTGTTAAATTTGAAAGAGATTGTGAAGAAATTGCAACCTGACGCTGAAGTTGGAGAAATCTGAGTGGGAACAGGACGAGACAGATAGATCCACGGCCCATTCCACCTTTACAGTGCTGATTTGTGTGAAGACGTGTGGACATCCAACTAAATAATTGTACATTATTTAGTTACTACGGGATCTTATTCTCTTGGGATACCATTGTAAATCCTGTATAACCAGCATTTATAAACAGTATTTTATCAGTCTCTTGTGTCTGTATGTTAATTTAGTTTATTATTCCCCCTGTTAACTAGAATGGGCTTTTTATTTGTGTAGTATATTATCATAAAATTTTCTGATTATTCACTTAAAACATCAGTATTGTTTTATTTTTTTAACTTGTCTTCTATAAATCGATACGTCTGTTACATATCGGGAAACATCTTATTTACCTGGGGGAGATCAGTGTAAGCGAGAGAATGTTTATTGCTTCGTCGCCATGACAGACATTGCCATAGTGTGACGAATTTGCAGTGGCAGCTGCCTCTGGCCAAATCTGCTGAGGAAACTGTTTTATGTGTACACAGCTGACGATTCGTTAATTTAGCGTAGTAATGGCATTGGATAAGAGTGGAAACTCACTTACCTTTCCCCAAATGATTTTAGGATGGACAGAGAACTACCAGGCTCCAAGACTGTAACACAACTCTCACTCAATAAAGTATCCAGTAGTAGTAGGAAGTCTCCAAGATTAACCTGAATTCCTGATAGTATATCTAAGGGTTTACAGCTCACACCACCCTGCCATACACATTGCCGATGCCACCACCCTCCAACCCACTCTACCACCACTACCACCACCCCTCTGCAATCCACCTTTCACCCCACCACCACGACCACTATCCAACACAACACCTTGCCACCACCACCATTACCATCACCCGGCAATCCACCGTACCACCCTCCACCCTGTAATCCACCCTACCAGCACCACCACTACCCTACTATCCTTCTAATCTCTCCCACCACCATCATCTCCTTGCAGTCAGTAAGTCAGCACTGCCTCCACCAGAATCTCCGTGTAATTCAGTTTAACACCCCCACCACCACTCTGCAACCCAGCTTACCTCCACCACCACCACTACCCTGCAACCTACCCTATCATTGCCACCCTGCATTCAACCCTACCACTATCATCCATTAACACATCATACTGCCACAACCACTACTCTGCAACCTTCCCTACCACCAACAACATCTCCCTCCAATTCACCTTGTCACCACCACCACCCTGCAGCCCACCCTACTAACCACGATCATGGAGCCAACCCTACAGCCAACATCACTGTGCAACTCATCCAACAGCTGCCACCACCCTGCAACCCATCCAACAGCCATCACCATCTTGCAGCCCACCCTGTCACCACTGCCTTGCAATCCCCCCTACCACCACCACCCTACAACCTACCCTATCCCCACATTGCAACCCACCCTGCCAGCACCACCCTGCAACCCACCTTACCACTGCCGTGCTACAAAACACCTTACCACTACCACCACCCAGCAGCCCACCCAACAACCACCACCATTACCATGCAACTCACCCTACCACCACCATCATCCAGCAACCCACTCTGCCACCAACACCACCGCTCTACAGCCCACCCTACCACCGCCACCCTGCAACAGACCATACTGCTACAACAACTGCCCGGCAACCCATTATAACACAAACACTATCACCCTTAAATTTACCTGCCACCACTACCTCCACCACTACAACCCAACAACAAACCCTGCCACCACCCAGCAACCCACCCTACCACAACCACCCTCCAACCCACCTTATCACCAGCATGCTACAATGCACCTTGCCACTCTTACCACAACAAATCTGCAACACACCCTACCACCACCACCCTGCAGTCCACCCTTCCACCATTACCCTGCAGAGCACACTACCACCACCACCATGCAATCCACCCTACCACCACCACCATCCCACCCAGCCTACCACCACCAATATGCAATCCACCCTACCACCACCACCATGCAATCCACCCTACCACCACCACCATGCAATCCACCCTACCACCACCACGATGCAAGTCACCCTACCACCACCACAATCCCACCTACTCTACCACCACCACCACCACCACCATCATGCATCTCAACCTACCACCCGCACCATGCAATCCACCTTACCACCACCACCACCCTAAAAGCCATCTTACTACCCCCACCACTGCCACTCTTCAATTCACCCTACCAGCAAAACCTCCCTGCCACAGCCACCACCACTAGCACCACCACAACGCAGCCACCACCACCGCCACCACCATTACCACTCTGAAACCCACCCTACCACTACCAACCTGCAACCCACCCTATCGCCTCCCTGCAACCCACCGTACCACCATCACCACCACCACCAGCACCACCACCACCAGCACCACCACCACCAGCACCACCACCACCAGCACCACCACCACCAGCACCAGCACCACCATCACCACCCTGAAACCCACCCTACCACCACCCCTCTGCAACTCACCCTAACACCCCTCTGAAAACAATTCTACCACCACCACCATCACCACCCTGAAACCCATCCTACCACCACCCCTTTGCAACTCACCCTAACACCACTCTGAAAACAAGTCTACCACCACCACCACCACTACACTACCACCACCATCACCAACCTGAAACCCACCCTGCAACTCACGTCTACGCCACCACCCTGAAACCCACCCTACCACCATCACCCTGCAACTCACCCAAACACCACCACCACCACACCCCGCAACTCACCCAGACACTACCACCAGCACACCCTGCAACTCACCCTAACACCAACACCACCGCACCCTGCAATCCACACTACCACAACCACCACCATGCAACCCACCCTAATACCACCACCACCATACAATAGACCACCACCACCATGCAACCCACCCTACTACCACCACCATCATGCAACCCACCATAGACCACCACCAAACCCACCCTACTACCACCACCATCATGCAACCCACCATAGACCACCACCACCATGCATCCCACCCGACCATCACCACCACCCTGCAGCCCTCCCTACTGCCACCACCACCCTGAAACCCACCCTATCACCTCCCTGCAACCCAGCCTACCACCACCACCCTTCAACCATCCCAACCACCATCATCATGGAACCATTACCTCACCCTGTAACCCATCCTACCACCACCCTGCAACCCATCATACCACCTGCCTGCAACCCACCATGCCACCACCCTGCAACTCAACATGCCATCACCATCTCCATTGTGCAAACCACCCTACCACCTCCACTCTGCAACCAACCCAACATCACTACCCTGCAATTCATCCTCCAACCATCACCAACACTGCATTGGAACGCATCCTACCACTGTCACTCTGCAACCAACCCTACCACCACCACCACCATTTCCCCAGCAGTCCACCATGCCATCATTACCCTACAATCCACCCTGCCACCAACACGACCAGCACCCTGCAACCCACCCTACCACCGCCACCCTGCAACCCACCCTACCACCGCCCTGCAACCCACCTTACCACCGTCACCCTGCAACTCAACGACCACCACTCTGCAACCAACCTTCCCACACCACCACCATCATCATGCCACCACTACCACTATGCATACCCTACCCTACCATCACCACCACTACCCTGCTACCCACCCTACCACCGCCACCAGCACAACTTTGCATCCCACCCAACCACCACTACCACCACCAACCTTCAACCTAGCCTACCACTGTCACTATTACTGTTTCCCTGCAGCTGTCCCTACCACCACCACCACTACATTGCAACCCACCATACCACCAGCACCACCACCACCACCACCCTGAAATCCACCCTACCAATACCACCCTTATTACCCAGCAACCCACTTGAGCACCACTAGTCTACACCCAACCCTACAGCCACCACCACCCTGCAACCCACCCTACAGCCACCACCATCCTGCAGCCCACCCTACTGCCACCACTACATTGCAGTGCACCCTACCACCACTACCCTGTAACCCACCCTACCGTCACCACCACCGTGCAACCGACCCTACCCCTACACAAAACACCCCACAAGCCACCTTGCAACCACTGCCATTACCACCACTATGCAACCAACCCTGCCACCATCACCACCACCCTGCAAACCTACATCACCAACACCACAACCCTGGAGCTCACCTTTCACCACCACCACCAGCAGGAGCACCCTGCAGTCCACATGACCAACACCACCACCCTCCAACCCACTCTACCAGAACCACCACCATTACCATAATCATTGCCACCGCCACCCTGCACCCCACCCGGCCACCACCACCACTACCACCACCCTGTAATGCACTCTTCCACCACCACCATCACTACCACCAACCTGTAATGCACTCTTCCACCACCACCATCACTACCCTGCAATCCTCCCCACCATCGCCACCACCAGCACCAACGTACATTCCACCATACTACTTCTACCACCACACTGCAACCAACACTGCCACGACAACCACAACTACTACTCTGCAACCCACCCTACAACTGCAACCCTGCAGGGGGAGGCGGTGGCTGAATCGGTAGAGAGGCGGCCTGCAGTCCTGATGGACCCAGGTTCGAATCCCGACTGGGGAAGGGAACAGTTTAAGGATTTGAATTTCATAAAAGCAGACTTTCCTGATCTACCAGATAACCCGCCGACATGTCATAAAAGTACCCCCGCTAATACCAATACACCAGTCCTGTATGAGACAGCCCTAGCATGTATTCAATATGGACGGTGGGTGTTAGCGCCGAAGTGGTGACATGTAGAGAGGTGTATGGTATGTAGGACGACTACTGGGCCTTGAGAGCAGGCTGTGAAACCTATGCCCAGAAGTCGGACACATAAAAAAAAAAAAAAAAACATACCACCACCATGCTGGAACACGCTATACTGCCACCATCTCTATCCTGCAATCCACTCTACCACCATCACCTTTACCCTCCATTTCATCCTGCAACCCATCCTACCATCAACCTACAACCCACCTTACCACCACCACCACTCTGCAACCCACCCTACCAACACCACATTGTAACCCACCTTGCCACTACCACCACCACCACCACCCTGCAACCTACCCTACAACCACACTATTATCCAGCAACCCACCCAACCACCACCACCACCACTCTGCAACCCACGCTACCACCACCAACACCACACCTGGAACACACCCTACCACCACCACCATGCAACCTACCCTACCATCACCTCCATCACCCTGCAACCCACCCTACCATCATCACCACCACCCTGCAACCCACCCTACTGCTAACGCAACCCTGGAACCCACCCCACAGCCACCACAACCCTGCAACCCACCCAACAGCCACGACCACTTGGCAACCCACCCTACCACCACTGTCCTGCAATCCACCCTGTCACCACTGCCCTGCAACCTACCCTACCACCAACACCTCAACAGCAACCCACCCTACCACCACCACCACCACCACCACCACCACCACTGTCCTGCAGTCCACCCTGTCACCACTGCCCTGCAACCTACCCTACCACCAGCACCTCAACAGCAACCCACCCTACCACCACCACCACCACACCACCACACCACCACCACCACCACCACCACCCTGCAACCCACTTTACCACCACTGTCCTGCAACCCACCCTGACACCACTGCCATGCATCCCACCCAACCACCGACACCACCACACTGCGACCCATCCTACCACCAATACCATCATCCTGCAACCTACCCTACCACCACCACTACTGCCACCCTGTAACTTACCCTACCATCACCACCACCATGCAATTCATTGAACCACCTCCATCCTGCAAGCACCCTGTAGCCACCACCACCTTGCAACCCACCCTACATCAACCATCTCCCTGCAACCCATCCCACAGCCACTACCACTCTACAACCATCCCTACCACTACTGCCCTGCAACCCACCCAACCACCATCACAACCCTGCAACCCACCCTACCAACACCAGCACCACTCTGCAGCCCACCATACCACTGCCATCACCACCACCCTGCAGCCCACCTTACCATCGTCACCACCCTGCAATACACTCTGCTTCTACCACCTCCACCGTGAAATACTCCCTGCCACCACCACCACCAGCACTACCCCCTACCACCACCACTACCATCACCCTGCTTCCTCCCCTCACCACCACTCTCCTGCCGCCACCACCACCACCACCACCACCTTGCAACTCACAGCTCACGCTACCACCAACATCAACACCCTGCAACCCATCCAATCCCCACCACCACTTTGCAACCCACCTTACCACCACCACCACCATCACCACCACCCTGCAACCCTCCCTACCATCACCACCTTGCAATCCATCCTACCACCACCACAACTCTACCCCCCCCCTGCAACCCACCCTATCAACGTGACCATCACCCCGCAGTGCACCCTAACATAGTCACTCTGCAATCCATCCTGCAACCACCACACTGCAATCCACCCTCTACGACCACCACTACGACCCTGCCACCGCAGCCCACACAATAAACACAACCACCACCCTGCAGCAAGCCCAACCACTACCACCACCACCACCAGTACCCTGCAACCCATCCTACCACGACCACCACCAACACCCCTGCAACTCACCCAAGCATCAACATCATCACCCTGCAACCCACCCGACCATGACCACCACTGCCAGCTTGCAACTCACCCAACCACTAGCAGCATCCTGCAATACACGCTGGTACCACCACCATTACCCTGCTGCCGCCACCACCACCACTACCACCACCATCCTGCCGCTACCACCACGACCTCCACCACCCTGCCACCACCACCACCACCACCTTGCAACTGGACCACCAACATTGCCACCCTGCAACCCATGCTACCCCTACCACCACCCAGCAACCAACCACTACCACCACCACCACCATACCACCAACACCCACACTGCCACCACCACCACCACCACCCACACTGCCACCACCACCACCACCACCACCATCCTGCAACCCACACTACCCCCACCACCACCACCCTGCAACCCAAACTACCACCACCACCACCACCACCCTGCAACCCACACTACCACCACCACCACCACCGTCCTGCACCGCAGCATACCGCTACCGCCACCCTGTAACCAACCCTACCACCACCACACCTTGCGGCTTACCCTATCACCACTATACAACCCACCAGAGCACCACCACCACTATATAACCCACCCTAGCACCACCACCACCACCTCCCGACAACCCACCCTACTGCCACCACCCTGCAACCCACCCTACCACCATCACCTTGCAGCTCACCCTAACACCAATATCACCAGCCTTCAACTCACCTTACCACCATCAGCACCTTGCAATGTACCGTACGACCACCACCACCTGGCAGCCTACCTAACCACCACCACCACCACCACCTGGCAACCTACCTAACCACCACCACCACCACCTGGCAACCTACCTAACCACCACCACCACCACCTGACAGCCTACTTAACCACCACCACCACCACCACCTGGCAACCTACCTAACCACCACCACCACCACCTGGTAACCTACCTAACCACCACCACCACCACCTGGCAACCTACCTAACCACCACCACCACCTGGCAACATACCTAACCACCACCACCACCACCTGGCAGCCTACCTAACCACCACCACCACCACCACCTGGCAGCCTACCTAACTACCACCACCACCACCACCACCTGGCAACCTACCTAACCACCACCACCACCACCTGGCAACCTACCTAACCACCACCACCACCACCTGGCAACCTACTTAACCACCACCACCACCACCACCTGGCAACCTACTTAACCACCACCACCACCACCACCTGGCAACCTACTTAACCACCACCACCACCACCACCTGGCAACCTACCCAACCACCACCACCACCACCACCTGGCAACCTACCCAACCACCACCACCACCACCTGGCAGCCTACCTAACCACCACCACCACCACCACCACCTGGCAACCTACCTAACCACCACCACCACCACCTGGCAACTACCTAACAGCCACCACCACCACCACCACCTGGCAACCTACCTAACCAACACCACCACCACCACCACATGGCAACCTACCTAACCACCACCACCACCACCACCTGGCAACCTACCTAACCACCACCACCACCACCTGGCAACCTACCTAACCACCACCACCACCACCTGGCAACCTACCTAACCACCACCACCACCACCACCTGGCAACCTACCTAACCACCACCACCACCGCCACCTGGCAACCTACCTAACCACCACCACCACCACCACCTGGCAGCCTACCTAACCACCACCACCACCACCTGGCAGCCTACCTAACCACCACCACCACCTGGCAACCTACCTAACCACCACCACCACCACCTGGCAACCTACCTAACCACCACCACCACCATCTTGCAATCCACCCTACCATCACAACCACCCTGTAATCCACCCTACCACCACCACCATCACCACTACCCTGCAACCCGCTCATTCACCTCTATGCATCCTACATCAGCATCACCTCAGCCACCCTGCAACCCATCCTTCAACCCTCCCTACCACCACCGCCCTGCAACCCATCCTTCAACCCTCCCTACCACCACCACCCTGCAATCCACCCTACCACCATCACCATTCAACCCACCCTACCACCACCACACTGTAACTCACTTTACCATTACCATCCTGTATCCCAGCCTGCCACCACCATCCTGCAATCCATCCTACCACCACCAACTTGCAATCCATCCTCTCACCATCACGCTACCACCACCACCACCACCACCACCACCACCCAACCACCATCAGGACCCTGCAACCCACCCTACCAACACCAGCACCACTCTGCAGCCCACCATACCACTGCCATCACCACCACCCTGCAGCCCACCTTACCATCGTCACCACCCTGCAATACACTCTGCTTCTACCACCTCCACCGTGAAATACTCCCTGCCACCACCACCACCAGCACTACCCCCAACCACCACCACTACCATCACCCTGCTTCCTCCCCTCACCACCACTCTCCTGCCGCCACCACCACCACCACCACCACCTTGCAACTCACAGCTCACGCTACCACCAACATCAACACCCTGCAACCCATCCAATCCCCACCACCACTTTGCAACCCACCTTACCACCACCACCACCATCACCACCACCCTGCAACCCTCCCTACCATCACCACCTTGCAATCCATCCTACCACCACCACAACCCTACCACCCCCCCCGGCCACCCACCCCATCAAAGTGACCATCACCCCCCAGTGCACCCTAACATAGTCACTCTGCAATCCATCCTGCAACCACCACACTGCAATCCACCCTCTACGACCACCACTACGACCCTGCCACCGCAGCCCACACAATAAACACAACCACCACCCTGCAGCAAGCCCAACCACTACCACCACCACCACCAGTACCCTGCAACCCATCCTACCACGACCACCACCAACACCCCTGCAACTCACCCAAGCATCAACATCATCACCCTGCAACCCACCCGACCATGACCACCACTGCCACCTTGCAACTCACCCAACCACTAGCAGCATCCTGCAATACACGCTGGTACCACCACCATTACCCTGCTGCCGCCACCACCACCACTACCACCACCATCCTGCCGCTACCACCACGACCTCCACCACCCTGCCACCACCACCACCACCACCTTGCAACTGAACCACCAACATTGCCACCCTGCAAACCATGCTACCCCTACCACCACCCAGCAACCAACCACTACCACCACCACCACCATACCACCACCACCTTGCAACTGAACCACCAACATTGCCACCCTGCAAACCATGCTACCCCTACCACCACCCAGCAACCAACCACTACCACCACCACCACCATACCACCAACACCCACACTGCCACCACCACCACCACCACCCACATTGCCACCACCACCACCACCACCACCGTCCTGCACCGCAGCATACCGCTACCGCCACCCTGTAACCAACCCTACCACCACCACACCTTGCGGCTTACCCTATCACCACTATACAACCCACCAGAGCACCACCACCACTATATAACCCACCCTAGCACCACCACCACCACCTCCCGACAACCCACCCTACTGCCACCACCCTGCAACCCACCCTACCACCATCACCTTGCAGCTCACCCTAACACCAATATCACCAGCCTTCAACCCACCTTACCACCATCAGCACCTTGCAATGTACCGTACGACCACCACCACCTGGCAGCCTACCTAACCACCACCACCACCACCACCACCTGGCAACCTACCTAACCACCACCACCACCACCACCACCTGGCAACCTACCTAACCACCACCACCACCACCTGGCAGCCTACTTAACCACCACCACCACCACCACCACCTGGCAACCTACCTAACCACCACCACCACCACCTGGTAACCTACCTAACCACCACCACCACCACCTGGCAACCTACCTAACCACCACCACCTGGCAGCCTACCTAACCACCACCACCACCTGGCAACATACCTAACCACCACCACCACCACCTGGCAGCCTACCTAACCACCACCACCACCACCACCACCTGGCAGCCTACCTAACCACCACCACCACCACCACCACCTGGCAACCTACCTAACCACCACCACCACCACCTGGCAACCTACCTAACCACCACCACCACCACCTGGCAACCTACTTAACCACCACCACCACCTGGCAACCTACCCAACCACCACCACCACCACCACCTGGCAACCTACCCAACCACCACCACCACCACCACCTGGCAGCCTACCTAACCACCACCACCACCACCACCTGGCAACCTACCTAACCACCACCACCACCACCTGGCAACTACCTAACAGCCACCACCACCACCACCACCTGCCAACCTACCTAACCAACACCACCACCACCACCACATGGCAACCTACCTAACCACCACCACCACCACCACCTGGCAACCTACCTAACCACCACCACCACCACCTGGCAACCTACCTAACCACCACCACCACCACCTGGCAACCTACCTAACCACCACCACCACCACCACCTGGCAACCTACCTAACCACCACCACCGCCACCTGGCAACCTACCTAACCACCACCACCACCACCACCTGGCAGCCTACCTAACCACCACCACCACCACCTGGCAACCTACCTAACCACCACCACAAGAACCACCACCTGGCAACCTACCTAACCACCACCACCACCACCTGGCAACCTACCTAACCACCACCACCACCATCTTGCAATCCACCCTACCATCACAACCACCCTGTAATCCACCCTACCACCACCACCATCACCACTACCCTGCAACCCGCTCATTCACCTCTATGCATCCTACATCAGCATCACCTCAGCCACCCTGCAACCCATCCTTCAACCCTCCCTACCACCACCGCCCTGCAACCCATCCTTCAACCCTCCCTACCACCACCACCCTGCAATCCACCCTACCACCATCACCATTCAACCCACCCTACCACCACCACACTGTAACTCACTTTACCATTACCATCCTGTATCCCAGCCTGCCACCACCATCCTGCAATCCATCCTACCACCACCAACTTGCAATCCATCCTCTCACCATCACGCTACCACCACCACCACCACCACCACCACCACCCGGCCACCATCAGGACCCTGCCACCACACCCCTGCAAGTCACCCTATCACCACCACCCTGCAACCCATCCTTCCCCCTCCCTGCAACCCATGTTAGGAACACCACTGACACCCTGCCATACACCCTACCACAACGACTCTGCAGCTTATCCTACCACAACCACACTGGAGTTAATCCAACGACCTCCACTGCCACCACTACAACCCTGTCACCACAACCACCACCATCCTTCTACCACCACCCTACTACCAACACCCTGCAACTCACCCTACCTCCTCTCTGCAACCCATACTAGCAACACCACCATCCTGCAACTCACACTGTCACCATTACCACGCTCCAGCAATCCATCCTATCACCACCACCACCCTGCAACCCACCCAACCACCACCATCACCCTGCAACTCGCGCAACCATCACTACAATGCAACTCACTCAACCACCACCACCCTGCAACCCACCCTGCTGCCGCCACCTTCAGGAACAAGCTCATAGGAACAAGCTCATAGGCCTTAAGAATCAAGCTCTTAACTACATCATAATTATCAGATTGATCCTGAGGCAAAGATGCATAAGTTACTTGAGCTTTACCGGTGAGAACAGTTTGAAGGAGCACTGGCCAATACTCCTTGGGCCAATTAAAACCTGTAGCTACCCTCTCAAACAACTGAAAATACTTTGTTAAATCAGATTCATTAAAAGGAGGGACAAGTTTAAAATTTTTAGCCACATCAAAATCATCAGAGCTAGATGATCCAGTTCCACCTTGTTTCATACGATACTCATGGTCTGCCTGAATCCTAGCAATTTCAACTTGTGCCTCAGCCTCCCTAGCACGGGCCTCCTGCAGGGCTAGCTGTAACTTAGCTAATTCAATCTGCGTTTGCTCATTTGGAGGAGTTACATTAAACAAGCTTTCATTAATCATGTCAACAATCTGATCTTTAGAATGATGAGAGCGAACAACAATTTCCAATTGTTGAGCAACAAGCTTAAGTTCATTCTTTGTTCTGTTTTCTACATCCAACACTGTTTGCACATTTGACAAAAAATCTTTGGCTTCATCAAGAGTAGTAATAGTAGACATCATGAATAAGTAACAGTCACAAAATATCAAGCAATATCCTTATGATAATATCCTGAATATCCTGATATGAGGTCGCCAAATTTATGTTACGGAACAGAGAAAGATAACGTACACTTTAAGTGAGAATACTAAGAGTCACTACTGTCCCGTAAAGTTCCAGGTTCAAAACAAAAGAGTTAGATAAAATTACAAGTTAAAGTTTAATGCTCAAACTAACAACAAAACATTCAGGACTCATAAGGATAATGTAATGGCAAAAAACAGGTTAAATATATGGTTAACTGCAATAGCCTCTATTAACACGAAATTAGCAAGAGTAAATTTATCTAAGTCAGCCCTGATAAAATGAAAATACACCTGGTAATGCTCAGTTCATGCAAGATAAATTATTACAGATACAAACTAGTATAAAAAATGACTGACATAAAACCCAACACCAATCAAAAACCTCACTAGGCCCAGGAATCAACCTTATGCTACACAGTACAAGAAAAAATACAACAGTTATACTCAAATTACACACAGCTGCTAGATGTTTGGAGATTTCTTGAGCACTCACAATAATAATACGAAGTATCTGAACAGGGGAGGACAGAGATGTGAACAAAATGAGGAGCAGATCTAAGTGGCAATAATGCAGAGACTGAGCTCATTATATAGGGGCCAGCAGAGCTTGATACAACTTGTAAGAAGGACGCGCAAATGAAGCCACGGGGACAAAGAGCCGACAATCCCGCCCTGAATAACAGAAAGGACGACTTACTCTACTATAACGGTAGAAGGGGGGAACTGAGGCAGAACACGCTCGTGATCAAACATGCAGCATACTGTGCGTTAAAATTACACAAAGGATGATGAAATCATAGGCTATGTAACAATATATATATATATATATATATATATATATATATATATATATATATATATATATATATATATATATATATATATATATATATATATGGATGGGGTAATGACAGAAGTAAAAACACGAGTAAAGGAGAAACGGATGGCGTTGGTAATGAATGGTGATGAATGGAATATCTCATATTTGATGTACAGTATGCTGATGATGCAGTACTGCTTGCAAATACTGGACAAGAGCTTGGTAGACCAGTGAAGAGTTTTTTTAAAATGTCTGTGAGCTTCGTGCCTTGAGAGTAAATGTAGAAAAGAGCAAAGTGATGGTTACTGAGACAGACGGGGACTACCAGTGTGATGTTAAAATGATTGGAAAGAGACTGGAATAGATGAGAGAGTTCAAATACCTGGGTACAGAGAAAGAAGAGAGAGGAATATGTGCAAAAGAAGTGAAAAGTAGAGTGACACAAGGAAGGAAAGTAGATGATGCTATGATGGCCTTGATCAGAAACAGAGGCTTGAGTGTTGCAGCTGCACGAGGCTTACGTGAAGGAGTGTTAGTGTCAGCTGTAATGTAGGGGTATGAAACTATGGTGTGGTAGGAAAATGAAAAGTCAAGAGAAACAGCAGTGGAGATGGGACTGTTGAGGAATGTATGTGGAGTATAGAGAGTGGATAGGATACGGAACAATGTGATTCGTAAAAGATGCGGAGTGAGGAAATCTGTGAACACCAGAATGGATGAGTGTGTACTGATATGGTATGGTCATGTGGAGAAAATGGATGACAAGAGAGCGGTGAAAAAGGTATATTTGAGCGAATTTGAAGGAGGGAGGAGGCGACGTTGGCCAAGAAGGTTGAGAGCTATGGTGAAGGAGTATGTGAGGAAAAGAAATATGGAAGTTAGTGAGGCTGCGGGGCTGACACGAGATCGGGCCGGCTGCATGAATTTTGTGGGGAGAAGCGTATAGCCAGGAATTTGGCACCCCTTTCTTAACGTGACAGCTTCCGGATTGACTCCATCGGATAGGTATATGTGAAGCAACAGTAAGTGGTGGAAACCTTTTGGCCTATCAAATGAGGCCAGGATTACTTGGGCATGAATGATGAGTGAATGGAAGCGTGACCCACTGAACTGGGCAGACTTTGGCTACTTGGACGCTGCTACTCCTCACCCCGCCCTAGGGTGGGAACGGAGGTCCGGATGATGACGATGATGATGATGATGTTAATGATAATAATAATGATAATAACAATAGTAGTAGTAGTAGTAGTAGTAACAGTAGTGGTGGTAACTGTAGTAAATGATGGATTCTTTTTCCAGGTACGATTGTGTAAAGAATAAATTTGCATCAGGTTTTGTTGATATTCTGGACATTTTTTGAGCACATTATTTTTAATGAACACACGTATATTACCCTCCAACCTTGTTATGATGCAAACTTTACAAAGCGTGTGGAAAATGTTGGCTTGTTTACTTTTTTCCCGCACGGCCTGGGAATTACCGTCTGACACTCGGTTTACATGGAGGGGGGCGGAGGTTCATTTAGTGAGCTTTTTACCCCTTTGACTGCGAACTGTATACTTTGCATTTTATTTACATTATCATCAGATATTTAATTAACCGTCTCCCTGAAAGTGAAGGGTAACTACACTACGACAAACGCACAAGAACCTAATTTGCTAATGCTCATTTTTTTTTAAATTAAATTATTCAATGCATCTACCAACTTGCTACCTGTGTGTGTGTGTGTGTGTGTGTGTGTGTGTGTGTGTGTGTCTGTGTAATTCACCGGTTCGGTCAAGATCACTTGATGGTCGTGATCGTCAGCTTTTACCCTCCCGGAAGGGAGCTGAGAGCTCATATAGTCCGATCTAAGGGCCAGGCTGTGACCTTCACACACGCACACACCCGTCCCCTTGCTCAAGGGGGACAGTAACCACCCACTTCGTCAGTGAAACTTTTCGCAACCTGAGCGAGGCGCGAACTCCCGTCCACTAGTTGGCAAGCGGGAACGTTACCACTGCACCAGCGAGCGGTGTGTGTGTGTGTGTGTGTGTGTGTGTGTGTGTGTGTGTGTGTGTGTGTGTGTGTGTGAGAGAGAGAGAGAGAGAGAGAGATCCCACTCTCTGCTAAAGAGAATAAAATCATGCTGTAATGTCAAGTTTTTAATGACAAGTAATTATACTGACATGTTAATCTAAAGGGAAAACAGAAATATTAGCTGCTTGTATCTGGGTACAGTAAGGACAAAATCCAGCCCACTGTGTACCTTACTTTCCACCCTGACGACTCACATCTAGGTGAATCATCTAAGAACTGAGGGACAAATTGGTGTACCAAGTCTTCTTCGGCTAAAGAATATTAGTCAGTACATGAAAGTGAAAAGTAAAAGACCTGAAATATTTGATGACCTCGTGTGTCTGATTCTACCGACAGATTTTAGCTTATAAGTGCCTTTTTGGTGTGTATGGGACAAACAACAGACTCCACTAATTACAATATTCAACTTACGTATTCTTTTCTTGCTGATGCCAGGCTGTTCTACCCACCTTATGAGTAACCTATCGTTGTTAGAGGGATATATAATTAGGCAAACTCTTCAATACTGTGACATCTTTAATACTATACTGCATTATTGCTACACCACATGATATTTATTTAGCTTATGAGAGCCTGCCAGTTTTGAAGGGGTTAATGAAGGCTACATTTAATTCCTTCACTTATGAAAACAATCTCCATAGCCAAATAAACTCGTCTGGTGGCAGGAAAAATAAAGTACAAAAAGTCTCACTGCATCACAGGGGTTGATTACGCGCGAGCGAGCGAAGCGAGCGAACAATGTTTACTCTCAGTTAAATTTGAAAATGAGCAGCCCGACCCAACAGTAACTCTATGCAGATGCTAATAACTTTACTCCTATCTGAAGTAAATTTGAATTTCTTTCTGTATGTGATACATTCATTCAATAAATTTTATCAACTGAAAAATTACCCATAATGCGCAGGAACCTATTGGAATCTCGAGTTTTCCAAGGTGTTTGGCTCTAATCGGTGAGCGCCTCAGTTACAAAATCAGATTTAAAAAGATCTTCCGTCGTAACACTGTTTTCTGGCATCAACTCTAGCAATTAAATGTAAGAGATTCCACCAATAATTTTACATCAGAAGGAAACTGTGATAACATGGCGTCTGCTGGCTCGTCATGCACCCACACAGCGCACTTTTTTGGTTATATGGTCTGTGAAAGGACGCAGCAACATGTGGCCGACTGTCACCCTACCAATTAGATGATGCATTTTTATTTAAATGCACCACCACCAAATAATTTTAATTAACATGGGAACAATCTTAGTATGTAAGCAGTTACTGAGGGCTTTATCTTCTGTGCTATGTACCCTGCAGTTTCAAAGGACTCTTCTGACCTGAATAAAACCCTCTGGAGATAGTAAGGCAAAAATTTGGCGTCATATGAGTGTAGAAGTTAAACATATGCAACGCAATATAGCCATTAATCCATGACTATAAAGTACTGTTAAAATTGTTCCTGCATCACAAATTACGTCAAGCAACACGATGAAGTTACAACACACAGCAATATACAAGTGATACAAATGATCAAAGTTACTTTGAATACCTATTAATAACATCTTTTTCTGCACATTATCATATTTACCATACTCTACCAAATGTCATTTTTTTTTTTAATGCAAGGAAGAGGGATTCAAAGGCCAGATGCCCACAAGCTTGTTCCCTCCAAGAAAAGATAAGCACAATATAATAAAGAGCCAAATTCAAGATCCATTCATTTCGAGATGCCTGGACACACTGCGTTTAAAAGATTGCGGCTCATAGGCAGTAAGAAATACAGCCAGAGAAAGACAGTTCCAGAGTTGACCTGTTGCATATTTGATGGAATGGGAGTAATGGTTAACTCTTGCATTAGAGCTGGAAAAAAAAAAAAAAAAAAAAAAAAAACGAGAGTTTTATTAGATGGGTGCCATGTGCCCGCTGAAGTGGCTTAGGTATGCAAGCAGACAGTTCAGAGGAACAGTGACCACTGAAACAGTGACAGAAAAAAGACACAACAGTGCAACAAAGAGACATAGGTTGAAGGAAGCCAGTAAGAGAAGACTTAATAAGACAAAACGCCTCTGACTCAGCCTTGTTAAGAAGAGCTGTATGTGAGCAGTCTGCCCAAACATAAGACCTGTACTCTACACAGGGGCGAATAAAACCCTTGTATAAAGTCAACAACTGTGCAGGGGTACAGAAGGCACGGAGTCAGATTAGCACATCTAATCTTTTGGAAGCAGATTTTACAAGAAAGGTAATATCATCTTCCTAAGATAAATCCCAAGAGAATGAAACTCCAGTTATATTAAAAGATGATGCAGGATTGAAATGGATATTGTCGAAAATCAGGGGATACTCCTGTGATAAATATTCATGAGCCGAAAGATGTAAGAACCGAGTTTCTGACACATTAAAAACAGCAAGATTACTTTTACTCCAGTCAGGGATATAAGCCAAGACTGACATTAAGTGTGCCATAGCCACATCCCTTGTTTATTGTGATTACTACTGAGATGGGCAGTGAGAAGTGGAGGGCGCGGTCAAGGGTGGAATCATCAGCGTATGAGTGGGAAGGATTAGATGTACAGTTTAGGTGACTGATGAATAGAAGAGAGTTGCTGATAGGACAGAACCCTGAGGAACACCATTATTCACAGACCTAGGAGAAGAACAGTGGCCATCTACAACAGCAACTATAGAACGACCTGAAAGGAAGCTAGTGATGAAGGCACAGATAGAAGGAGAGAAACCGAAGAGGATAGTTTGGATATTAAAGATTTATGTTAGACTCGATCGAAAGCCTTTGAGATGCCGAGTGTAATGGCAAAGTTTTCGCCAAAACCCCGAAAGGATGACAAGGAGTCTGGAGAGAAGGTGAGATCACCAGTGGAGCATCCCTGGTGGAATCCATACTAAGGACTGGAAAGGTTATGATGGGAAAGGTGCCTTATTTTTTATTTATTTTTATTAAAAATACATTAAAAAACTTCAGAAATACAGGATGTTAAAGTAACTGGGCGATAGTTAGAGGGTTGGCAATGCTCCTCCCTCTTTGGGACGGGTTGAATGAGAGCATATTTCCAGCATGAGGGAAAGGTACAAGATGACAGACAAAGACAAAAGGGTTTACCCAGGTCGGATGTAAGCACAGAATTACAGTTCTTGGGGACAACAGGAGCGGCCCCATCAGGCCATATGCCTTGTTAGTATTAAGGCCAGGTGATAGCAGAAAACACAAGTGAAGAGATTTCAACGTCTGCCATGAGGATGTCAGACGGGAGAAGTGACGCAGGAACAGCACTGGAATTGTCTAAGGTTGAACGGGAGGAGAAGGTCTGAGTGAAGAGTTCTGGTTTTTCGGTAGAAGAATCAGCTATAGAGCTTTCAGAGCAGAAGAGAAGAAGAAACGATGAAGGAAAGTTGTTAAAAAAGGTTTTTGGCAAGGTACCAGAAGCAGCAGGAAGAATTAGAGTCACAGAGTTCAGAGCATTTCTTACGATACAGATAAAATTATTCTTAGCAGATCGATACACAGACTTAGCACAGTTCTGGGCTGAGAGTTAAAAGAGATGAGATGCCGGGATGGGTTGACTCTGGTACCTTTTGTAGGCTTTCTCCTTGCTGTGGATGGCATAAGAACAAGATTAAACCAAGTTTCTTTTTTCCATTATTCACAGACTATAAAAGGGATTGTAAGCTTCCATCCCTGAGAGAATAGCCGCCGTAATGAGCAAGGCACACTCAGATGACTGTTATCCATGGAAGCAATAATCATTCCAGGGAAAATGAAACAAGTACTGTCTGAGGGCCTCCCAAACAGTACCTTCAAAGTGCCACAGCTGCCGCTTCTTGGGAGGGTCCACCGACTTTTACTGGAGCGATAGGACAGGTCGAGGTGATTAGGTTGTGACTGGAGGATCCCGATGGAGACAGAAGATTACCAACAAGCACAAGGATTAGTTGTATGTAAAAGGTCAAGTATGTTGGAACTCCCTCCAAGGTGGTCAGGGATATGGGCGCTATACAAGCTGCTCTAATCTTTAAGGACAGAAAAGATGTAGGCTTGTTCACCGGGTGGTTCAGTGAAAGGAGGGGAGAACAAAAGGTGGTGGTGAACATTGAAATCACCTAGAATGAAACTTTCAGAGAAAGGCGAATTTTATAGGACGTGTTCCATCTTAGAAGTAAGATTATCAAAGAAATGTTCAAAGTCAGTAGACTTAGGGAATAAGTACACAGCACTCACATATTTAGTCAAAGAATGATGGGATAGTCGAACAAGAGAGTAGAGAATTCAGAAGATTCAAGTACGGGAACACGAAAGCAAGGTATGTTGTTGCATACATATACACAACAGCCTTCTCTGACCTAAGTGCGTATAGAGAATGTAGGTGGATACAGAGAAGGGTCTAATATCAGTTGCCTCAGACAGCTGAGTTTCAGTAAGGAAGAGAGGGTGAGGTTTAGAGAAAGAAAGGAGATGTTCAACAGAGAGAGAATCAGAAGAAAGACCACGGATGTTGCAAATGATGAAACTAAAGCTATCACATCCATTTCAAATTGTGTATAGCTACTAGTTTCAATTCTACTGAGATAGAATGACGAACAATGAAACGATATGCTTGCAGTGCAGGTAAAAGTGCAAAATTACCAAGCATGTAACCCTTCAATGTGCGATAAAAGACAAAAGTCGTGTCACTGTTCTGTCCGAAGATTAAGTGAAACACGTGAAACATAAGGATCTACCACAGTTACAATACTCATGGTTGGTTAGCC
This sequence comes from Coenobita brevimanus, assembly GCF_032717465.1. Taxonomy (NCBI): domain Eukaryota; kingdom Metazoa; phylum Arthropoda; class Malacostraca; order Decapoda; family Coenobitidae; genus Coenobita; species Coenobita brevimanus. Next base: position 51,427,691 of record NC_137033.1, on the reverse strand, counting down.
TGACTTTCCTCGAGCTTCATATTTGCTGGTGATGGGATGATAGTATGAATGAGCCCAGGAAACTCCAAAGCTTCAACACTGCTTCATGGATACTGCTGTGTCCGAGAGAAAAAATATGAACCATACTCGGCCAGGCGATGATTGCCTAGCAGCAACAACTTACATCTTACCACAAAACATCAAGCAGACCTAGTATATTCCTTGGTGTGGAGAAGGAAAGGAAAATGCACCCAACTATTAGGGAGATGATAAAAGGCAGGATCTACTTGGATTAAGGGGGAGAGAATCCCGAACAGATGGTGCAGACATCATCCTAACCCTAGTTTCCAGTTTCATGGGGTGGGCACTACTACTATGGGATAATTATTTTTAAAAAATAGATTAGTATTAAAATATGGGGTAGGTAAATCAAAATAAGGCGAATCTTAAAGACTGGAAAAAGAATGAATCAAGCAAGTGGTTACAACCATACATAGTATACAGAACAAAAAATTCCCCGAGACGAAAATCAATCACCCCACTTGTAGTTGGCTAGATTACTTTTCGCTCCTATTACCCTGACCTTCAAATTATCATCTTCGCATTTTGAACTTGACCAATGTCTGGTTAATAACTTCCAGTCTACAGAAAAATGTGATTTCCAGTTCACAGCTTTCAAAAGTTAGAGTCCAAATAGATAGATGGGCAGTAACAGTTAGGAAATGTGACAGGAAACTGCAACCAAAATTATTGCCTACCTGTAATCGGGTAGGTAAAAACAAATATTCAGAAATGACATACGTAACCTTACCATGATTGTGATAACTTCATCATTTTCAAAAAGCAATGTTGGAAGTCGTATACACATTTCGGAGAATAATAGCTATTGTTCCTGTTACTCTGGCCAGTCTCACAGCCCACTCCCTCCCAGTCTGCTACCCAACACATTCCATCAGTCAGGATATCCAGGGGTGAATGCCAATACCAGGCGCAGGCTGCTATACTGTAATTGACGAGGAATGAATGAATGAATGAACGCATGGCACAGTTCACACCATAATCAGCTGATATATTACCATTATTTTACTCTTTTCATTATTTGTTTCTAGATCCCATGTTCTTCACCAAAAATGAAGCATTTTTGGACGATGCTAGTTAGGATGGAAATGATAAGGACAATAATAAGCAAAAACGTTAACAGTAATACGGATGACAAAGATGACTAATGGTGATGATGTTGGTAGCGAAGCATTAGTAGATAATGTTAATGAGGATGAAAATAATAATCACAGTGATAAAAGGGAAAAAATATTAACGGCATTACTGACAACAAAGACAACGATAATGATGATGATGGTGATGGTAGTAATAAACTGTTACCATTTATTACTTGGTTTATAGAATGCGTAACTCTACAACCATGAAAAACTACAAAGACAAGCGCAGTATATATATATATATATATATATATATATATATATATATATATATATATATATATATATATATATATATATATATATATATATATATATAAAACCTCGTTTTTTACTCCCCACTGCAAGCCATCTGTTGCAGGCATGTTGTGCATGTTGACGACAGAAACAATTTCACCCAGAGAGCCACGAATGGAAGAAGAGCTTTTGTTTTGTAGTTGAGACAGTTGCCGCGCCGATAAATCTGTCTTTAGCTATCTATTTCTTTTGTCGTTATCACATTTCCTTAGAATACTCTTTTTTTTTCTGTTCCTGCCTCCAAACTTAAGCAACAAATATATCAATACCTTCCGTACTTTATGTAAGCTCATCATATTTCCTTGCATTTCTCTTTTTCGGGTTTTCATGTATTGGCACTGGTATAAGCATACATGACTGAATATAGAAACATCCACAACTGTAGGCATATGTTATGACACAGTACTATATGTGAGTACGGTATATAACTCCACAGCTATAGGTAACAATATATACAACAGAACAATATATAAAACGGGTAGTTATGTCTATAGTTCTCCAGGAAGAGACAACTACACATCCCCTAGCCTAGACTAATCAGGAATGCAAAACACCTCTGATCATGTGCCGGAATCATGACCGACACACACACACACACACACACACACACACACACACACACACACACACACACACACACACACACACTCTTTAGCCGGAAGTCAGAGGGGGATATAAGTCCGAAATCACATAAAAGAGATTTAGACAAGGAGGGAGCGGGAAAGAGCGAAGGAGAGAGAACCACAGAGAGCACCAGAGAGATTCCCAGAGAACAATAGGGAGTAGGAGAGTGAGAGTAAAGTAGGAGGACCGCAACCAGCACAAACTGCTGCTAACCAAACAAGGGTCACGCCAAGCTCTTAACTTTAACCAAGTAACTGTCTCACAATAAACTCCATCGACCCCAATCTGCCTATTTCATCATCCCACTTAAAATACGAAGAGGATAACGGAACAGAGAAGGCCTACACTGACATCTACAATGCCTCACCATTACTCTCTCCCCTGGTGCCACTCCCATCGACGATACAACCAGATAACCTTCTCTATTTAATTTAACCCCTCGGCTACGTCTACCGATATTAGTGGCGACTGGTAACAATGAACCAGCTACGTCTATTGACATGGGTGGCGAGCGGTAACAACCAACCGGACTATAATCAAACCATGCCTTAAGAGTTTATACAACGATAAACTACGCTCATCGATATTAGTTTATACGTTCATCGAGATTGGTGACAAGTGGTAACAACGACCCAACTACAATAAACTACGCTTAGTGATACAACTCCCTCCCCATCCCCCCAAATGTGGATGCTGGACGCCCTACAAAAGGTACTGGAGCCAACCCACCCGTGAATCTCATCTTTTTTTATGTTTCTGCCCGAAATCGTGCCAAGTCTGTTCCTCGCTCTGCTAAAAATAGTTTCATCCATACAAAGTGCTCTCAGCTCTCCAACTCAAATTCTTCCTGCTTCTTCTGGTACCTTGCCAAAAACCTTTCGAACAAGTTTACCTCATCATCCTTCCCTCCTCTTTTCCACTCTGATGGCTCTGTAGCTATATCTTCTACTGATAAGGCAGAACTCTTCGCTCAGACTTTCTCCTCCACCTTAGATGATTCCGGAGCTGTCCGTCTATCTCTTCCAACCTCTGACTTCCTCATGGCTGATATCAAAATTTCTTTAATTGATGTACTTTCTGCCATCACTGGCCTCAGTACTAACAAGGCTTATAAGCCTGATGGGGTCCCTCCTGTTGTCCTCAAGAACTGTGTTTCTGTGCTTACACCCTGCCAAGGTAAACTCTTTCGTCGTTGTCTATCAGCTTGCACCTTTCCTCCTTGCTGGAAGCTTGCTCTCATTCAGCCAGTCCCAAAGAAGGGTGACCATTCTCAATTCACTAACTATCTTGCTTTAACCTCTTGTATTTCAAAAGTTTTCGAGTCAATTCTTAAAAAACAAAAAATAATGTAAAGCCTCTCTCCTATCCCAACCTTCTTTCTGATCGTCAGTATGGGTTCCGCCAGGGACGCTTCACTGGTGCTCCTCACACTCGTGCCCACTTGAGCTCTTATTGTAACCTTTGTTTTATGTGCTCAGTCCTCGTTCCCTTGTCCTGTCATTCAAGTGAGACACAGCAACCAACCCAATTCCATTTCTAGCAAGGTTTTGAGCACCCAGTATCATGTATGGGAAGGAATCTGGCACTTGTAGCACGGCACGCTTTGCAGTGCAACTACAATAGTGTAATCAGCAGCGCAACAGGACCTGTGGTATCCACGTGTCAGTCAGAACTTACCATCATCTTCTCAACAGATAAATCAACCACTGAATATGACTGACATTATGGATAACTTGATGGAATGCATGGTGCAGCCTGCAACTACCACAGACCTATTAGAAGCCATGGACCAAGACCACACTTGCAAACTTGCATACATTACGAGCTGTAGCCTTGTCGATCGTTAATTTACCACACAAATTTCTGCCTCAGTCAAACGCACGCCTTCGTATTTTCGATTACCTTGACTGTGAGAAGGTATGGCTGCGAGATGGTATGGATGTGAGGCAGTACGGATGAAGCTGTACGGTAGTGAGGTGGTATGGACGTGAGGTTGTACGAATGTGAGGTGGTATGGATGTGGGGCAGTACGGCTGTGAGATGGTATGGATGTGGGGCAATACGGACGTGAGATGGTATGGATGTGAGGCATACTGGATGAAGGAATACGGCCGCGACGTGGTATTGATGTGGGGCAGTACAGCTGTGAGATGTTATGGATGTTGGGCAGCACGGCTGTGGAATGGTATGGATGTTGGGCAGCACGGCTGTGGGATGGTATGGATGTTAGGCAGTACCGCGTTGAGGTGGAATGGATGTGGGGCAGTACAGCTGTGAGATGTTATGGATGATGGGCAGCACGGCTGTGGAATGGTATGGATGTTGGGCAGCACGGCTGTGGAATGGTATGGATGTTAGGCAGTACCGCGTTGAGGTGGAATGGATGTGGGGCAGTACAGCTGTGAGGTGGTATGGCTGTTGGGCAGTACGGCTGTGGGATGATATGGATGTGAGGTTGTATGGATGTGAGGTTATATGGATGTGAGGCAGCACGGCTGTGGGATGGTATGGATGTGAGGCAGCACGGCTGTGGGATGGTATGGATGTGAGGCAGCACGGCTGTGGGATAGTATGAATGTGAGGCAGCACGGCTGTGGGATGGTATGGATGATGGGCAGCACGGCTGTGGGATGGTATGGATGTTAGGCAGTACCGCGTTGAGGTGGAATGGATGTGGGGTAGTACAGCTGTGAGGTGGTATGGCTGTTGGGCAGTACGGCTGTGAGATGATATGGATGTGAGGTTGTATGGATGTGAGGCAGCACGGCTGTGGGATGGTATGGATGTGAGGCAGCACGGCTGTGGGATGGTGTGAATGTGGGGCAGTACTGCCGTGAGGTGGTATGGATGTAGGGCAGTACGACTGTGATGTGGTATGGATGTAAGGCAGGCTGGATGAGGCAGCACGGCTGTGAGGTGGTATGGATGTGAGGCAGGCTGGATGAGATGGTATGGATGTGGGACATTATGGCTGTGATGTAGTGTGGATGTGAGGCAGGCTGGATGAGATGGTATGGATGTGGGGCATTACGGCTGTGATATAGTGTGGATGTAAGGCAAGCTGCATGAAGCAGTACTGCTGTGAGGTGGTATGGATATGGGGTAGTAGCCACGGCTGCGAGGTAGTATGACAGGTGGTTTAGATGTGTGTCTGAGGCTATGGGGTGCTAAGACTGTGAAGCGTTACGATTGCGAAATGATAAGGCTATGAGGTGGTATTACTGTGAGTCGGTACGGTTACCGGTTACCGGGTGGTATGGCTATGAGGCTGAGTGACCTATTCCATTCACTGTGAGAAGTGCAGGTCACTCCACTTCATAGCAGGCTGGGTGTCTCGGTTCACAACTAGAGTGTCGTCTGAAACACAAGAACTCTTCCCCATACACCTCTGGTAAAAATTAATCAAGTAGATAAAAATGGTTTGGGCTACATAAGCACGCAATAATGAAAGCCCACGGCAAATATTATATCCCCCTCCCCCCTGCCCACCGTATACAAGGCGACATACTGGTGTAGTTCACCGAACTCCTTCAAGGCCATCATATGGTTTATCGATTTATTCTTGCCAGAGGAACTTTTTTTGCGGGGAGGGGGGAGGGGAAATCACACACAGTGAAGTGGCAAACGAAAAAAAACTCTCCAGTTAGAACGTTTCCCCCAAAGCTGAATGATACTGTTTGGAGAAAGCAAGAATGTAATACGCGCATCATCGAATCATTGAGGTTAATCTTGCTGTCCCAGGAAGATTTATTCAGTAAGGAAGGATTTTTATTACCAGTGGGTTTGAATAGTCCATTCTGTCTAATTGTTTTTTAATTCTTGCCTGACACCATCTGACGATTAAAGTCAACTTCGGCGTCCAGTGGTGATGAGGTTAATGAAAACAGCAACAGTATCAGGCTAGCTATTCCACGGTGAAAAAATCTCGACAAAGCTGAATAAAATCATCTAGAGATATCAAGCATGAACCAGGAAAGGTAACCGTATTTACGAGATTAAGGCCATATCAGACTTCTAACCCAACTAGTTCGATAAAACTCAATCTAAATATGATTGTCTGGCAGGTTGCGAGTTAAGTTTTTATCAGGGGCTTAAATGAAGACAACAAATTCGTGATTTTCTATTTCCCAGGACGCTTCTGCAAAATGGACTGCTTGGTACCTGTGCACTGCAGTCATATCGTGCTAATATATAGTACACTCTGTTCCGTTTTTTAACACCTGCCCTCGCGGAGCAAGAGCAGGTGTTGTGCTTTGTTTTGTGTTTTGTGTGTGTGTGTGTGTGTGTGTGTGTGTGTGTGTGTGTGTGTTAAATTACTCGATTGTTATCCGACCAAAATCGGTGCTAGAGTTATATATATATATATATATATATATATATATATATATATATATATATATATATATATATATATATACTGTATATCAATGATATCAATGACAGGCCAGAGAAAGGGATGGGGGATGGAGTTATCCCCGTACCCTGAAGATTGGGTCTATGAATGTGTGTGGATGTAGTACGATTGAGGCTAAAAGGGAGGAGATTGGGAGAATGTTTGTGAGAAGAAAGTTGGATGTGTTAGCTTTGAGTGAAACGAAGATGAAAGGGAAGGGGGAATCTATGTTTGGAAGTGTGAATGGAAGATTGTCAGGTGTTGATAGAGGAAGGGCAAGAGAAGGTGTGGCCTTGTTAGTGAGTCCGGAAGTTCAGCAATGTGTGATTGAATGGAAGGAGGTGTCATCGAGACTGATGTGGGTGAAAGCGAAATTTGAACGTGAGTTGTGGGTGTTTGTGAGTGCATATGGGCCTGGTAGTGAAAGGGATGAACAAGAGAGGGAGTCTTTCTGGAATGATGCTGATGAGTGTCTGCAGAGTTTTGAAGCGAATGTGAATGTGGTAATGATGGGAGATCTGAATGCTAGAGTGGGAAATGTAGCAGTTGAAGGCGTAGTTGGTATGCATGGTGTGCCTGGAAGAAATGAAAATGGGGAACGAATGATAGCGATGTGTGTTGAGCGAGAGATGGTGATTGGGAATACGCTGTTTGAGAAGAAAGATATTTATAAGTATACATGGGTGAGACAGGAGGGTGGAAGGGTTGTTGATAGAGCCTTGATGGACTATGTGGTTGTGTCTAGGAATGTAATAGGAAGATTGTTGGATGTGAGAGTTCTGAGAGGGGAGGGTGGAGGTATGTTTGACCACTACCTGGTGGAGGGAAAGTTAAGAGTAGGTAAGAGATGGATGAGAGCTAGGAGGGTTAGGTGTGGCAGGGAGGTTTTGAAAGTGAGTAAGTTGGATAAAAGAGAGAAAAAGATAGAGTATCAGGAGAAATTGAAAGATGAGTGGAACGCAGTGAAAGATCGGGAAAATGGCAGCGTGGAGGAGGAATGGCAGTTGTTTAAGAGTGCTGTGGTGGGGCATGCAGAAGAGGTGTGTGGTGTGAGACGTGTGGGTGGTGGTGTAAGAAAAGGAAGTGAATGGTGGTGCGAGGAAGTAAGTATGGCTGTCGCTGAGAAGAGACGTGCATATGAAGTGTGGCTGCAGAGGAAGGATGAGATGTCATATGAAAGGTATAAGGAGAAGAGGAATAGAGCGAGAAGGGCTGTGCGTGATGCTAAAGTGGCAGCAGATGAGAGGTGGGGTAGGCGGCTGACAGAGAATCTTCAGCAGAATAAGAAAATGTTTTGGAAGGAGGTGAAAAGGGTGCGAAAGGGAGAGTCTGGGAAGGAAGAACGAGTAAAAGCAGAGGATGGAAGGATGTTAATTGAGATGGATGCAGTAAGGAAGAGATGGGCAGAGTATTTTGAAAGATTGTTAAATGTATAGGAGGAAAGGGTGGCTGAGATTGGGGCGGATGGAAGGATGCAAGGAATAAATGTGTTGGGAGAGTTGAATGATACTTTGATCACGAAGGAGGAAGTGGAGAAGGCAGTAAAGGAGATGAAAGCAGGGAAAGCTGCAGGTATGGATGGGTGTGCTGTGGAATGCCTGAAGGGTGGTGGAGTGACTATTGTTGACTGGTTAGTAAGATTGTTGAATGTGTGCTTTGAGAAAGGTATGGTGCCAATTGACTGGGCAAGTGCTTGTGTGGTCCCGTTCTATAAAGGCAAGGGTGATAAGTATGAATGTACTAGCTTTAGGGGTATAAGTCTGTTGAGTGTTGTAGGTAAGGTGTATGGTAGAGTGTTAATTATGAGAGTCAGAGAGGGTACAGAGGGAGTAATTAGTGATGAGCAGTGTGGCTTTAGGAGAGGGAGGGGATGCGTTGATCAGGTGTTTGCTGTGAGACAAGTGTGTGAAAAGTATTTAGCGAAAGGCAAGGATGTGTTTTGGGCATTTATGGATTTAGAGAAAGCGTATGATAGAATTGATAGGGAGGCTTTGTGGACTGTTTTTAAGATTGTATGGACTTGATGGTAGGTTACTAAAAGGGGTGAAAAGTTTTTATGTAAATAGTAGAGCGTGTGTAAGAGTGGGAAATGCTGTGAGTGATTGGTTTCCCGTGAGAGTGGGGCTGCGACAGGGATGTGTGATGTCGCCTTGGTTGTTTAATATTTACATGGATGGTGTTGTAAGGGAGGTGAATGCAAGAGTTTTAGGTGGTCTGAGTCTGGTAAATGTTGATGGAGGAGAGTGGAATCTGAAGCAGCTGCTGTTTGCAGATGATACTGCACTGGTGACTGATTCAGAGGAGAGATTGAGAGAGTTGGTAGAGGAGTTTGGAAGGGTGTGTGAAAGGAGGAAATTGAAAGTAAATGAGAATAAGAGTAAAGTGATGAAGTGTACGAGGTTGCTAGATGGTAGGGGGATGAATATAGTTTTGAATGGTGAGTTGCTTGAGGAGGTAGATTGTTTTAAATATCTAGGGTCTCATGTTGCTGTGGATGGAAGAATAGATGCAGAAGTGAAGTTTAGAATAAATGAAGTAGGAAAGGTGCTGGGAGGAATGAAAAAGTGTTTAAATGTCGTTCGCTTAGAATGGATGTAAAGAGAAGGCTGTATGAGGGTGTTGTGGTACCGACTGCATTATATGGGGCTGAAACATGGAATATGGGTGTAGCAGAGAGGAAAAGTTTGAATGTAATGGAGATGAGATGTCTGAGGAGTATGTGTGGAGTGACGCGTATGGATCGGGTGCGAAATGATGAAGTGCGAAGGAGAACTGGAGTTGTTCGGGAGATGGCTGGTAGAGTTGAGCAGAGGGTGTTGGGATGGTTTGGGCATATGGAGAGAATGGATAATGAGCGATTGGTGAAAAAGATAACTAGATCTGATGTGAGAGGTGTAAGGCTGAGAGGAAGACCACAAATAGGATGGATGGACAGTGTGAAGAGAGCGCTGGATGCGAGAGGGATGTCTGTTGAGCAAGGAAGAGTGGCTGTGCGTGACAGAAATAAATGGAGAGAAATTGTGAATGAATAAGTGATGACGCAGCCCTGAGGGGATATTCTCCCGCATTTGGTCTGATCAGCTAGTCAGGTCAGGTGCGGGTAAGGGGATGGGTCTGTTATGATGTGGCAGGGGTAAACCAGTTCTGCTGTCGGGCCCTGCTGCGGATGTCACTGATTGCATTGCCCAGTTGACCCTTGTGCGGTGTGGTGCGGTGAGGATCTGTCCGTTCTCCCCTTTGGGGCTAAGATGCGAATGAATGTGTTTGAATGGATGAGTAAATGGAGAGTGAGTCGTCCTGTCTCGGCTACCTCCCTTTCCTTGGGGGAAGCAGCCTAGGTATATAGATAGATAGATAGATCAATGATCAGTGTTAAATAGCTAAGTCAAACGTTTAACTAGCAAAATCAACTTACCCAGGTAGTTTTCATCCGGTTTTGACCAAACTCGGGGAACGGCTGGGGGCACGGCAAAAATCAAGTGGTTCAATTCAGAGAACACCGACTGAAAATTCGAGATAACAGGGCAAGATAACCGTGTGTTTGATTGTTAACAAAAGAAGTAAGATTTTATTCGATTTTAACCAAACTTGGTGGAAAGGCTGATGGTTAGCTGATGAGTTACTGATTTTAAAATTAATAGGTGTCAAAGGTCCAGGTCAACTTAGGCAGCTTCAGTCTGATTAACCCACCCCGTCCCGTCGACGTAAGGGTACATTGCAACATTTTGCATTTGCCAGTCCCGGCAACGTACTGGTACGTCGTTCAATTGCAAGGTCCCTAATTTGCACAATTTTCAATTTTCACACGTCATTTTTCGTACGTATACACGGGACACCTTCCTCTATTCCTCTACAAGATGCCAAGCAAGGACAATGCCTTACACTGCATAACCTCTCCCCTCCCCCCCTCACTCCATTGTCTTGGCAATTCACCTGTTACCAGTGACCTGGCCAGTTAAGATATTCAGGGCCAGAGTGATTCCCCAATCGATGACAATGTGGAGGACAAAGTTTACATAGCATTAGAAGAAGAAACAGTCAGAAATAATGATCAGGTAATGTGGCAAAAGAAGGTCCGGTATGGTGATTAGTTAGTGAGTGAAACAATGCTTCTAATGCCTATATTACTGCTTGAAAACCAATATACTCTCATACTACATATAAATTCGTACCAAGTAAATAAATAAATACCGTTTATGAGTTTTGTGAAATAGTTACCCTCCCATAGAACTCGTTTTCTTTGGTGCCAGCCTGTTAGAAAACCCAGTCAGGTAAGGAGGTTCTCCTACCTGTATCGAGTATTTTAAACCTCAGGTGAGCGATTTCTCTATGAATTTTCGATGTTTCTCACCAAAAGCGGAGGTTTTAGCCAAAAAAAAATTTTTTCGAAAATACCTCGGAATTGGGGGATGTCGGAGGTGCGGAAAACCTCGGGACGTGACGGGTTAAGGCAAAATTTTGTAGAGGAGCTGCAAGTAAGACAAGAATAAACATATTCGATTTTGAGAACAAAGGCCAGGGCCACAGGGCAAAGTCAACCCAAACAGTTCTGGTTTTATTTGAACCCAACTTGGTGCAAAGGTTAAGAGTCAGGAAACAACAAAGAGATTCAGTTTTGAAAACGATCAGTCAAACGTCTAGATCATAGTGCAAGGTGAAAATTCGGCCCGAGTGTCTTATGTAGACAAAATAACGAAAATAGTTTTAATATGATTTGGATTAAACTTGGCGAATGTGTTGAGGATCATTCAAGTAGGTCGATGAACTAATTTTAAGAACAAAAGGTTAAAGATCAAAGTCACATATCATGGACAATTTAAACAATCTTTATCTGATATAGACTATGTTTTGTGGAGCGGATAAGGTAAAACAGTGATAGAGAGGTTTGATTTCAACAACAATCAGTCAAAGGTTAATAAGGGAATGGCGCTGTGGGATGAACCAAATGTCGAGTTAACCCTTTAACCGCGGGTATTGTTTTGGTCTGACTGTCCTCTCCCGCGGGGGTTTCAGCCAAATGTAAACAAACCTTTAAACCTTAATAATCTGCACAGAATAAAGCTAGAGAAAAAAATAAGGTACCATTAGAATGTACTAACCTTCAGCTTTCCATTGATGTAGGTTTCATGACTTTGTTGACTTTCACAGGACGGGCAGAGCCGTTAGAAGTGAGGGGTGTAAAATCACTATTTTACGCCCCACACACCAGTACCAAATGCCAACCACTCTCTCATAATAGTAATATAAACATATATGAACACTGTACATACGATAAACACCCACTCTGTGTTCACTGAGGTAGGTAAAAGGCACTTCAATGCGGCTGCGCCCGCTCTTCACTGCGGCTGCGCCTCACTTCACTGCGGCGTCACCCTCTCACTGACGTTTCAGGCGATCTTTTCATTATTTCTAACTTCTAATATTATTTTACATATAGTCTGGGCAATATACATTATATTTACACTGCACTTATTACTATATTGCGTCACTGTCGCATCACAGAATTACACAAGTGCCGCAGAACTACACAAGTGCCGCAGATTCTCTTATTACAATATCACTTATTATACTGGCCAATATTTGCATTTTTTTCTAGGCAAAATATCCCTTATTACTACATTATCCATTAATCCCTTATTACTACATTATCCATTATACAATTATTGGTAAAGCACGTCACTGTCGCATCACTGTATATCACTGTCACTTTCAGTATTTACTCAGAGAGTGGTACTCGGCAAAGCACGGAGTTACACAGAGAGCGACTTGGCATTCCAGGCACTGGTGTGTGCTCATTTTTCTCGTCCGAGGCCTCCGTGTGGTGTTATGACATACTCTGCAGCGGCCCTGTGACAACCTGCCGCCTGCTGTAAGAGGCAATTTCACAAGCTGGTGCCGGCTCATGTAATTGCGGCACTCAAGATGGTCAGGTTGTGTGTCAGAGTGTCGCCTTGGGATCAATGCTGTCACCTGACCAAATCGAGCAAGCAAATGCTGCACGACAGTCTTGGAAAACTGTCTCAGTGATGGTTGCCTTATGCCCCCGTCTTGTGTCTTGTAGAGAATGAAGGTGTTGAGCATGCACATATCGAGCATGTGCAGGCAAGCCTTCCTGTACCATCGGGTGTTTCTCCTGAGACAGTCGATTTCGCCAATCATCATATCAGACTTATCAACAAGTCTCATGTTGACATTGTAATCAATAACGGCATCAGGCTTCATGATTGGCTCTCCCGTCCTGTAGCTGACCTTCCCAGTTCTCTGCAATTCCCCCTTGTGGATGGTGCTGATCATATTCACGACCTTCTTGTCATGCCACCTGATCGCCAGAAGCTTGTCTGACTTCTTCAGGTGACATCTCCCTTGGATGATGATGATGCTTCGGGGAAACTTGGCCACTCTTTCCTATAGCTCCGTACAGTGCCAACAGTGCCAATGCCGTGTTCAGCCAGGTATTTGGAGAGTTTCTGTGCTGTGTAGTAATTGTCTGTGTACAGCACATGATTACCACCAAAATACCTCTCCATCAGCACTTTTACAATGGAGCCAGAGAAGCCAAGGGGGTCTTTCCTGTTCACGTCCATTGTGCTAGCAGAGTAGATGACAAAATCCAGGATATACCCCGTCTCACAGTCACACAGCACAAAGAACTTTATCCCAAAGCGGTGGCCTTTGCTGGGGATGTACTGCATGAATTTGAGATGTCCTCTGAACAATACTAGGGATTCGTCTATGACGACTTTCTGCATAGGCCGGAAAAATCGCATAAATCGATCCCTAATCCTGTTGAGAAAATCCCTCACTTTCCACAAAGGGTCAGTTTGGGACGGGTTTCCATTATCAGCGAAGTGCAGGTATCCTAGCAGCTGTCGGAACCGATCCCATGACATATACTTCCCGAATATTGGGATAGAAGTAATGTCATCCACGAGCCAGTACTCCTCCAACTCATGTCTCTTTATATGCGGCATCAAAAACATTAGTGCAAAGAACACATACAGCTCTCTGATCCCGACAGGCAACCACGACACTTGCTTTGGTGAGCCAATAGGTCCCAGCCCTTCTGCTGCACACTGAGCTGCATACCTATTGGTCTCATCGCTGACATGCTGCACGATTTCGTCATCCATGAAGGCCAGGAAGTAGTCCACAAAGTCATCTCCTGCATTGCATGGAAAGGCAGGCTGTATTCCAGCATTTGTCATATCAAACGGCGGATTGTGTGGCTGAAAATCTGCACCGTCAGACCAAACAAATTCATCAACCTTCCCTGTGCGTGGTTCAGTGGAAGTGGCAGGTCGCATTGCACTCATTTCCCAGTGAGAAGGAGCTAAGGTGGAGGCAATGGGTGAGGCAATAGATGAGGCAGGAGGTGAGGCAGGAGGCGAGCGGGAGGGGGGTGAGTGCGGGGGGGGTGAGTGCGGGGGTGGTGAGTGGGGGGGTGGCAAGGGTGAGGGAGCTGAGCAGGGGGCAGGCAGGGGGATTACTGACCTGGTGCGTGGTGAAACTTGACCCTTTCTTCCCCGCTTATCACCTCGCTTATCACCTCGCTTATCGTCCAGCTTTGCCCTCCAACTGCCACGCATCCCCTTTGTTCTAGGCCGGCCTGCCCTGCCTGCACGGCCTGCACGGCCTGCCTTCCCTCGCTTTGCAGGCTCTGGGAATTTGTATTCCTCAGATGATGTAGACTGAGGAGAGGGCATGGCAGAAGATGAAGATGATGTGAGGGCAATAGGGCTAGAGGAACGGGAAAGTGATGGGAAATGCTTACTAGGGCCTGGTGTAGGAGACGTAAGTCTGCGCTTCACTCCCTTCCCACGTGCAATACCAGTTTTCCCCATAGGCGCCTTCCCTTTCCCAGAGTAAGTTGGGGGTGGTGGGGGGGAAACAACACGATCACTTTCATCACTGTCACTGTCAATGGTAAAGGGTTCACCACCAATCACTGCCAAATCGTCACTACTTGCTGTAAGTGTATCACTTTCACTGCCACAGTCAAGAGTAGTACTTACAGTTTTGTCCAGCTCTGTTCTAATTTCTGGAGTGCTCAACCCCTTCTGCCTCGCCGTCGGCAGTTCCTTCACCGGTGTAGAGGTAGAAGGCACACTAGCACTGATCACTTTCGAGGAGGAAGCGAGCGACGATGAGTTGGGACGGAGCGCCATTCTCACGCACAGAGCTGGGCAGATACTGACTGATGCGGGTCAGGGCAGGGGTGGGGGGGGCCCCCTCGGGGTTGGAGGAGGGAGGTGTGGGATGGCTGGCGTGAAAGAACTCGACAGCTACTCTTGCGTGAGACAATTTGCGCACAGGAAAAACGCGCGGTGTTCAAAATATTCACAATCATTCCAGAATGACACCCGCGGTTTGGTCCAGTTTTGTCAATGTCATTCTGGAATGACACCCGCGGTTAAAGGGTTAAGGGGCCCGCCAGGGAAGTACTACCGCCAAGGTTACGGAAGACTCAAGGAATAGCCTGGATTCCATTTTCTCTCCTAGGCCTTTGTAGCTGGTTACACATCTTTCTGCCTCACACACCGGAGGGCCTTCTTTACACAACACACACTTCCACATTATATCACATTGCCTTAAACCAGCTATCCTCTCTCCAAACAACACCGATCTTGTCATTACATATCATACCCATTCCACAACACATCCCTGTTCTCCCCTCCATAAAAAGAACCATGGCTACTGCTATACTGGGAATCAGTGCGGTGGTTTCTCGGGTGACCACCACCAGCAGGGCTGGGTCGTTTGCACAGGGCCCTCCCGGTCATCATCAAGCGACTGTACCACCTCCAGTGTTGCGGCGCCCTAAATCTGCTCGTCAGTGCAGTAAAATTTTCTTTTTCAATATTAGGGGACTTCACTCCAACATCGGCTCTGTTCAAAATTTCCTCCAGTTTGGGTCCCCTGATCTGCTGTTTCTGGCAGAGACACGGGTAAGCTCCACCTCTGATTCGGCTAGATTTAGTTTTCTTGGTTATATCTTGATTCAAAATTTTAGACCCAGGGGAGGTGTGTGTTGCCTTGCTAGGTCAGAAGTTGCCCTGGAGGAGATTACTAAATTTGATTGTCCTTTTTTCGACTGTTCCATGTGCAAATTGAATTCTTTTGGTGTAATTGGGTGTTTCTGTTGTGTTTGCTGTTCCCCTGGTGCCCCTTCAGAGCCGAGTTTATTTGACTCTCTGTCTTCACAGCTAGGTGTCCTCAACATTGGCGCTGAATCAGAAGTTGCTATTCTGGGTGGTTTTGGTGTCCATACTGTCGAGTGGCTCACTTGTTCACCCAGAGCTGGTGACTCTGGTCTTGGGTGTGAGCTGTTTGCAGACTCATTTGGTCTCACTCAGTTGGTCAGTCAACCCACCCGTGTGCCAGTCAGCCCCGATCAGGATCCCCACCTATTGGACTTGTTTCTAACAACCAAGTCAGATAATTATAATGTCAAAGTGAAATCCCCCCTCGGATCATTGTCTGATTCAAGCCACCAGTTTCACACCTACCACACCCTCCTGCTCTGAACCTGTCATGATGACTAAGTGGCCCTACGACAGGGCGGACTGGGAGGGACTTCAAAATTTTCTCCTGGATGTTCCTTGGACCTCCTTTTTCTCCCATGATTCAAATTCCACAGTGGGCCACATACAGGATTTCATTAAAGTCGGCATGGAAACATTCATTCCCCATCATAGCTACAGAAAAAGATGTAATTTTCCTAAATGGTTTGACCACAATTGTGCTATAGAAACAGAACAAAACAATAGCGTATAACACTTATACAAGGACCAAAACCAAAGAAGCCTTTAACTATTATAAAAATATCAGAAACCATGCCAAAACTATTATCAAGCTTTCCAAATCAAACTTTCTACATAGACAAGCTAACAAACTACAAAACAATCCAAATGATAACAAAATATTCTGGTCAACCCTTAATTCATTCAAAACTAACTTCACTACCACCTCTTCCATTCCACCGTTACAGTCCCCCAATGGAAATCTAGTAAGTGACCCACGCGGAAATGCCAACCTTCTTGTTGACATTTTTTCAACAAACTCAACCCTAAAGTCAGAAAATCATAATATTCCTGTACTTGATTTTGATTCCCCTCAAATACCTCCTTTCATGATTCACACCAGACACGTACAAGCCGTATTACAGAATTTATCAGCAGACAAAGCCACTGGTCCAGATGAAATTCCTTCAATAGTACTTAAAAATTGCTCCTCAGTGTTGGCTCCTGTATTAGCAAAATTTTTCCGCTTATGCATCCGTACCTCAATTTTTCCAGCCCCTTGGAAAGAAGCAAATATCCATCCTGTTCCTAAAAAGGGGGCAACTTCTGATTCATCAAACTATAGACCAATTGCAATAACTTCCGTTCTCGGTAAAGTTTTTCAGACACTAATTAACAAACACAGAGTCAAGCATCTAGAAATCAATAAATTGATCAGTGATCGGCAGGAACATTCAACTGTAGATATTCTTTGTTTTCTTACCCATCAGATTAACAAAACAATAGACCAACATGGTGAAACACACACAGTAGCACTTGATATTTCAAAAGCATTTGACAGTATGACACCAGGCCTTATTGTCTAAGATGTCACACTATGGTCTTGCATCACTGGTTCCTCTAATTTCTTCTTTCCTTCATAGTAGAAAAATACGGGTCATGGTAGATGGAATTTATTCTCAGTTTCATTCCATAAATGCTGGCGTACCTCAGGGATCAGTTTTGGCGCCAACCCTCTTTCTCATACATATAAATGACCTCCTATCTGTCATGCACAACCCAATACACTCTTATGCTGATGACTCGACCCTTCATAGTTCTTTCACATTTAGCACCTCCTTTACACAATTTGATATTATAAATTCCCAAATAAACACAGCAATTTCTCTGAACCAGGACCTTTCTAAAATTAATCAATGGGGACAAAGAAATCTGGTCTCATTTAATGCTCAGAAAACTAAATACATTAATTTCTCCAATAGAAAGAATCCCTCAGAGTATCACATAATTTTAAATGATGTCAGTATTCCCATATCCACTACAATTGATATCCTAGGTGTTACTCTAAACCCCAACCTAAGCTGGACAGCTTATGTTAAATCCCTTGCTAAAAATGCTTCTAAAAAACTGGGACTTATGTACAGAGTTTGTGAATTCTTCACTGACGAGCAGATGGCCACAATATACAAAAGTCATGTGCGTTCTCAGATCGAATACTGTTCACCACTGTGGAGTGGATGTAGAGCGGTTGCATTGAGGCAGTTGGACAAAATTCAAAATAATGCCATTAGATTAAGTTAGCAGGGGAGTGAATGATAAAAATGGTAGATTACTAGTGGAGAAGGGAGAAAAAGTGAGCAGATGGAGAGAACACTTTAAGGAATTGTTGAACATAGAGGATGGAAGTAATGAGAGTATAAGTGGCTGGGGAATGGCTGGGAGAAGGAGGGAGGTGAGAAGACAGGAAGAAATCAGTAGGATAGAAGTTGTGGAAGCAATGAAGAGAGTAAAATTGGGGAGAGACCCAGGAATTGATGGAGTGTGTGGTGAAATGCTGAAGTATGGGGGAGAGATAGTAGTAGAATGGATGTGGAAAATGTGCAGATTGGCCTGGGAGGAAGATAGAGTCCCGGAGGATTGGATGTCAGGTATAATTATTACTTGTACAAAGGAAAAGGGGAAAAAGAAGTGTGTGGCAATCATAGGGGCATCTGTCTTCTTAGTAAAATAGGAAAAGTGTATGGTAGGATACTTATTGACAGAGTTAGAGAAAGAACAGAGGAATTAGTTGGAGAAGAACAGGGAGGCTTTAGGAAGGGAAGAGGTTGTGTAGATCAGATATTCATTCTTAGATCTTTAGTAGAAAAGTTTCTAGAGAAGGGAAAGAAGTTGTATGTGGCTTCCATGGATTTGGAGAAAGCATATGACAGGGTGGATAGACAAGGATTGTGGAAAGTATTAAGAATATACGGAGTAGATGGGAAGTTGTTGAATGCTGTGAAGAGTATATACGATGGTGCTAAGACTGCAGTGCGTGTGGATGGTGAACTGAGTGAATTTTTCTCCTTGAAGGTTGGGTTGAAACAGGGATGTGTCATGTCTCCATTGTTGTTCAATCTGTACATGGATGGGGTAATAAAAGAGGTACAAGGTAGGGTAGTGGATGTTGGAGTGGCCCTGGTGAGAGAGGGTAGTGTTTGGAAACTCCCTGTACTGTTGTTTGCAGATGATACTGTATTGTTGAGTGAAGACGAAGGAGAGCTGCAAGGCTTGGAGGATGAGTTTGGGAGTGTGTGTAAGAAATGGAATCTAAAGGTGAATGTAGGGAAGAGTAAAATGATGGTCTTTTAGAGAGGTGAAGTCAGTGAATGTACAGCGAGGTTGGATGGTGAGGAATTGGAAAATGGTAGTACGTTTAAGTACTTGGGTGGTGTGATGAGTAAGGATGGAGGTTTGGAGGGTGAAGTGCTTGAAAGGGTACAGCAGGGAAGAAAGGTTGCTGGTTCCTTGAAAGCAGTGATAAGAAGCAGGGAAGTGATCATGGAAGTGAAAAAGTTACTACATGACAGTACTGTGATACCAACTCTAACGTAAAAGCTTGGATGTTGCAGGAAGGACACAAGTCAAGAATGAGAGCAGTGGAAATGAGTTATTTAAGAGGAGGCTGTGGAGTCACATGGAGGGACAGGCTGACAAATGAGGATATAAAGGAGCGTTGTGGTGTGGATGTGGATGTGATAGGAAGCGTTAGGAGGAATACATTGAGGTGGTTTGGCCATATGGAGAGGATGGAGGGTGAAAGACTGACGAAGAGAATGTATGTGAGTGAGGTGGAGGGGGGGAGAGGGAGAGGGAGGACGAGGATGAGATGGAGGGATGGTGTGGAGAGGTATATGAGAGAGGGGGGTTTGAGTTGGGAGCGGGGCAGTGAAATGGCGGGGGACAGGGCGACATGGAGGCGATTTGTTTGTGGTCACCCCGGACGGGATTAAGGCGTCTGGCAATAGATAGATAGATAGATTAATCAATAATCCTGCCATGACGCAGGACCTTCCATTATCAGTACGTAGAGATGTTGCTTCTTAAGCACAACTTTATCGATATTTTTACCGTAAGTGCTCTAACAAACTGGCTTCAATTGTGCCTCCCCTTCACATTTTCTCCCGAAATACTCGGGCAGCTGGGAGCGCCCATGAACTCACGCTCTCTCCCCCACAATGCAGAACCTCTGCTTATCAAAATTCATTTATCCCCAGAACTACTACTCTCTGGAATTCACTTCCTGGGAGTTGCTTCCCACAAACATTTCATCCACTTGAATTTAAGTCTAACTGTTATAAGTATTTTATGAATGGAGGATGCCTTTAGGCACATGGACTTTTTTTTTGTTTCCTTTGTTTTTCCTTCCTCCATTCATTATCAGAAAAAAAAAAATCAAGTAGCTATGATCTGATCTGAACCAAAGCCGGTGGATGAGTTAAGGGTTAAGCAAGAATCAAGTAATTATATGTGGCAGTAAGTTGTCGAAGGTCAAGGTCACGGGACAAGGTCATATTCGGCTCTTAGACCAGTTGGTGGGCGCGGGTGTTGCGATCTGTGTGCTCTTTCGTTTCACTCCTCAAATACTTTATAGTTACTTTAATATGTAAGCACTAGTAATATGCATCCATCATCCAATCCTACATTGCCCCATGAGGAGCGTAGGAGCCCGGGGCTATGCAGTTGGTCCTGACATTTAAGATGAGAGTGACCAGCCTCACTCATCCCTGAGTGGCATTACATGAGCAATCAACCCCAACCATCCCTTTGATATAAACCTTCACCGGCTCAATCCGATTGGAGCGCAATTATTACTCACTATACCACCAGGCGCCAAAATTTGGTTATATGGTTACCACCCAGCGTAGTAAATGGTTTCCTGGTGTACAGGAAACATTTGGCTTGTCACTCAGTGTAGAGTCACCTACAGGCAGAAGGAAGAGGAAAGAATGAAGGAAAGAATGACAGAAGAGGAAGTGTAAAGTTACCCGTAGGCAGAAGGACAAGGAAAGAATGAAGTAAGGGAAGACAGAAGAGGATGGAAGGAAACAAGGATGGGGGAGAGGAAAGGGCAGTAATCACAGTTACTAAACAACTGTAAGGTCGCATTACATGAATTATGCAAACCGTTATGCAACGTTATCGCATATAAAAACAAAAGATAAATTTACGAATTTCATAAATACTGTACTCATGATACTACCCTATTTGATCGTCCATAGGCTTATGTAATGTTCTTTCTTCCAGCATACTTTCCGCTTGCACTCTTTCTCGTAGGTACTGGTGACGTCGTCCTACTGAAATACATTAAAAACTGACCCAACCAAGATTTTATCTGGCCTACTACTGGGATAATGAAGTATTCCAACTGGCAAATAGGCCCCATAGCGGATATTAGGAAGGGTCCGTTGTCGGATGAACCAAACGACTTAATCAGAACGCAAAGCAAGACAGTGATAATTAAA
Source organism: Coenobita brevimanus (assembly GCF_032717465.1). Taxonomy (NCBI): domain Eukaryota; kingdom Metazoa; phylum Arthropoda; class Malacostraca; order Decapoda; family Coenobitidae; genus Coenobita; species Coenobita brevimanus. The sequence goes on along the minus strand of NC_137033.1, from coordinate 51,406,657 downwards.
TGGGAAATGATAACAGGAAACAACTGTCAAACAGAAAAGAAAAAGAAAAAATTTAGCGCAGAGTTATGAAATAACTGAAGACCTCCCACTGGTGATGCCTCTAATGTATAATTCTAGCAGGTAGTAAATTCGTAAAAATGGCATTTCAATGAGATTACAGTTATAACCATTAGCAAATGGTTTACATCACTTCTCACCCCTATTGATTTGTGAAAGATCATCATTCTATCGATTTATTAATTCTTTGCCCACATCCATCTCAAATATCAATTTTAACTGTCATAACAATTCATCCAACCTTGTACTTCCGTATTAACCCGACTGGTGATTGGTAGTGGTGACCAAAATCCACTCATATAATATAGTGCTACCTACTTCTTCTTTCGCATTTATCATTTTTTTTTCCTGTCTGCCCTCCTCCCTTCTTCCTGTTTCTCCCAACTTTCCTGTCGCTTTTTATTACTCTTCACTCCTTTTCAGGTGTATTTACACTGAGTGACAAGCCTAGTGGTTTCCTGTAAGTCACGAAACCATTTACAACGCTGGGTGGTAACCACATTACCAACCCTTGCGTGTTCCCTACGTGTCAACAAGTGGTTGGCAGAGGGTTAGTGCCCCTCCCCGTAAAACAACTACTGTAACACAAAGGCAAGTGACTACCCCTTATGGGATCCTTGCGTCTGGCTGTAGACAGATAGATAGACCATAGCTGCACTGTACCAACAATGGTTGGTTCGTCCTGTACAGCAATTTGCCACTTTATGAACTGCTGTGGTTCGGTGGTTAGCACAAGCCTACTCATATTGTAATTTGTGAACCCCGAATCTAAGCTTCAAACCCAAATCGTAGTGGACATAATTATGGAGTGGGTGTTGGTGGTATGTTCTTTAATAACTTGCATATGTTACCGCTTGTTGATTCTAAATATGACATGTACAGTCTCTGACACAATGAAACAGCCAATAAAACACTTCCAATTTCACATGCATCATTCTTCTTACAGACTCCTTCTCCCTGTTCATAGTTCACCATCATGGGGATGGGTTAATTCTGGCTATTACTCTCCCTCCGAGGAGAAGGTTCACTCTTGCAGTGGAGCTAATATGGACTAATACTGATAAAGATGTGTAAACAAAATGAAACTGTAATGACAGAGATAGTTATGTACCGTTATCCCCTGTGCACACCCCAGACTAGGCCACTGCGCAATGTAAGGTATTACAGAAACTATATTCCAGTAGAAGAGACCACAGGAAACACAAATGACAGTCTTGGACAGGGTCTATTGTGACCCATCTAACACAAGATAGAGATGAAAACAAAATATTTTAAACTATATAAAGTACGTGGACAACGAAACGTGCAAAATGAACCACATTACTACCACTCTGCGAGAATTATGCAGCTCTTCACTCACCCTTCCCTTTTAACCTTCCAGTACCTCAGCATTAACCTTGACACCATCGCCTGTGTGGCCCTCCTTATCCCACCAACGACCACTTTGATCCACTCACCCTTTATTACCGTACCTACCTTCACATCGCACGTCATCATATGGCTCCCTGTGGACCAGACTTGGCCTAATTTTCCAGTCATAATCTTTGTTTCTGAAGGAGGAATCAGAGACACGGAAGATTTTGTACTCCTCTTCCATTTTTCTTCCTGTAAAAGCAAACCACCGTTATGGCCAAGGGATAATGGCAAATTTAACTGTGAATCTAGAGACCACAGGTTTTAATGACATGAATGGGAAGACAAAACTGTAATTTTTTTACTGTCACATATGTAATGCCTATGGTTATTAGCTTCGATTAGCTCGCATCCCACTTTACAGACAGCAGCCACTAACGACACACCGAGGCCAGAAATGCTTATCTTCACGTGCTTTAGACACTATCGCGTAAAAAGTGGGACTTGCCTATTGCATCGCGATTTAAGCGTTAGTCCATTTAAAAAGGCGATTCTCTTTTTTATTTTCAGATTGTTCTTGATATCACTACAAAACGGGTTTTCTTCCGTTTAAGAGAGATGTTTGAGGTGGAGCGGTTCGATGCAACCTTTATTAATCTTTCATAACCAAATGCTTCTCTACAGCAGCAATGATAAAGTTCAAACATGTCATGGTACTGAAGGGGTTTAGGTATACGGTGATCAATCCAGATCAGGCAACCAACACTGACACACACACACTGGATAATGCAATACACATCATCCAACACAAAACACCACACTTCACCTTCACCCGTACCTATGCAATCCACCTACCCAGATGTGTTCACCAAATGCAGTCACGCGTGCCTGACTAAATCATTGTAGCACACCAACAGTTATTAACCGAAACATACATTTGAGACCGTTGGAGTCGGAACTGCTAATCTACCAGCCATCAGATTTTGTGTGTCATGCTGCAAGAGGTTGGTCAGGTGGTATACGTAATATTATAGCAGAATAATCCCTTCAACATGAGGTCATCATTTTACTTTCTCTTGCTCTTACCAAACGAGTTGATTCAGGTAAGAAGTACATCCCAGTAGTGAAGGCGTCAATGAAGGTTATATCGAATTCCTTGGTTCGAAATGTCTCTCATGAACTGAATCAAACCGTCTGAAGGTAACAAGAGAAAATGAAAAGCAATAATGCAAGTCTACTATCTATTCCCAGACGCCTTAATCCCGTAAGGGGTGGACATAAACAAATCGCCTACATGTCGCCCTGTCCGCCGCCATTTCACTGCCCTGCTCCCAGCTGACACCCCCCTCTCTCATATACCTCTCCACTCCATCCCTCCACCTCATCCTTAGGCTCCCCCTTCCTATCCCCCCCTCCACCTCACTCACATACACTCTCCTCGTCTGTCTCTCGCTCTCCATCCTCTCCACATGGCCAAACCACCTCAGTGAATTTCTCCTAACGCTTCCTATCACATCCACATCCAGACCACAACGTTCCTTCACTTCCTCATTTATCAGTCTGTCTCTCCATGTGAAAGTGAAGTAGCAATATTTCCTGTTTTCTGTGTCAAAAATTGTAAAAAAATCACGGGGTTAGACATTCAGATAAAAATAAGCAACATGTATAATGCCATTCATCATGAAGATGGAAAGGTTGCAGAGACTGAAATCCTAATAAACAAAAATGATGGACAGAGTCAAAGAATAGCATATGAATCGATTAGAGAACTGAGTGGTAATGCAGGTAAACGCAAGGAAATACCAATTAGAGACAGGGAAGGAAATTTATTGACCAAAGATGGAGATATTAAAAATAGATGGAAAGAGCATTTTGAGACAGTTCTTAATAGACCAATACCACCAGAAGAGGATATACCGTCTGCTCAGGAAGATTTAAATATAGAAACAGGAGAGTTGAGGCTTGCAGAAGTGGAGAAAGCAGTAAAACAGTTAAAGAATAATAAGGCACCAGGGGAGGATGGTTTATTTCCGGAAATGTTTAAAGTGGAGGGGGATAGATTAATAATGATCTTGACCAAGCTATTCAATAAGATATGGGTGACGGGGTTACTACCATCAGTTTGGAAGAATGGTGTAATTGTTAAAGTTCCGAAGAAGGGAGACCTGAGTGAATGTGGTAATTGGAGGAATCTCTTTGTCACCGATAGCTTTGAAAGTTTTCAGTAGAGTGTTGTTAAATAGGTTGGAGCCGGTGGTTGAGGGTATTCTGAGGGATGAACAGGCTGGTTTTAGAATGGGACGTGGTTGCAATGATCAGATCTTTATAGTTAGGCATTTGATGCAGCAAGTTAATGAAATGAGAGTACCGTTAAGTCTTTGTTTTGTTGATTTTGAAAAGGCTTTTGATAGTGTTTCGAGAGGGTCTATGGGGAAGATCATGAGACATTATGGAATACCAGAGGAGTTTGTGAGGGTCATTATGAACATGCATGAGGACACATTTTGTAAAGTGATGGTTGATGGTTGTCCGAGTGATTCGTTTGAAGTCAAGTCCGGAGTAATTCAAGGTGGTGTTCTATCGCCTTTACTATTTATATTGGTCATTGATTACATTATGAAACGTGTTGGAACAGAAACCGGTGCAGGTATACTTTGGGGAGAGAACAGGAAACTTTTGGATTTAGATTATGCAGATGATATAGTTTTGATTTGTGATGGGCCAGAAGAGATGCAGAGAGTGTTGAACTGTTTGGTGAGTGAAGGTCGCAAGGTGGGTTTGGTTATTAATTGTGGAAAAACTGAAATAATCAATATGAATATGGAAAATGCGCAGGAATGTGTAATTGGAGGTATGGTTGTAAAGCAAGTTGATAGGTTTAAAAATTTAGGTACTTATTTATCCAAGGATGGTTCTTTGAACTTTGAATTCGAGGAAAGGTTAAAGAAGGCTAATCAGGCAATGGGAATGCTTAAAAATATTTGGAATAATAACAATTTCTCTGTGCATACAAAAATCAAACTTTATAAGGTAATGGTTAGGAGTATCTTAATTTATGGACACGAGTCTTGGTACAGCACAGTGACTATGGAAAATAAATTCTTGGTGTTTGAAAATAAAGCACTTAGAAGAATATTAGGAGTTAAGTGGTGGGAAAGGATACCAAATAGTAGAATTAGAGAAATAACAGGAGTGCAGCCGATCGATGAATATGTTAGATTCTCACGATGGAAGTGGCTAGGACATGTGTATAGGAGACAGGGAATAGTACGAGGTACACCAGGGTGGGTGGCACCTGGTAGGAGAGGTAGAGGAAGGCCAAAAGAGACGTGGGTGAGGACAATGAGACGGGAAGCTGGAGATGAGTGTTGGGGAGATCTTGAGGAGGTAGCACAAGATAGGATGTGGTGGTGTGAGTTCATCGAGGCCCTATGCATCCCCGAGGGTGCCACAGGAAATGATTGATTGATTGATTGATTATTCTTGCTACCTCCATACGATGTGGGCAAGGAAACTGGTGGAGAGGCGAGGTGTTGGACACAAGGGCAGGGGGAAGGAGGGAGAGAGGAAGTAAAATGATGAATGATGGGTAAAGAAAAAAAATAATTGAAAAGCAAAAGAGAGATGCTAAGAAGGGAAGAAAATAACATTAGATGGTGAAGGAAAGCAATGAGAAGGAAGGAGATGAAGGAAGATAAAATTAATAAAGAGGTGAGGAGGAATAAAGGTGAAGGAAGGAAAAGTGAAATAAAGAGTAAGGAAATGAGGTAAGACTGAAGAGTGTGAGAAGAAGAGGAGAGGACTAATTAATGAACAAAGAGAAGATGGTGCGCAAGAAAGAACATGAAGAATTGTAAAAAAAAAAAAAAAAAAAAAGAACAAGGAGATACAGGAAATTCAAAGAAGTTCATAAGAAAGGAAAACAATAAAAAAAGACAAAAGTAGGGAACAAAAGAAACGTGAGCAGGAAGGAAGGAAGGAAGGAAGGAAGTCGGCAGATGATAAAAAGGAAATAATGCAGAAAAATTTAAGGTGAGGGAAGAGGGAGCGTCCACCGTCCACTCACATGATGCAGTGTTGTTCTTAAGTAACTTTAAACCGAGTGACACGCCAAATGATTTTCTATAATACGGGAAATCAGTTACTACCTTAGGTGGGAACCATGTAATTATATGACCCCTGGTGGTTTAGTGGGTTCGTAGCAGTTTACAGGCAATGGATGGTTTTATTTATGATACCCCGCTCCCTCACCTTAATGTCAACATTGAGTAGCCTAGCCCCGGGCCCTGATGGTATAAAAGATTGGGTGATGAATGGATGTATAGAAAGGTGAGGAGGAAGACGAGAGAGAGAGAGAGAGAGAGAGAGAGGGGGGCAATAGAAATATATAGTTAGACTAAAAACATCCTGCCAAGGATGAGAGTGAGGGAGTAAGACTTATTTTTGTCCTGGTAAACTAATGTCGCTGAGGAAACTGGCTAATATATCTGCGTTAAAAAATAAGGACTATAGTTTTATAAGCCGTTCTCCAATATGTTTCACTTATTCCTGAGTAAATCTTATTTCTATGATTATTAACTATCATACTTGGAAGTAAAGGTGGTCCGTCGTACATCATAAGAAAAAACGTCCTTTTGTACATTCTGAACCAGTAGGTGAAGTCCTGTGGCATGTGGGTCACTGTGATGTAAAGGAAACAATGTGCCCGCATATCTATATGTATCTCTCTCTCTCTCTCTCTCTCTCTCTCTCTCTCTCTCTCTCCCCCCGGTATATGTTACACAAACACACACACACAGACACATAATATATATATATATATATATATATATTATGTGTGTGTGTGTGTGTGTGTGTGTGTGTGTGTGTGTGTGTGTGTGTTTGTGTAACATATACCGGGGAGAGAGAGAGAGAGAGAGACATACATATAGATATGCGGGCAAACACTTCCTCTCTACCGTCCTCAACAATATCATAATGGAGGTGGAAATTTTCAACCATGGTTAACCATGGAAACAGAGATTGAGACTCTCTCTCTCTCTCTCTCTCTCTCTCTCTCTCTCCCTCCCAAATTGAATCACGTAGGAAGAGAGTCGGTCTTGAAAGTTCTCATGTTGTTGTTTTCCGTGGGGTCCATTCGACACAACAAGGAAATGGAAGAAATGTCCTGACTTCATACAGACTCCTGACGTCAGTCCTTCTCTATTTTAGGGGAATCATACGTCATGGGTTAAATTGTGGTTTTCTAACATACTTAGTCTACTGATTGGCAGGATTTCTCTTCGGTGACCAAGCATACTTGTTCTACTGATTGGCAGGATTTCTCTTAGGTGACCAAACATACTTGGTCCATTGACTGGCAGGATTTCTCTTAGGTGACCAAGCATACTTGTTCTACTGATTGGCAGGATTTCTCTTAGGTGACCAAACATACTTGGTCCACTGATTTATTTTTTTATATGTCCGACTCTGGGCATAGGCTTCACAGCCTGCTCTCAAGGCCCAGCAGTCCTTCAGCATACCATGCTCCTCAACATGTCACCACTTCGGGGTTAACACCCACCGTCCATATTGAATACATGCTAGAGCTGTCTCATACAGGACTGGTGTATTGGTATTAACGGGGGTATTTTTACGACATGTCGGCGGGTCTTCTGGTAGTTCAGTAAAGTCTGCTTTTTATGAAATCCAAATCCTTAAACTGTTCCCTGCCCCAGCGGGATTTGAACCTGGTCCGGTAGAACTGCAGGCCACCTCTCTACCGAGTGAGCCACCATTGATAGGATTCCTCATCGGTGACCAAAAATACTTAGTCCATTGATTGGTAAGATTTCTCTTCAGTGACCAATGCTCTCCGTCCATGTCCAGTATACAGCAAAAGAGTTAACGACATATCTTAATATATAACAGTGACGTGTATTCCTCAGTGTGTTGGGATGACAAAAGGTAGTGAGTTTATTTTTCTTGCTTTAATAAGATGATGCATATTTCGTGTAGTCTTTCTTCTTGTAGACGATTTTATTCAGCTTATTGAACTTGATAAATATAACCTTCACTGGCCCTTTCACTATAAAGGAGTTTCATTGTATTCTCCCTACTTCCAGAGTTTATTTTCAGCTTAGGGTAGAAATTCAGACTGGAGGGGTGAGATATAGATCTTTTTAAGCCCTTCATTATTATGGGGTCGCCAAAGCTTAAAAGAAATGGAAGGAATGTAGCAAGAATAAAATACTAAGGTTATCACTGTACTGATACATTCTGCGACGTGATTGTAGCTATTTTACAACTCACGAGGTCTTTATATATATACATAGAGAAAGAGAGAGAGAGAGAGAGAGAGAGAGAGAGAGAGGGGGGGGGCAAGAACGCACTAAAATGTGAAGTTATCGTAGTGTATTGGGTGACGATCTGTCTAATACTCAGGCAGGCTTAATGGCGTCCGAATCCACTTCATGAACCATTTTTTTATGAGAAGGATATTTTAAAGATATTAATGCCACTTTCTGAAGATTTAGTTAGACAGAGTAGAGACAATTTGAACTGATCGGGTTTTATTTGACACAGTAGGGACAATCTGAACTGAATGGGTTCTATTTGACAGAATAGAGACTGTTTGTACTGAACGGGTTAGGTACAGCCTCCAATAACGTCACCAGTACCAGATTGTTTTCCTAAGCTCAGTACTACCGCATGGATTTGGCTGGAATTAACAATAGTGGAAAAGACGTCAGAGTAATGAAACTTTTTTTTTTTGGGGGGGGGGGCACCTCAGTAATGAAGTATCTTTGATATGCCATGAATAGTCAGGCAAGCTTAGTAACTTCCAAATATCCCTTTATATGGACGAATATTGGGTCGTAAATTATTGTGTTATTATTAGTCCTTATTACTGCCAGACTATTTTACTCAGTATGGATAACATCACAGCGAAAGGTTCATGAAGACTGTTTCTAACACCTCTAGTTTGCAAATTGTCGCTAAAGCTGAATACAGTCGCCCAAAATTAGCAGGAATGAAAGAAATTTGTGACTGATGTCGAACCAAGGCTGGTAAGGAAGAAAACCTTGCTGTTTGGGGGACAATTTGTCGTAATGTTACTTATGTCGCTCACCATATACTGTATATCACTACTCCCTGTTGCAAAAATTTTCCATATCCCTCCTTAGTACGGGCACTTCATTTTACTGTATTCATATTACTGTCACATTAGGATGCTTTGTTTTGGGGAGACTTCTCGTGTTGAAGGGAGTAGAAACTGTCTCCATCATCCCTGTTATGAAAAGGACGCCTTTTAACCTCTGTTTGTGCTACCTCCTGAGGATACAGCAAAGTTAGGATAGACTCCGGGGTTAGAAACATTCCACATTAATCTCTTTACTACGCCTTTGAACTTCTCTTCTTGCTGCCTTCCTGTGACATTGTTTTGGGGTGATTTCTCGTACTCGAACTGTTAAAAATAATAAAGAAAAAAACTGCATTAACCTCTTAAGTAAGATGCTTTATCACTCTACATTAACCCCTTAGCAAGCTGACTTCTTGACTGACTTACATTAACCTCTTAAGTACGATTTCTTCTTATTTTATCATTACTCCCAGGTAATCTTATTATTCATGGAAGGGGTCTTTCGTAGTGAATCATTTATTCTTGTATTCGACTACATCCATTACAAAAAAAGAATATTATTAATACTCAACATATGTATATTCCATGAGGTTCCTAAAGTCAGACTCAGCGGATGTCTTGCAAAATGGTCTTCTTAATTCTTTTGTTGGTCTGGTAGGGGAGGGAATGAAAGTATGGATCAGTTCACCGAGGATTCTGATAAACTTATTAGAGGTGCCTGTTGTTTTGATCTGGTTACTCCACCCCCCAAATAAAAAAACGTAGCTCAATGACGACGCCGATGATGATGCTAATGATTATTATGACAGATCCCCATACGTACCCTGTTATCCAATTTTCTCAGATTCTGTAGAACTCCATTTAAATGTGACAGATGATGATGGTGATGATATTTATATATGATATGATATATTATGATGTATATGATATGTGATGATTATGATGATGATACATATCAATGACGATGTCAAGGACATCAACGACGATATTAATGATGACAGTCGACAATGAAAACGACGATGGCGATACACGACGAAAGGTAGCGACAACGACGACGGTGGCAGTGAAGGATTTTACCAGTCCCACACCTGCATTTCAGTTCTATTTCCAGTCGGTGTCTCAGTGTAGTGCGCGTGGAGTAATGCAGTGCTGAAGGGGGAGGCACTGACAAAAACACACCATTCTCCTTCTGCGCCCACCATTCGCCATATTAATTCTCACATAGTCGGCACAACTCTGTTCTTCTTTCACTGTCACTTGGCCTAAAACTGACATGTCTCCATCTTGATTGCTAAGTCGAAATACTAGATTAGTACCTGAATATGATGCTAGCCATCAAGACGTGATATGCAAGGGACGTAGAGCCACAGCACTGTCTTTTTCTGCCCATGAACTATGTGAAACAAACAAAAGGACGAAAATGCAGGTCTGGTTAGCGTAAAGGATGAATAGTACTGTAACTGAACAAACACCAGACGATTTTATTCAGCCAAGTGGGCCACAGGAGCCTGACTGTATTTCCGGTAACAAAAGCCCTCATATGGAAAAAATTAGTTTATTTATCCAGCTAACATCAGATGATTTCATTTGACGGAGTGAGTCGTAGGAGCTGAGATTTCATCCTTTTACCGCTAACCCTCATATGGTCGGAATAACTCTAGTATTTATTCCAATTAATACTAGATGAGTTTATGCACCTGCGAGAGAGAGAGAGAGAGAGAGACTCGTTAACCTTGTGCTTGTTATTTTCGCTCTTCCTCTCCCCTACAGGAATATTTTGCGTATGAGATATCTATGAAAGTTAAGGAACAACAATGTTTTTATCAGTGAAGAGGCCAAAGCCTTGCCTAACATCATATTATTACCTTCTATCTGTGTGTGTGTGTGTGTGTGTGTGTGTGTGTGTGTGTGTGTGTGTGTGTGTGTGTGTGTGTGTGTGTGTGTGTGTGTGCATGCTAACGTCACCTGCTCTTCCGGGTTTTACGGTGTCCTTTTTAATTAGGTGCACGATTTTTGTACATCATTAAATACGAGACTATTATGAATTAGTTTGCTATGGATATTTGTGGCTAAGGATTGTTTAGCTGATGATTCATCTAACAGTAACGCTTCTGTCACTTACTCTCGGCAGAAAACAAACACTCACAATAACTCACAAACACTCCCTCAAACATACACCCTTCCCTCCCTCAATCACACTAGCATCCCTCCCTCCCTTCTTCCATCACACGTACAGTACATTCCTTTCTCCCTCCTTCAGTCCCATTTACATGCAGCTCTCCCATCCTCCCTTAATCAAAGTTACTCTAAGTCTTCCCTTCCTCAGTCACTTTTACCCTAATCCCTCCCTTCTTCAATCACATACATATCCCTCTCTCTCATTCCCTCCGTTCTTTACACATCCCACATCTCACGCTAACCAACCAGTTCCATATTAACCCATCTCAGTCTCATACTATCGCTGACTTACAAACACCTTTAAAACTACACCCTCCCCCCCCACACACACAAACACACACACACACACACCAACTTCCTTCCTCATTCCTCCTTTCCCACCGTATTCCCTACCTACATCTCTCAGGGGTTAATAATCTTTTCTGTCTGTGTTCCAATCTACTTCATTTTTTACACCCCTACTACACCTTTCACCTTATGTACCAGGCTTCCAAACACACTCCTAATTCTTGCCCATAATTCTCCTCCACTCTCGTCCTCACCCTCGCCTCTCAGAGTATAAATGGTGCTTATGTGTGAGTCCGATAAGACCTGCCTCACTGCCTCCTCAAACACCTCACCAGCCTACCTACCTTCTTTATGCCTACCTACCTGCCTCACTGCCTCCTCAAACACCTCTCCAGCCTACCTACCTTCTTTGTGCCTACCTACCTGCCTCACTGCCTCCTCAAACACCTCACTTACCTTCTTTGTGCCTACCTACCTGCCTCACTGCCTCTACCAACTAACTGCCTATTCACCCACCTCTCAGTCTACCAACCAACATAAATACCTACCTTAAGTCTCCCCACCTATCCAGCTACCTATGTGCCTACTTTATCAGTCTACACCTCTACTCCTAATCCACCCAGCCATCCACCTATTTACCTGCCCATTCACCTTAATAACCATCCACCCACCCACTCATCCACCTACCTATCATCTTCATATGTATTCCTGACGCACTCCGCCACCTTCCTGTTTACCCACTCATTCCCTTACCTATCTACTAGTTATCCATCTATTGACCCATCCACCCACTCGATCTATTACTCTTACTTCCTACTAGTACACCTTGGCTACTAGTCCACCTTGGCTACCCTTTTTACCACCTACTACAACTAACATACCCACCTACTAGCTTCACTTACATTCTCACAAACTACCTATTAACTTATCACCCACGTAACCCACTTACCACGTACTGCTCTATTTGTAAGCCTGTGATTTCCAGCTTTTACTTACTGTGTTTTACAATAATTATTTGCGACATAAGTAAATATGTGCACCTACATTAAGTGCTGTTATACTTACAACTGTAGTACACCAAGAGAAGACAACGGCTTACCTGCAAAAATAAAAATACAATGTATCATAGGAAAAAGGGTTGATTAACATCAGTAAATAACAATAACAATAATAATAATAATAACAATAATAATAATAATAATAATAATAATAATAATAATAATCTATGTCTATTTATTGCCAGACACCTTAATCCCGCAAAGGGTGGCCACAAACAAATCGCATCCATGTCATCCTGTCCCCCGCCATTTCACTGCCGTGCTCCCAGCTCACAACCCCCTCTCTCATATATCTCTCCACTCTATCCCTCCATCTCATCCTTGGCCTCCCCCTTCCTCTCCTCCCCTGCACCTCACTCACATACGCTCTCCTCGTTAGTCTCTCGCTCTCCATCCTCCCCACACGGCCAAACTACCTCAGTGTATTTCTCCTTGCTCTTTCTGTCACATCCACATCCACACCACCAAGCTCCTTCGCTTCCCCATTTGTCAGCCTGTCTCTCCATGTAACCCCATATGCTTCTCTTAAATAACTCATTTCCACTGCTCTCACTCTTGACTTGTGTCCTTCCAACAAGGTCCAAGCTTCGCTTCCATACATCAGAGTTGGTATCACAATACTGTCATGCAGCGACTTTTTTACTTCCATGCTCACTTCCCTGTTCCTTATCACTGCTTTCAGAGAACCAGTAACCTTTCTTCCTTGTACTCTTTCATGCACTTCACTCGCCAGACTTTCAGCCTTACTCATCACACTGCCTAAGTACTAAAATGCACTCACATTTTCCATTTCCTCCTCATCCAACCTCACTGTACATCCAGTGATCTAATTTCTCTCGAAGACCATAACTTTACTCTTCCCTATTCACATAGTCCGATTAATAATAATAATAATAATAATAATAATAATAATAATACTGTAATAATACTGACAATAACGATGATAATGATACTACTACTACTACTACTACTTCTACTACTACTACTACTATTAGTACTAGTAAATAATAATAATAATAATAATAAAGGAAACTGAGGGTACAGGGCCTGTACTTAAATTCATGTGGAACATGTCCGAGCCACCACGACTGCCAGTGTTGTTATTCTAGCTCTCCAGCGATGTGTATTGGTCCACTGTGCGTTATAATTTCTGAGATAGTCCAGCTGTGATGTTCCCTTCGGCGCTTTTGGGCTGTTTGAGCAATATGGTGAGGAATTTTGACGAAAGCCACTTAAGTAACACCTGCAACTTTTTCACAAGATTTCCATTCCTTTTCCCTATTTCACTTATTTCCTTCTCATATCTCATATACAACCAATTTTCTCTGGGTTCTCTTTCTTTTTCTCATATTTTCTTCAATTATTTCACCTCTTCCTCTTCTCTTCTTGTACGACTTCTTCCTTATATTTTTCTTCTCTTTTCCTTTACTGTCACTCGATTTTCTTCTTCTTCTTCTTTCTGTGTGTGTGTGTGTGTGTGTGTGTGTGTGTGTGTGTGTGTGTGTGTGTGTGTGTGTGTGTGTGTGTGTGTGTGTGTGTGTGTGTGTGTGTGTGTGTGTGTGTGTGTGTGTGTGTGTGTGTGTGTGTGTGTGTGTGTGTGTGTGTGTGTGTGTGTGTGTGTGTGTGTGTGTGTGTGTGTGTGTGTGTGTGTGTGTGTGTGTGTGTGTGTGTGTGTGTGTGTGTGTGTGTGTGTGTGTGTGTGTGTGTGTGTGTGTGTGTGTGTGTGTGTGTGTGTGTGTGTGTGTGTGTGTGTGTGTGTGTGTGTGTGTGTGTGTGTGTGTGTGTGTGTGTGTGTGTGTGTGTGTGTGTGTGTGTGTGTGTGTGTGTGTGTGTGTGTGTGTGTGTGTGTGTGTGTGTGTGTGTGTGTGTGTGTGTGTGTGTGTGTGTGTGTGTGTGTGTGTGTGTGTGTGTGTGTGTGTGTGTGTGTGTGTGTGTGTGTGTGTGTGTGTGTAACAGTGTGTGAAGGACGTCGCTGAGGGGGAGTGTGTGTGTGTGTGTGTGTGTGTGTGTGTGTGTGTGTGTGTGTGTGTGTGTGTGTGTGTGTGTGTGTGTGTGTGTGTGTGTAAAGACGATGTGAGGGCTGTGTGATGTGTGATGTGTGTGTGATGTGTGTGATGTGTGTGTGTGTGAATATGGAGAACGAATGGAGGAGGTGGAGAGACAAGTGAGAAGGAAGTGTGCCCAGACCTACCAGGTCCTGGGAGGCTTCGCTGTGGAGGGAGGAAAAGATGGAGAGAATGTGGAAGGTGTCGGGGTGGAGACGGAGAGAATGTAGAAGGCGTCGCGGTGAAGATAGATGGGGAGAATGTGGAAGGGGTCGGGATGGAGGTAGATGGGAGAATGTGGAAGGGGTCGTGGTGGAGATAGATGGAGAGAATGTGGAAGGGGTTGGGGTGGAGATAGATGGAGAGAATGTGGAAGGGGTTGGGGTGGAGATAGATGGAGAGAATGTGGAAGGGGTCGGGGTGGAGATAGCTGGGAAGAATGTGTAAGGGGTCGGGGTGGAGATAGCTGGGGAGAATGTGGAAGGGTCTGGGTGGAGATAGCTGGGAAGAATGTGTAAGGGGTCGGGGTGGAGATAGCTGGGGAGAATGTGGAAGGGTCTGGGTGGAGATAGCTGGGAAGAATGTGTAAGGGGTCGGGGTGGAGATAGCTGGGAAGAATGTGTAAGGGGTCGGGGTGGAGATATCTGGGGAGAATGTGGAAGGGTCTGGGTGGAGATAAAATGGCAAAAGTAATTAAGGAGTTAGTGAAGCTGGTCTCAAACCCTTCACTATGGGGGGGACTTTGGTATTTCATTCTTGCTGCCACCAGACGAGTTGATACAGCTCAGAGGACGTCCCAGGTAGATAAGGGGTTAATGGAACTTGTTAATACCCTGTTCAATATGACAAATTCTTTGGTTGAAAAAAAAGTGTGAGGTTAGCAAGAATAAAAATGTCAGAAATAAAAGGGCTAAAAGAAGAGTGTGAGAAGCAAAATGAAAAACTAAATCAACTAGAAAATAAATGAAAGGAAAGAGGGAACTGTGGAAGGAAAGAAAAACTGTAATCTATTTCGAGTTTTTTTTCGGGTTAACGTCAAGCGAAGTTATTTTTGTCGAGGGAAGCGGAAAGATAGATAGATAGGTAGACAGACTGAGAGAGATAAACACAGATACTGATACCTGTGCTGATAAATATACAGGCACAGAGAAAGAGACAAAGATGGACATAGATACATGTATAGTGGGCAGATAAACATATGGCTAGATATGTTAACTGATTGACTGATATGTATGGAGAGAGAGAGAGAGAGAGAGAGAGAGAGAGAGAGAGAGAGAAATAGTAGGCTTGCAGGGACGGGCGAAAGAATAGTTAAGTGAATTGGATGCAAGGAATGGAATTTGGACAGAATGAAAAAAAAAAAAAGAGTAAAGCTGTGTAAAAAGTAAGGGAGTGGAGTAGAAAAAAATAAGAATTCACACATCATATATGAATTCATTCTCTCTCTCTCTCTCTCTCTCTCTCTCTCTCTCTCAGATTCCTGAGTAGCTGTCCAAATGATAGTGTCTTTGGTACCGTTTCGTTCCTTCTTGGGAACGTCTTCAGACCAATCTGATGGTGGGGGGATCGAGATTTCATTATACTGTTTAGCGGATGCCTCACTTGTTACCACTTAACTGGTCGGCCAAGAGCGTGTGATGGAAGGTGGGTGGTTATCTCATCGGTGGAATGAGTTAGACTACCGATGTTTCGGATCTTTTTCACTTTGGAAGGATTTGTAATCTTCTGCATGAGGGCTGATTGCAGGCTTCAGTTCGGAAATGTAAAGTGCTTCCTGAAATATGAGTCTACATGTTTTTTTTAGATATCAATATATACTGTATAATACATATATATATATATATATATTGAAGAGAGACATTACACGCATGTGTACAAACATATTTGTATGCTCCTGACTGGGAATCGAACCCTGGACCTCTTAGATAGAAGTCAGGCACTGATACCACTCGACCACGGCGTGATAAAAGCTGTAACAACCAGATTTTTTTGACGAACGAGTTAAATCAGTTATGGAAGCATATATATATATATATATATATATATATATATATATATATATATATATATATATATACACACACACACACACACACACTACGCAGTAAAGTATTCTTTTTCCTGATGGTTGATAGATCCCGTTGGTAGTGACAGCTGTATTTAATCCCTGCAGTTCAAAAAGTCCATCCAAATCTGAATACAGTTGTTCTACAGACAGCAAAAAAAGAGTAAAACCTATGGCGTTCAATATGGAATGTTGGAGTAACGAAAGATTTATCATCCATACTGAATGACTGGCCTCTTCTTGGCCTCAGTACGGAGTAGAATATTGGATAATATACCAGTCGGTTACCATAACTGGTCAAGGAAAAGACTATTGCATGAACCAATAACCATGAATTTATATGGTTTAATTAAATTAGCTCAAGGACGGTATTGTATTTTATTCTTAATACTTCCACCCGATTTCATTCAGGTTGGGAGGGCACCGTCGTAATAAAGAGGTTAAAGAAGTTTGTGTCTGACCCCTTCCAGTTGCCAAAGTCTCCGCCAGGCCCGAGAAAATATTCTGATGACATCACTAACATAATATAATGGACTAACACCTTCACTATGGTCACCTGTTTATATTTAATTCCTGCTATTACAGGACAAGTATATTCAGCTTGAGAAGGACTTTTCAAACTGCATGGGTTCGATGTAGATTCCATTAAATCCTTGAGGACAAGCCGTCTTTTACAAGTGGAGTAAAATCGTCTGATGCTACAGAGAGAGAGAGAGAGAGAGAGAGAGAGAGATGAAATAAACTTTAAGTACTTAGAGGTTGATGAACAAAATACAATCAGCAACAAAATACCAATTGGAACTGTCTTTCTCCGCCAGAAATCTCTTTCCATCTGCTGCGTCCTTTAAAACTGCAGTGTATGCAGGCATCTCGAAGTGACTGCATGTTTGTTTGCTTTATTTGCTCAACTTCTTAGGAAGGACAAATTAACAGGCTCCTTATTTCTGGTTTTCCCTTCATCCACTTTCCTCCTCTTTCTTCTCCTCCTCCTCCTCTTCCTTATCATCATTATCATCATCATCATCATTAGCAGCATGATCTTTTTCCTCGTCTAATACTCGTAATGGGGTGCTTTTATTTACTTGGCTAAAGTAATCTAAACCTCTATCTGCAGCATACAAGATCAGCCCAAGAGTTCATCAGGTCCCTCAGGACGGCGCGGCGGTCAGACCCTGCCTGTCAACTCAATTAAAGACGTAGAGAAGCGAGACCTAAACTAATCCTCTGACCCAGGCCCCATCCCCACATGGACTGGGTTTAACTTGATCCCCTTTCACTGCCTTAAGGTTTTTATTTCAGTCCCTGCAGCTGCCGCCAAAAGCAGTTTACTAAGCTGAGGGAAACCATTCGTAGTAAATCCGTTCAGCACGATGTCTACTTCACTTTACTCTTGTTACCCGAGACGATTCTGTTCAGCTTAAAAGATCTATCGAACTGAAAGCGTTATACTGTGTTAATTAATCCAATCAAAACGGATCCTTCTAAACTGAACAATATCGTATGGTGGTATTAAAAATGAGTTATAAAAATATCGCTGCATTTGAGGGTACACAATGGTCTCCCCTTGTATGAATGAAATCGCTGAGTGGCACATACGAATATAAAATGCCATCGTAATGAGGGGGATTACTAAATGCAAATTAAAGATGGACACAAACGCGGTAACAGACATAAAACTGTGTGTGTGTGTGTGTGTGTGTGTGTGTGTGTGTGTGTGTGTGTGTGTGTGTGTGTGTGTGTGTGTGTGGAGAGAGAGAGAGAGAGAGAGAGAGAGAGAGAGAGAGAGAAACATCAAGCGCAAGATGAACTGAGAGGAGAGGAAAGAAGAAACGGCGAGCAGGGAAGGAAAGGCAGAGAAGGGAAAGAGAATGCATGCAGAGGTGGAAGAAGCGGAAAGGAGAGGGGGGGGGAGGCAAGGGGGCTAGTAAGAGAAAGGAAACGGAAAGGAAAGAGAGATGGTAAGGGTAGTGGAGGCGAGGAGAATCGAATGGAGTGTGCGATTATGGGAGAGACCGAACAAAGTGGTAGAGGAAGTGCTCTAAAGGGAAAGGAGGAAAAGATTTGTTACGGAACAGAGAAAGATAATGTACACTTTAAAGTGAGAATGCTAAAAATCACTACTGTCCCGTAAAGTTCCAGGTTCAAAACAAAAGAGTTAGGTAAAATTACAAGTTAAAGTTTAATGCTCAAACTAACAACAAAACATTCAGGACTCATAAGGATAATGTAATGGCAAATAAACAGGTTAAATATATGGTTAACTGCAATAGCCTCTATTAACACGAAATTAGCATGAGTAAATTTATCTAAGTCAGCCCTGATAAAATGAGATACCAGATAATACTCAGTTAATGCAAGATAAATTATTACAGATACAAAATATTATCAAAAATTACTGTTATAAAACCCTACATTAATCACAAAGACCTCACTAGGCCCAAGAATCAACCCCATGCTACACTATCTGTCTATCTATCTATCTATATACCTAGGCTGCTTCCCCCAAGGAAAGGGAGGTAGCCGAGACAGGACGACTCACTCTCCATTTACTCATCCATTCAAACACATTCATTCGCATCTTAGCCCCAAAGGGGAGAACGGACAGATCCTCACCGCATCACACCGCACAAGGGTCAACTGCGCAATGCAAGCAGTGACATCCACAGCAGGGCCCGACAGCAGAACTGGTTTACCCCCCTGTGGCCGGGGGGGGGGGGCAACCTGGCCGCACTATTGGGTGGTGCTACTACTCTGCGGCCGGGTTGTGTTAGGAAGAATACTGCCACCGTATTCCCTTCGTGTCGTAAAAGGCGACTAAAAGGGGAGGGGTGAGGGGACTAGGGACCCCCTCCTCTGTTTTTTAGTTCCTAAAAAGAGACAGGCCATGCTACACAGTACAAGAAAAAAATGCAACAACAGTTATACTCAAATTACACACAGCTGCTAGATGTTTGGAGATTTCTTGAGCACTCACAATAATAATATCTGTACAGGGGAGGACAGAGATGTGAACAAAATCAGGAGCAGATCTAAGTGGCAATGATGCAGAGACTGAGCTCATTATATAGGGGCCAGGAGAGCTTGATACAACTTGTAAGAAGGACGCGCAAATGAAGCCATGGGGACAAAAAGCTGAAAATCCCGCTCTGAATAACAGAGAGAACGACTTACTCTACTATAACGGTAGAAGGGGGGGGACTGAGGCAGAACACGCACGTGATCAAACATGCAGCAACTGTGCGTTAAAATTACACAAAGGATGATGAAATCATAGGCTATGTAACACCTCCCCACAAAGAAAAAGAAATTTACAAAGGAAATTTCTTATTACTCTAAAACAATCTGTCTAAAGTCTAGATAAGCAATCTGCAATAACATTTTCTTTCCTCTTGACATGTTGTATGTCTAATGAATACTCCTGAAGAAGTAGACTCCATCTTGTCAATCTCTGATTTTTATCTTTAAACTTACTAAGGAATTTCAGTGGGTTATGATCGGTATAAATGACTATGGGGTCAAAACCAGAACACAAATAAAATGAAAAATGCTGTAAACCCAAAATCAAGGCCAAAAGCTCTTTCTCAATAGCTGAGTAGTTCTTTTGAGGTGGAGTGAACTTCTTACTGTAATAAGATACAGGATGTTCAATACCCTGATCATCCTCTTACAGCAAAACAGCCCCAGCTCCTGTATCACTTGCATCAACAGCCATCTTAAAAGGCTTAGCAAAATTTGGAGTAGCGAGCACTGGCTGACTTAATAGAATAGCTTTAAGTTTGTTGAAAGAGGATTCACAGTTATCGGTCCAGACAAATTTAACTCCCTTTTTCAGTAGGTCTGTAAGTGGTGATACAAGAATAGAAAAGTTAAGAACAAATCTCCTGTAATAACCTACCATTCCCAAAAATCTTTGTAGCTCCTTCCTACTTTTAGGTCTGGGAAGATCACTTATAACCTGAACCTTAGCTCCTGGTGGTGCAACATGTCCATCACCAATTACATACCCAAGGTACTGAACTTTAGCTTGACCAAACTCACACTTTGATAAATTAGCTACAAGATTAGCATGAACCAAACGCTTAAAAGAAATTTACTGACATGGCATAGGTGATCTTTCCAGTTGTCACTGAAGATTAATACATCATCAATATAAACAACACACCCTGCCAAACCCTCTGTTACAACATTCATGAGCTTTTGAAATGTGGCTGGTGCATTCTTCATACCATATGGCATTACTGAACATGCAAAAGTCTTTCCTAGTGTTACAAAACATGAGATCTCCCTAGCACGTTCAGTCATAGGTACTTGCCAGTATCCCTTTAACAAATCAAACTTACTTATGTACCTAGCCTTTCCGATCTTGTCTATGCAATCTTCCACACGAGGGAGAGGGTAAGTGTCTGTTTTGGTTATCTGATTAACACGTCTGTAGTCGATGCAAAGCCGCTGTGACCCCCCTGGCTTAGGGACCAGAGTGACAAGAGAACTCCACTCGCTCTGACAGGGCTCAATCATCTTGTGGTCCAACAGGTAGCCAAGCTCCTTCTGGATGAGAGGAACTTTCACTGGGTTCACACGGTAAGGAGGCAATTTAATTGGCTTTGCGTCTCCAACATCGACATCATGCATCAACACAGTGGTTCTTCCTGGAGTGGCACGGAACACTTGCGGGTACTCCTGCAGTAATGCCGAAAACTCCTGCCTTTCCTTGGGAGGTAGATGAGAAAGCTTAGTCTGGAGATCATTCATGATATCAGGATTCTTCCCCAAACTATCACTCAGGCTCATACTGCATGGGAGAGCTTCACTTGCAGACTCGGGTGGAACAGCTACAGTGCAGACTGGATTATTTTCGTCCCGCCTGTGATATAACTTTAGCATGTTGATGTGACATTGTTGCTTGCTCTTTCTACGATCTGGTGTGGCGATGACATAGTTGACATCACTGAGTTTCTTCTCCACGAAATAAGGGCCACTAAACTTGGCTTGAAGAGGTTGCCCATGAACTGGTAGCAGAATCAAAACCTGATCTCCTGGCTGAAAGTGGCGTAACCTGGACTTCTTATCAAACCAAGTCTTCATCTTCTCCTGAGCAGCTCCTAAATTCTCTCTTGCCAGCTGTAAAGCAGTGGACAGCCGTTCTTTGAACTTCATCACATACTCCAGCAGGTTGACGTCATCTTCCTCCAACAGCCAGCATTCCTTGAGTAACTTAAGGAGTCCTCTTACTTCATGGCCAAACAGTAGTTCAAAAGGTGAGAAGCCCAGTGATTCATTTGGAGATTCTCTTGCGGCAAACACAACGAATGGAAGACCTTTATCCCAGTCTTTCTGATGTTCCAAACAGTATTTCTTGAGCATCGATTTGAGTGTTTGATGATATCTCTCCAACGCTCCTTGGGTCTGGGATGGTAAGCTGAAGACGTGATCTGGGTGATCCCCAACTCTTTCAGAGACTGCTTGAAAACGTTTGACATGAAATTACTTCCCCGGTCTGACTGTACCTCCTTGGGCAGACCAAACTTTGTGAAGAACCCTAGCATTTCCTTAACCACGTTCTTTGCTGAGATATTTCTAAGTGGAATGGCTTCAGGATAACGAGTAGCCATATCAATCAGGGTCAACACATAAGAAAATCCTGAAGAAGTCTTAGGAAGAGGGCCCACAATATCCACCAACACACGGGTGAAAGGCGCCTCAAAAGGAGGAATGGGAACTAGAGGTGCAACCTTTTCAGTCTGATTACACTTCTCACAACTTGACAGGTGTGACAAGACTTACAATACCAGGAAACATCCCTGAAGATACCTGGCCAGTAGAAGTGTTTCAAATGCGTGCCACAGTCTTCCTCACTCCAAGGTGTCCTGCCAAACTGGAATCATGAGCCACTCGAATGATATCCTGCCTACAAACATGAGGGATGACAACTTGATGTACAACCTCCCATTCACAGTCGGCTGATGCTGTTGGGGGTCTCCACTTCCTCATAAGTACTCCTGACTTTACATAATAACAAGTAGAAGCACCGGCTGACTCTTCTTCACTGTAAGCAGAGTTAGCTAGACCTTTCAACTCAGGGTCAGCAACCTGCAACTCAACCAACTCTTGACGAGACAAATTATCAACACTACGGGGTACTGCCTCATCTGGTGAGTGGTCCAAATTAGCAAGAAAAGTGTCAGCTAGGATAACATCATCATCATCATTATCCTCTAAATCACCAGTAACTTTAGACTTAGCCCTAGTGACAGCACATGCAGGGAACACATCAGGGACATCACAATCCTGGGCCGCAGCCACTGGCTCACTAGACAACTGAGGCGCTGGACACACTTGACTTCCACCAATATCATTTCCAAGTAAGAAAGTTACACCTGACATTGGGAGTGTCTCAACCAACCCAACCATAACGGAACCATTAACAAAACCAGACTCTAAATTCACTCTGCACAGAGAGACAGAGAAGTAATTATTCCCTACACCTTGTAAGATTACAGTTTCATCAGAGGAATTAACATTAGAGCCTAGAACACTGGTCAGCATAAGGGATTGGCAAGCACCTGTATCACGATATATTTTAACTGATTTCCTGTCATTACTGTCCAGAGGACTGACAAAACCATCAGACAGGAAATTAGCACATGAACTCTTGAGAGTGTCACCCACGTTACTGCTCAAAAGAGGAGCTCCATCATGAGAATTTAAGTTACCCCTCAAAGCAGGTTCAGTTAACTCAGTTAAAGAATTCTGGGAACTCTCAAGAGTGGACACTAGACCAATTGACTGAATATTTAAAGACTCCTTTTTGTTCACATCACGCTGTCTCCTGAAACATCTCTCCGTAGTATGACCAAGCTAACTACAATAAGTACATTTACTTTTCTGAAATCTAGAGGTGAAGCTGGTATTTACTTCCTGAGAAACATCATCTTTATTCTCTTTCCTGTTACCTGTACTCTGAGTAGAGGCAATATACTTACTCTCAGCTTTCCCTTTTTCTCTAGAATATCTCTTGTGAGTGAGAACATACTCATCAGCTAAAACTGCAGCATCAGACAAATTATCTATTCATTTCTCATCAAGATATAGGCTTACATCTTTATAAATACACCTTTTGAAGTCCTCCAGCAAAATCATCTGCTTAAATTTGTCAAAATCAGAATCCACTTTCTTAGAATTTAACCACTGCTCTAACAGATCTTCTTTGATTTTTGCATACTCAACATGGGATTGCTTATCTTGCTTGTAAGTTGTCCTAAATTTTACTCTATAGGCTTCAGGAACAAGCTCATAGGCCTTAAGAATCAAGCTCTTAACTACATCATAATTATCAGATTGATCCTGAGGCAAAGATGCATAAGTTACTTGAGCTTTACCGGTGAGAACAGTTTGAAGGAGTACTGGCCAATACTGTTTGGGCCAATTAAAACCTGTAGCTACCCTCTCAAACAACTGAAAATACTTTGTTAAATCAGATTCATTAAAAGGAGGGACAAGTTTAACATTTTTAGCCACATCAAAATCATCAGAGCTAGATGATCCAGTTCCACCTTGTTTCATGCGATACTCATGGTCTGCCTGAATCCTAGCAATTTCAACTTGTGCCTCAGCCTCCTTAGAACGGGCCTCCGCCTCCTTAGCCTTAGCCTCCTGCAGGGCTAGCTGTAACTTAGCTAATTCAATCTGCGTTTGCTCATTTGGAGGAGTTACATTAAACAAGCTTTCATTAATCATGTCAACAATTTGATCTTTAGAATGATGAGAGCGAACAGCAATTCCCAATTGTTGAGCAACAAGCTTAAGTTCATTCTTTGTTCTGTTTTCTATATCACACACTGTTTGCACATTTGACAAAAAATCTTTGGCTTCATCAAGTGTAGTAATAGTAGACATAATTAATAAGTAACAGTCACAAAATATCAAGCAATATCCTTATGATAATATCCTGAATATCCTGATATGATGTCGCCAAATTTATGTTATGGAACAGAGAAAGATAATGTACACTTTAAGTGAGAATGCTAAAAATCACTACTGTCCCGTAAAGTTCCAGGTTCAAAACAAAAGAGTTAGGTAAAATTACAAGTTAAAGTTTAATGCTCAAACTAACAACAAAACATTCAGGACTCATAAGGATAATGTAATGGCAAATAAACAGGTTAAATATATGGTTAACTGCAATAGCCTCTATTAACACGAAATTAGCATGAGTAAATTTATCTAAGTCAGCCCTGATAAAATGAGATACCAGATAATACTCAGTTAATGCAAGATAAATTATTACAGATACAAAATATTATCAAAAATGACTGTTATAAAACCCTACATTAATCACAAAGACCTCACTAGGCCCAAGAATCAACCCCATGCTACACAGTACAAGAAAAAAATGCAACAACAGTTATACTCAAATTACACACAGCTGCTAGATGTTTGGAGATTTCTTGAGCACTCACAATAATAATATCTGTACAGGGGAGGACAGAGATGTGAACAAAATCAGGAGCAGATCTAAGTGGCAATGATGCAGAGACTGAGCTCATTATATAGGGGCCAGGAGAGCTTGATACAACTTGTAAGAAGGACGCGCAACTGAAGCCATGGG
>NC_137033.1:51306882-51374382 GCF_032717465.1 Coenobita brevimanus | reverse complement strand
TAAAACCGTGTAATAGTAACAAGAAATAAATTCGGGCTTCCAATCTACATGCTAACTGTGAATTCTCTCTCTCATTGGCAAACTTTAATTAGCCTTTTAAATGAGCGCTCTGGGAGTCACTCGACTCCACAGCTTTTATTTAAACCTTAGTAGTAAGAGACAAAGAGAATGATGATGGGGAAGGTGAAAATAAGCGAGTCAATGAGAGTGTAAGAGTGAGTGAGTCGCTGAGAGGGTGAGTGAGCCAGCGAAAAATGGTTAAAGCGCTACTGAAAAAGGGTTAGTGTGAGCATGAGTGAGTTAAAGCGAGTGAGAGTGAAAATCAGGGAGAATAAAAAGCATGTGAAGTGTCTGTGTAAATCAGGGAATAAGTGATAAATTTAGATACAGTGACAGAGAAAATCTACCCCCCCAACCAACCAAAGAAAAAAAAAAATGACAGTGAATGTGGCCGAGAGGAGATGAATTGCAGAGAGAGAGAGAGAGAGAGAGAGAGAGAGAGAGAGAGAGGGGATAAGTAAGTGATTGAGGAAGTGACAGGTTAGGTGAGTGAGCAAGTGACGGACATTGAGTGTGCAAGGGATACTAGTACAACGAATAAAACAGAATGAGGAAAGGATGTCTGAGGAAGACTGGCTGAGTAAGTAATAGATCATGTAACCGGATGAGTAAGACAAACACTTGGTGAATGTGTGAGGGACAGGATGAGTAAGGCAATGCTGGGTAAGTGAGGAAGGGAATGGATGAGTGAGACAGCGACTGGGTGAGTGAGAAAAGAAGGGATTAGGATGGGGAATGAAGAATGAGGTGCGGTGAGTGAATAAAGAATAGTAAGGTTGGGGAATTAGGCAGTGTGAGGCGGCCTGCATACCGAGAGTTGAAGCGGGTCGAGTCATCTGGTTCACGTAAAAACGAATATTCCTCTTCATCCAGAAAATGTCGAGGAGTCAGGTTTATCAGTAGCCTGCCCCACCACACCAGGCTGCCAGGTGCGATATCTACTTGAACTATGCATAATCATGTGCAGGTTATGTGACAATACTGAATAGACGTGAAAAATTTGGCTCTTATTAATTAACTCATAAAGAATTGTTTTATAAACATACCTTCAGAACACGGTTAAGTATTAACGCCTCTCCACAATGGTGAAATCACTAGACGATCTCGTTCTTCATCACTAAGGTCATGGAAACCAGGGCGCTCACAAGCACGATTTACTCGTTCCACAAGTTACATGGTGACTCACCCGGCGAAACTGACTCTATGACTGAAGAGAAAATAAGCCTGGTCGCATGCGGCTCGACTGAACGTGACCTGGATCGAAGCAACTCACCCAGTTCGAATAGGTTCTGTTAAACAACATACAAGTTAACAAGCTGTAGCATGGCGAAGCATACTGTATGCAGGTGGCGACATGACATGATGCTGACTCTATATTAGCCTTCTGTTATGCAGACAGCCTTAGCTTTAACACAGAATATCTACAACACAACACCAACCACCAAACAATAACCCAGATTAGTGGTACAGTCAGGGAGTCAAACATCTCTCAGTCGTCTGAAGATTAATAAATGAAGCGAAACCTAACCAAAGTAATAAGAGGATTAATACGTCTGAGATGTTCCAACTCTTTCAAAATGTGTTCAAGTTTAGGTTAAATACTTAATACCCTGACTGTACCTGCGGCAAACGAGTCCAGCACCACACCCCACGACACCTCAGGACCACACTACGCCACACCACACCACAACACACCACACCTCGGCCCACCACGCCACACCACGGCACATCACACCACACCTCGGTCCACCACACCACACCACACCTCGGCCCACCACGCCACACCACACCACACCACACCACACCACACCACACCACACCACACCACACCACGCCACACCACACCTCGGCCCACCACGCCAAACCACACCACACCACACCTCGGCCCACCACGCCAAACCACACCACACCACACCTCGGCCCACCACACCACACCTCGGCCCACCACACCACACCACACCACACCTCGGCCCACCACGCCACACCACGCCACACCACACCACACCTCGGTCCACCACACCACACCACACCACACCATACCACACCACACCACACCACACCTCGGCCCACCGCACCACACCACACCACTCCACCTAACACAACACCTCAGCCCACCACCTCACACTTCATACTTTCACGCCACATCACACAACACCTCAGCGCACTACCGCACACACATTACCACACAACACAACACAACACCTTGGCATACCACCACACACCTCATCCTACCACATCACACCACACCAAACCACACCATATGACACGGCAGCACACACACACACACACACACACACACACACACACACACACACACACACACACACACACACAACACCTCAGCATACCACCTCACACCTCATCCTACTGCACCACACCACACCACCCTCTCCGTCACTCAGGCGGTATAATTACGTCCTACTATATCTACACCACCTTCATAGTCTGCCTCAAGTATTTGCGTTATTTACCTTAAGTTTGGATCCATTTTTTTTTTTTTTTGTCATTTATATTACCCGGTATAAACTTACGCTAAATTTCAATGACACACATAATACACTACTTGTAAGATTAGGTTAACCCATTCAGTACTATGACGCCTTTTCTATTTTATTCTTCCTACTACAAAACGATTTTACTCAACTGAAGGAAAGCCATTTGACGGTGAAGGTATTAATGAAGACTTTTTAAAACTTTCTCTCCCAGATACCTTTTAGTTGAATAATCCCGTCTCACAGCAGCAAAAATTGAATAAAATGCTATTGTACTGAAGAAATGAATGGAGGTTATTGATCCCCTCCTCCGCCAGAGAGGTTCTTGAGCTGAGTATTGTACCGAGGCATCCAGCACAAAATTTCAAAAGCCTCCTTAACAGTGAACTGGTAAAAAAAAAAAAATAAATAAATAAATAACGTGCTAGAAATCCCGATCTGTTACTCGCTCGAAACATTTTGGTGAAATGTGCATACCTACAATTTTGTGATACACCTTTAAATCCACATAAAACCACATATTAAATAACACAGAACCTGGCAACGTGTGCGAGCATCGCCCGTATACGTATAACTTAAAGCGCTAAGCGGAAGGCAAATCCTCAATTTCTGATGGTCAACAGCTGTGCCCGTCAGATGTTGTGCATGCCCTGTTTCACCCCCATCAGGCTATTTACAAATTCTATCTATCTGTTCTATATACCTAGGCTGCTTCCCCCAAGGAAAGGGAGGTAGCCGAGACAGGACGATACACTCCCCATTTACTCATCCATTCAAACACATTCATTCGCATCTTAGCCCCAAAGGGAAGAACGGACAGATCCTCACCGCACCACACCGCACAAGGGTCAACTGCGCAATGCAATCAGTGACATCCGCAGCAGGGCCCGACAGCAGAACTGGTTTACCCCTGCCACATCATAACAGACCCATCCCCTTACCCGCACGTGACCTGACTAGCTGATCAGACCAAATGCGGTAGAATATCCCCTCAGGGCTGCGTCATCACTTATTCATTCACAATTTCTCTCCATTTATTTCTGTCACGCACAGCCACTCTTCCGTGCTCAACAGACATCCCTCTCGCATCCAGCGCTCTCTTCACATTGTCCATCCATCCTATTCGTGGTCTTCCTCTCAGCATTCCACTTCTCACATCAGATCTAGTTATCTTTTTCACCAATCGCTCATTATCCATTCTCTCCATATGCCCAAACCATCGCAACACCCTCTGCTCAACTCTACCAGCCATCTCCCAAACAACTCCAGTTCTCCTTCGCACTTCATCATTTCGCACTCGATCCATACGCGTCATTCCACACATACTCCTCAGACACTTCATCTCCATTACAAATGACAGTAAAATAATATATGGATTGTCTTCCCCTTCACGAGCTATTTTAACCCTGACTGAGAAATACCTAATTTGAATCTTATTTTGTCAAAAGTCAAGCGATTTTACAAGGCTAAAGGGAAACATAGGACATCAGAAATATAAAAAAGAATCACGATGCAAATTTTTCGGCCAAGAATTCAGAGAATTGTATTTTATTCCTGCTTCGTCTATGCCATTTTCTTTAGCTCGCAGAAACCCAACCCAGGCAGTGATTAATTAATTTTGCCTAAAACCATGGATTAATGGGCACAGAAGCAGGGTATATGTTGGTAAAAGTTTGATGGATAAGTCGCCAGGTGAGAGGATCTTAGCGGTAAGTTGCACTTAATCCAATATTTCCTTGGTTTAGTGTTCTGGTGTCAACATCTTTTTGCATATGAAGTTGTAGTATCACACATTTTACATAATAATTTTTAAAGCTGTTTAGTCATAATTAACAGTGTGTAATGAAGTGTGAATGATGAACAACCAAATATCATTTCGCTGTTAGAAGGTGGATGGCAGACCACAAGGACCACCCTGTTTCAATTATAAAATGAAGGTTAGGAGAAGTGAAAAGATATCTGAATTGTGCATAAGTGTAAAGTCCTGGGGAACCATTTATTATGTTGGTATATGTGAATGTACTTAATACCATTTTATAGAGGTGTATAATGTGCTAGTAGAGTTGTCATTTATCTCTACTTTTTGCATAAGCCCAGAGTATATGTAATGCTCGGCACCTCACTTTTTAGCTGACCTCAGCACCGCGCCCTTGTCCGGCTCGGTGACTGTACAGCGTCAGAGAGGCCGTTTTACAGTTATAAAGGGAGGTGGTGTCGCTCCTACATATCTCTCGGGTCGCAGTTATATTATTCTGTACCCAATAAAGAGAGATTTAATCTGCTCATTTCTGTCACCTTACGCTACCACTTAATAACAGACCAGCTTCCACCTTCTCGTGGCAGAGGACCTTTGGTGGGAAGTGTCGGGCAGTGACGGCGAGTAGCTGACGTGTACTACAGACAGTGTCGTCGATCCAACACGGTGGTCTAGTTATACTTACAGCAGAACACTTAATATGTAGTCAACTGCTACTCCATAACGGCTACATTAAATTGGTGGCCAGCAGTGCGACGATACATTTTATTGGTGCTAGCGGTGGTACGATATTTAGTGCTAGCCGTGTACCGATACATTAGCGTCATCTGGTAAATTACCAATATGCTGGGAATCGAACCAGGGACTCTCAGATGAGAGCCAGGCAGCATACCACTACACCACGACCAGGTAAAAGTTAACTCACGTTGTCACAATCTTGTAACCAACGTCCCTCCGCCCCCACTGTGGGCATCAAGAGGATGAGTTAACCCCCTGGCACTCGGGCAAGTAGATGCTTTTAATCTATCCCAAACACTTACGGCAAGTCAGAATGAAGGGAGAAACCTGTACTGTACACAGGAAAAATCATCTGGTAAATTACCAATATGCTGGGAATCGAACCAGGGACTCTCAGATGAGAGCCAGGCAGCATACCACTACACCACGACCAGGTAAAAGTTAACTCACGTTGTCACAATCTTGTAACCAACGTCCCTCCGCCCCCACTGTGGGCATCAAGAGGATGAGTTAACCCCCTGGCACTCGGGCAAGTAGATGCTTTTAATCTATCCCAAACACTTACGGCAAGTCAGAATGGAGAAACCTGTACTGTACACAGGAAAAATTTTTCCTGTGTACAGTACAGGTTTCTCCCTTCATTCTGACTTGCCGTAAGTGTTTGGGATAGATTAAAAGCATCTACTTGCCCGAGTGCCAGGGGGTTAACTCATCCTCTTGATGCCCACAGTGGGGGCGGAGGGACGTTGGTTACAAGATTGTGACAACGTGAGTTACCTTTTACCTGGTCGTGGTGTAGTGGTATGCTGCCTGGCTCTCATCTGAGAGTCCCTGGTTCGATTCCCAGCATATTGGTAATTTACCAGATGATTTTTCCTGTGTACAGTACAGGTTTCTCCCTACATTAGCGTCACTTGGAGTGGAGTCTGAGCCCATGATGAGAGGTAAGGGATGGTTAAAAATACTTGCACTGATCTCAATACCCGTAAACAGACACAATAATGCACACAACAAACTCGAAACTATAAACAACAACGCATGCCACAACAACCCGTAAATATAAATAGTACTACACACCACAACAGCCCGTAACTATAAACAATAATGCACACCACAACCCCCCGTAACAATAATACACAACAGAAAGCACTCAGAAAGCATACATATACCTCCGCCAATGCCATTCCCATTAAAAAGGATCTGGATCCGGATCCGAATCCTCCCCCAAATTTCATCAATTCTTTCCTGGTCGATGCCCCACCTCTCCCCGAGATCTTACTGATATTCATAGAGAACATTTAGAGATACTGTGCGGGATACTCGGGATCCTGATCCTGATCCGCCCCCAAATTTAATCATTTCTCTCTTGGTCCATGGTGCACCCTTCCACAAATTTCTTCAAAATCCGTTCATAACTTTTTGAGTCATCCTGCTAACAGACAGACAGACAGACAGACAAACAGGCAAACCAACGCGGGGTTAAACGTACCCTCCTTGG
This sequence comes from Coenobita brevimanus, assembly GCF_032717465.1. Classification (NCBI taxonomy): domain Eukaryota; kingdom Metazoa; phylum Arthropoda; class Malacostraca; order Decapoda; family Coenobitidae; genus Coenobita; species Coenobita brevimanus. The sequence continues at coordinate 51,367,838 of NC_137033.1, read as the reverse complement.
CGGGAGTAATAACACCTCAACAGCCGCATCACAACCATCAACCCTTCACTGCTTACCTATCCCTTCCTATCTCACTTTTTTTCTTTGACATATTTTGTAGCTTAGCCTGTGATTTATGGAAGCCATCTCATCTGATGCCAGAATTAATAGGCAGAAGAAAAAGAAAGTCTTTTGCACGATTTAAAAATCAGGTAAAAACTACATACCACCTTCGAAGCCCCCCTGATCACGCCTCCACTGTTTTTCCCAAACAGTTTAACGAAAAACTAGTCAGCATATCCTTACTACTTTACCTTATTACCTTGGCTTATGTAACTACCCTATAATATGACAATAAAAGAAGGTATAATGTTACCCTTCAAAACTTTAACCATGAGTTTACTTGGCCCAAAGTATATCAAGAATGTCTAATCACAGCCAGCACCTTAGCACGTCATTATTTACTTCACACTTCATAATCCATTCATGGTCATACGTGATAGGAGTGTTACAAAAATTACAGTTTGTACGGGACAAACTCCATATTAGCAAACTTCAAGTTATCAACAGACAACAAATCGCACCATGCCTGTCCGTGAAAACCGTTAACTACCTCTTCTCTGCATAAATGAGGAAAAGGTTGGAAAGCCAAGCCGTTGGTCACTTGCAACTTTAAGAATATACTTCATATTAACGCCATGTTCGAAGCAGCTTTACCACATAAAGCAGTTGGTGTATCTCAGACTCATATAAACAGGAACACTCCGGGTGCAACACCCGCATGCAGCAAATGATCTAAGGGCATAGCATCTGACTTTCCCTTAGGACCTTGATTTATTCTCCCATGTTCTCAGAATACAATTACTACATCCTTGTCTAGCCTTCAACCATTCCACAAAGTCCGGTCTAAATAAGATAAAACCTTTAGGATGACCTTGACGTGTGGCCTTGATGTATGACCTATTGATTAAAAAAGCAATAGGTTAGTTATGTTTAGGCTTCCAAACTACTTTCTACATCGCTATTAGTATGCGTTTGTCCCACTTTCCCGTCATTAGATTGGACAGCTTGCACGTAACAAAATAATGACTGTGAAAATGACCATCTTGCTTTGCATCAGTGTTAACCGTGCTGGGGACTGATCTGGGTAGGACAGGTACACACCTACACACACCTGCCAGTTACCTGCATTGTTTATTTATTTCGGCTATGGCTATTGTAAAACAATTTATATCTGCTCAGCAGTAACCTAGGAGACCAAAACATGTAAAAATGTATCGCTATTAACATTATGGCCGACAATAAAGCAGCTCCCTATATTTACGTACTCCAGCCTGAAGCCGGAGACTTTAAGCAGCTCATAGTCTCACCGCAGCCAAGGGATTAAAATAGCCGTCAGGGTCTTAGGAACTTGCTCATTTGGCGTGAAACAGTGTCAGAATTCCGAGGGCTTGAATGGTGATAGAATGACTGTGTAATAATTTTCACTGGCCGTGCTGTGAAAGCTTATCCCATTTTTGTTTATTTCATGTTTCTGGATCACGCCTCACTTCATCCATACGTGAAAAAAGGATGATGATGGTAGAGAGAGAGAGAGAGAGAGAGAGAGAGAGAGAGAGAGAGAGAGAGAGAGAGAGAGAGAGAGAGAGAGAGAGACTGGGGAAACCTGGGGAGGCAGAATGAAGGAAATGGACAGGTCAACTTGAAGGACAAGATTCGGCAACTGTCCATCTTTGTATTCTCTTAAGCTCTCCTTCCTTCCTTCCTTTCTTCCTGCCCTCCTTTTGTTTGCATTCTCTCCTTCCTTCATTCCTCAGCCCTCCTGCCAAACTTCCTTCCTTCCCTTCCCCATTTCTACTACATTTCTTCCATTTTTTTTTTCTGTAATCCTCTACATATTCTTGGTTTTTCTATCTTTAGACTTGATTATCAATTCTCTTTTCTTCCGTCCTTCCTTCCTTCTCTCCTCCTTCCTTTTACTATCGCTTAATTCTTTTCTCCCCTCCTTCTTGCCTTCCCTCCCTCCTTCCTTTTCTTTCAATCTACCTGTATTTTTTTTTCCATGCCGTCCTCAGAGTTCCGTTATTTTTAATGCCGTTACCAACTCTCAAACTGCTTTTCCATTCTCACTTATTCTCCTTCCTTCACATTTATCATATTTTACTTACTTTTTATTTCCTACCGTTCTCACTAACTTTTTTTCTTTTTCATTTCCTCTCTTTCCTCTCATTGTCCTTCTTTATTCAATGTTCTTTTTCCCTTACTGCTGATCCCACTCTCTACCGTCTCCACATTTTACAGTATGTATCTTGTTTTCACTCTCTTTTCTCTGTCCTCTTCTTAACCCAATCAGCCCGAGGACGATTTTTTTTGTTTTATTCCCGTTGACTCAGTTCTGCTCAGCTTAGAAACTGTCTCTCGTGCTGGGGGTATTGATAAGAGTTTTATCTAAGCCCTCTGACTCGAAAAGTCTCCCTGAAGATTAATATTACTGTCTGGAGATTGTATGCATTAATTTCAAAATGACTTTGTAGTTAAGGAAATAATTACCTGCTGTAAATGCTTCTTCCCCTCCCCTGTTCATTTTCCCGTCCTCTTTCATCTTCAATAATCACAACAGTCTTTAATCTGTTCATTCAGTTTTCCTCACTTTTCTCTCTTTTTCTGTTATTTTTCTCTCTTATCGTCTTCACTGTTTTCCATATTACTATCTTCGCATTTCACTTTTTTCAGCTTTTCCGTACTTCATTTTTCTTTTTTCTTCCACCTTTACTGCCTCCCTTACTTTTTTACCCGTCCCCACCCCAGAGGGGCTCAGGGACGGGTATTGTTTTCACTCGGTTTGTCTGTTTGTTTGTTTGTTTGTTTGTTTGTCTGTCTGTCTGTCTGTCTGTCAATAACTTTACGCGAAAACTACTGGTGCGATTTTGAAAAAAATTACAGGGATGATGGGCATTGACCTTTCCATCACCTGATTAATCTTGGGCCAAACTGGGTCACGGCTTCCCTCAAAAAAAAAAAAATAATAATAATAAAATTATTATGTCACCATAAATTCTTTCAGATTCGCCATATCGTCATGAAACCAAAACCCAATGGTGCATCTTTCAAATCTGCATCCTACAACATGCCTCATTACATCAGTTAACTGTAGCGGGGTAAATGTTAGGTGGTTCGGGCCAAAAATTTCAAATGGGCATAAAATCGTCAACTTTCACCCATTTACTCCAAATATGATATGTGACACATCTAACTAGATATCCTGATGTTTAATTCGTCAGCACTAAAATGACTTCCGGGGACGGGTTTGCTGTGCCTTGCCACCGCTTCTTGTCATTCTTTTTTTTTTTTTAACCTCTTGTCTCCATCTTCCTAATAAATTACGTCTACTTCTAATCTATTTCTAGTCTTCTCATCCCATTCTCTCTCCGTCCCTCTCTCTCTCTGTCTCTCTCTCTCTGTCTCTGTCTCTGTCTCTGTCTCTCTCTCTCTGTCTCTGTCTCTGTCTGTCTGTCTGTCTGTCTGTCTCTCTGTCTCTGTCTCTCTCTCTCTCTCTCTCTCTCTCTCTCTCTCTCTCTCTCTCTCTCTCTCTCTCTCTCTCTCTCTCTCTCTCTCTCTCGTACAGGCAGACAGGATGATGAACCAGGCAGACCAATTAAGTAAGCCGCACTGGAGCCAACACAGGCCAGGCGGTGACAGGAAAAAGAGTGGCCTGGACGCGGCACAGAACAAATATGGAGCCGCCCAGGAATGATGCACTGGCAGGCGGAGGCACTCGATGGTTTTATTGTAGGAAATAATTGTAATATGATGATTATAGAGTACATCATAATAGTTTACTTCACCAACTATTTACTACAGTGAACGTCAATTATAGTCTTCCTATTTCCAGGCAATGTTATTTCGACTTAGAAGTGACATTACGAACCGAGAGAGAGGATAAAGCCTTCACTGAGGTGTGCACTACTAACTGGCTCCCCAAAACTACTTACAACTATCTGGAATTACACACACACACACACACACACACACACACACACACACACACACACACACACACACACACACACACACATTTGGGCTGATCGCCGCATCGCCGCGGTTAAGCAGAGCCACCGACAATAATAAATTGAAATACAGTTCATGGCATAATTATATGACAAATGCATAAAACAGGAGGCCGATTTGTGTGTGTGTGTGTGTGTGTGTGTGTGTGTGTGTGTGTGTGTGTGTGTGTGTGTGAGAGAGAGAGAGAGAGAGAGAAACACGCTGGGGTAAAGAATTTTTTCATTTACACTCCCTACATACACACTATTGCAAAATACTCGGCACTTATATATGATCAAGGTCAGAGATTACCCTGATCTCACACATTACTGATTTTGTAGCGGAAAATCAGACTAGATAATTTCACCAACAGTGAATACTTTCCACAACTTTTTGCCTTTTATCTATGATTAAGTCGTGTGTTTTTAGGTTGATTCAGCCAAACAGTTATTCATCCATCCATCCATCCATCATCCAATCATAAGTCGCCCCATGAGTAGCGTAGGAACCCGGGGCTAGGCAAGTTGGTCATGACATTTAAGATGAGAGTGGCCAGCCTCACTCATCCCTGAGTGGCATTACGTGAGCAATAAACCCCAACCATCCTTTGGATATAAACCTACACAGGCTCAGTCCGATTGGAGAACCTTAATTACCCACTGAACCACCAGGCGCCATAATTAGGTTATATGGTTACCACCCAGCGTAATAAATGGTTTCCTGGTACACAGGAAAACTTTGGCTTGTCACTCAGTGTAGAGTCACCCATAGGCAGAAGGAAGAGGAAAGAATGAAGGAAAGAAAGACAGAAGAGGGCGTGTATAGTCACACATAGGTAGAAGGATGCGGAAAGAAGGAAAGAAAGACAAGAGGAAGGAGAGAAGAAAGGAAAGGGCAGACACCCAAAGCAGCGCTACATCGAGTGAGTGGATGGTGAGCACCCCCACCTACCACACAGTTATTCATCTTAGGTAATTAAACCCATAATAAAGAGAACACTAAACGTTTTATCCACTCTCTTTTGTTCGAAAAATCTCTCCGTACCTGGATATAATCCCTTGCTGGAACAAGTATAGACCAAAATAAATATTATCGCACTGAAGGAGTTCACATAAATTAGATGGAACTATTGGAAGGGGCGTAAAATGACATAATATGTTACCACCATATAAGGAAGAAAATAATGCGAAACTCTTTACCGTGGTTCAGCCATGTGGTGCGAATGAAGAGTAATGGACTGACTAGCAGGGGGTACGAAACCAAGTTGATTGGGAGGAGAAGGAAAGGGAGTCATAATAACGAAGCAGGGAGTGAGAAGCTGACCAGAGGAGTAGGACTGTTTGTGACAGTGAGGTGGTTATGGGGAGAAGGAGATAAAGAACGAGGAGGAGAATGAGTGCATGACTAGGAGTGAGTGAGGTGATGAAAAAGAGTCGGGGCACAAAGAACGAGGAAAGTGAGAGGACTAGGACAGCATGTGTGAAGTGGCTGGGAGGAAGAACGAGAGACAAAGAACAAGGAGGAGAGTGACAGAATGACTAGGAGAGTGAGTGAGAGCGAGAAGTATCTGGTTTCGTAAGTAAACACACACACATCCTTTTATTCACTGAGACACATGACTGTTTCAAATATACACAAACGCACAAACACATGCAAACACAATCACTCACGCACATAGGCACACTCACGCAGAATCTCTCTCTCTCTCTCTCTCTCTCTCTCTCTCTCTCCTATCCTTTCATCATCGCCATGACGCAGGAGGAAACTCATGTTTATTGATTATCAGAGTCAGCGGACTCCTTGATGTCACTGCTGCTGGGATTAGATTAGGCTATAAATATCTTTGGCAAGAAACAGATCGTGTCAGTGTTGACACAAAATGTATATTACGTCAGATAAATGTTTCTCACACACTTCGGCATTATATATTAAAATGAGAATCGACACAAAAATACAAGGATCCCTCAATTACAATTTTGTAGACAGGTGTAAAGATTTTATGTAGGGTAATGTTCTTGGAAAGATTCTGAATAAGAATTCAGGCTTTGCTTACTGTAAGTTAAGTGCTACCATGTAGCAGATTCTGACTAACTTTGAGATTTCATAAATAACTAGCGTTAGAGGATAGTTCTGAAATACAATATATACCTCATTTATGGTGATGTGTTAATCACAGCATCTTGATAAACTGATAAATTTTATAGAAATGTAATAATATTTTGTATAAAACGATGTTCTTTGAGAGGTTCATTCATTCATTGCCAGACGCCATGTATCCCAAACGGGGTGGCAAAGGGCTTAGAGTTAATTGTTTTACAGGGAGGGGCACTAATCCTCCACCAACCCCACTTGACACGTAGGGAGAACGTTATGCCAACAGCATCTAGTGTTCCCAGGCGGTCACCCATTCAAGTACTAACCAGACCCAACGTTGCTTAACTTCGCTGATCGGACGGGAAGCGGTGTACTCAACGTGGAGAGGTGCTGAGGAAATATCCAGACTCTGCATATTGCATGTGAAATGCTATCAAGCAGTAAATTCAGACAATCCCTATGATTTAATGAGTACCTCATGACAAGTAATTTAGTTTATGAAATATTTCATTTATGGTAATTTGCTTATCACAGCATCATTAGGTCCAGCTAATGCACCTGTCATGTACCTCTGTGAGTGTCAAGCTTCCGCCCACGGGATGTGTAAAGGACATATAGAGATGCTGTTCAAATCTCTCTCTCTCTCTCTCTCTCTCTCTCTCTCTCTCTCTCTCTCTCTCTCTCTCTCTCTCTCACGAAATATCAGAAGTCCTGAGGGAGAAAGAAGAGGAGCAGGGCGAGGTGGAGAGTCAGACTGAGGAGTAGGTCGGTGACGGGCTGGGGAAACAGGAGGAGGAGGAGGAGGAGGAAGAAGAAAGGGTAAAGGGGGGAAGAAACACAAAAAGGCCGACGAGTTAGAAGAGAAGCGTAAAGGCGAAGATGTTAAGGAACAGAGGGAGGAAGGAAAAAGAGGGGGCGGAGGATGAGAAAGAGGGGAAGAGATGGGGGAGAGAGGCAAGAAAGAGGAGGCGAAAGACAGGACTAAAGAGCAGCAGAATGAGGGTTTGGGGAGGGTATAAGCGACACAGTGATTTCTGGTAGAGCTATTTCCAGCGTCTGGGGCTGTTACCGTATTTCTCTGGCCCTGATAAAATATTTGTGCCACTCGTCACGGAGAGGTCACGCTTCCAATACACACACACACACACACACACACACACACACACACACACACACACACACACACACACACACACACAGTTTCCATGTCTATTATTAAGGGAGCGAAGCAGAAGTGTTACCACCATTTTTTCCACAACATACTTACAGTAGAACTTTTTTTTAAAGCAAAGAAGAGGGAACCAAGGGCTAGAAGCCAGCAAATTGTTCCCTTCAGGAAAGAAATAAAGAAGACAATAAAGAGTCAAATTCAAGATCCCTTCATTTCGAGATGCCTGGGCACACTGTTTAAAAGACAAGAGGCCATAAGCGATAGGAGAAACAGATAGAGGAAGACAGATCCTGAGCTGACCTGTTGGATACATGAAGGACTGGGAGTAACGATTAACTCTTGCATTTGAGAGTTGGAAAGAAAAGGGATGAGAACGTTTTGTATGTAGGTATTAAAGGCCAAGACGATCACATCACTGGTAATTGAAAAAGGGTTAGGTACCTACAACATCGACCCACGTTCCCACCTTCAGACTTTACCTTGTTTATTGTTGCGTCGAGTTTTACCTATGGTTAAAACATGTTTGAAGTTAGAGATTTTCTTTTTTCAACAGTTCGGACCTATCCATTGCTTAACATAATAATAATAATAATAATAATAATAATAATAAATAATAATAATAAATAATAATAATAATAATAACAACAACAACAGCAGAATAACACAAAAGGTTATCATTATCAATAGAACAATAAACTGAACCTGGAATAAACACAAAATCAATGTTCAGTGCTCCAACACAAACCACGAAGTACTATCCAAAACATCAGCACTGTTATCATGACAGAACCAAAGTCAAAAGCAAACACACCATGCCCTACCGGTTGACAGTATCAATCAGACAGAGACTAGTATATTATTCGCCGAAGCATAATGCAATGAAGGTCCCATGTAAAGCTTAATTAATTAAAATTGCCAATAAATTAATATTCATCCCATTTTCCTATACATTTTTCCGGAGGCATTCCCTAACGAGTGAAAGGGAAAGCAATACGTTTTCAAAATACAACTGATTTTCAGGGGAGAGGACGATAATTGAGAGAGGGTTTGAATGGCGCTGAATGGAGAGGAAGGAGAGCGGTTGGAGGGAAGATGGGGAGAAAACTGGGAGTTTCCGGAGGCATTCCCTTGCCAGCGAAATTGGTAACTTCGCAAATCTGGAATGCTGTTGATTTTGAGAAGAGCGGAAGATAATTGGGGGAAGGGTTGATTAGCGACGGGTTGAGAGGAAAGAAAAGAGTAGAAAGAGTAAGAGGAGTGGAGGGGAGCAGTTGGGAAGGTTAAAAGTTGTTGAGGGGAGAGAAAGGATAGATACATGGTGAGGGGAGAGGAAAGAATAAATAACTGCATGTGATCCTGCTGCAATATCATATGTATCTGGCCTTAATTTTCCGGTCCATATTTAGGTCAAACAACACATGCAGCGAGGGGGATAAGGATGATGACAGGTCGTGCCGCCCGGGTGGGCTGACCCTGGTTTATCCCTGATGACCCGCTAAGGCAAAATATGCTCTCATTTTCACTATCATGGGTTAAGGTTACAAAATTAAACCTCCCTTTACGATGATACTTTAAAAAATCAAATAAACCATCGCCATGACCATACTGCCGCACCAGCCAGCACCATCCTAACCTCACCCATCTGACCCACCCTTCACCCATCCTGACCATTTTCTATCCGCCACCGAATTTTAAAGAGAAATATGCTCCTGCCATCAGTGCTGCCGCTTATACAATACTCATCTTCACAACGTGTACTTGTTCTGGCCTACCCCAACCGCCTCACCCACTCCTTTCCGCCAACATCATCCGTTTTTCGCTCCCATCTTTGACTTGCACTTTACAACCCAACCTATAACACTCATCTTCACAGAATAGCCTACACTTCCTTCAGCATGCTTCACTACCCACCACCACCACTACATCCAGTCCAACCCACTCCTGTCCACCCACTCCACTCATTTTATGCTCCAATGTGAATATCATAACAATGGTTGCGTCGACTCCTAGTTGTATCACAGGGATCAATGATATGGTGATCAAGCCATTATTAACCATTACTATTCATAATCAGCCCTAGTATCATCACGTTAATTTGGTGTATCAAGTCCTGGGACACCTTATAATATATATACTCGCTGAAAGGCCGCGTCCGGCGACCTCTACTGGATGTCATCACTTCCTATCTTCAGAAATGATTCATAGCTAAGGAATCGATGGCCTTATTGGACTGGAAATTGTTTTATTCAAGGTAGAGAGTTTTAACGGTACCTTGCTCTAACAAAAATCGCGCTACGTTGCCCCATCATAACTTTATTTATATAAAACTTTCCATTATATGTACTAATTTTGTTCATATTACATATTTCTAGTCATTCCGAACCATTTCGGCATCACTTTTTTTTTTTTTTTCCTAAAAATATAGAAATTTCCTAGGGCAGCGCATTTGCTTAGTTTCCACATGCGTGTACGCCGTCATTTTGCGAATTTTTCCGCGATTCATCACAAATTATAGGGTGGGGACAGGAAAGTAAAAATTACATTGCCAGGTGTGCCAAACGATTCTCTTCGCTTTGGTAATGACAGGCAAAAAATATTTTCGAAACTTGAAAAAGAAAAAAAAATTGCCCCAGCGCCGGCAAAAATATGGATATTTTTTGGTTCGGCGCATTTGCTTAGTTTCCACAGGCGTGCATGCAGACATTTTGCATATTATAGAAATGAGTCATAAATCGGGAACCGGTGGTCAGATTGGACTGGAAATTGTTTTATTCTTCAAGTTAGAGCATTCTAGCGGTACATTGCTCTGACAAAAATTCAGTTACAATGCGCCGTTCTTGCTTTGTTACGATAACAAACGGACAAACCAACAAACACACAGAAAGGAGATAAGCCTTTGCGGAGCGGCAATTGCAGACTGCGTATATCATGGACAGGGATTTATCAAGTGCAACTGCTCGAGATTTTGCCAAGACAGCCATTGCAAGTGCTGTAAAAATAACAGCCTGGGTAATAGTCAATGGAAATGCTGCTCTGCATGTAAGAAGTAGTCTGAGTGACATATATCATCACGGTAACTAAAGGTCAAAGACTGAACTGATCTTGAAAAATAAATAAAAATCGCAGTACAACGGACAAGTACCAATAGTTACATTCATTCCCCGATCTTCTTTTCTTAACCTCACTGACCAAATAACCTGCGTCTGTTTCAAGATTTTGGAAACTCGCCGAGAAAGTAATCGGTTATTTTACAAAGTCCCCGGTTTTTCTGGGACTTTATGAATTCATCCAGAAGACATCGCTAGTTTTCCAAACCATCTGTTTTCCAGAGATTTTGCAAAGTAACCGGACCCTGACGGTGATTTTATACTGTCACCAGGTTTGCTGAGAGAGAGAGAGAGAGAGAGAGAGAGAGAGAGAACAGCGGGGCAGGAATACCACTGACGGTGTTCCGTATCAATATCACGACATTTTCGTCTAACAGCTGTAGTCATCATGACTGCAGGTGTTGGTCGAAACGTCGTAATAATGATATGGAATACCGTCAGTGATGTTGCTGGCCTGCTGTATCAACTGTTTATACTGAAACATCATTGAATTAAACCTATCTGTGTGTGTGTGTGTGTGTGTGTGTGTGTGTGTGTGTGTGTGTGTGTGTGTGTGTGTGTGTGTGTGTGTGTGTACTGAGTCACGATTGTAGTGGTGGTGGGGTAGGGTAAGTATAACACAACTTTTGAAGATGGGCGTGGGTTGTTAAATTAGATTTTTCTTTAAAGTTTTATGTGAGAAGGGAGGATAAAAAAAAGGGTGTTTGGCTGGGCATGAAGTTCCCATTTCGTTCCGATTACATTTAAGTGCTTTAATTCAGCTCTGTGAATCCCACCAGTAACATTTTTTTAAACGTTGTACCACAGACTTAACTTTTTTTTCTGCAATGCAGCTAACTTTAGTCTATCCTCCTATATTAACTGAAAAAAATAGCCACAGCTAAAAGATTAGAGAGGTACTGTACATTATATAGTACATTAAATATAAAGTAACACAGTGGATTACTTGAAACTATGTTTTATAATATGGGATTTGCACGCGTATAACATAGGTGGGCATGACATTCATGTTCAAGCCGTGCTTAGTAGGCCGAGGAATACTGCTTTGTTACTGAAGAAGTGACCCGCCCCCACCCAGTGCTTCACTTGCACCGGAAGAAAACACTCTAGAGCGAAGGGTGAGAATGACAAGTCGAAAATCGTGTTACTTGAGTGGCAGTGTGTGTGAGCGAGTCTGTATAATTATGTCCTCCATGGAACTCTGAAAGACTGCGAACATGTGTGAACAATGGAAATGACATACTGGTTTACCCACTTAAGTGTCCACCCCAAGGAGGGATGGAACCCTGTCTGGGGGGTTTGGTAGATACGCGCCCTACCCACCTGAACAGGGGAGGCTCCAATGAATTAGTTAATTGTTTTGATAAAGTGTTAATATGCAGTAAAGACCGGGGCTTAATAGCCCTTTTGGGCACCTGGCGAAGTTCCTAATTATGCATATACTTAAAAAATATGACCTATAAATCTACCAGCCAGCCAAGACTGGAAGAAAAGAAAGTAAAAACATTATTAGGTCGGGGCTTAAATCAGCTGCATAATTAAGTTCTAAACTCTCCCATTCTCTTCCATTCCCGGGGATTATATGAGCAAGATATTTTCTCACATGGCACATATTGCAGAGAACACCGGGAAAGGCTTCAGTTTAGAGGTTAATATTTTCACTGACGCTAACACTAATGAAATCAGCAGTCATTTTTCAATATACTTTCCTCAATCTAATACCACTGGAATCAGTAGTCATCTTAGGTACCATATTACTCTCCTGTGGGCTGGGGACTGTTGCATCACGGGTTAGATTAAGGCTGCAACAAGAAATAGTTTGAGAAGTAGCATTACGTAACACCGCTTCCACTGCTCTTCCATATGGCCTCACAGACACGTCATAAAGAAGACCCCCATTAACACAGTAACATCAGGTCTGTGATATCCCAGGCATATCACAGAACAGATGATGGGCATTAATGCTCAATCGCCAGGTGATGTGTGAAGGATGTTGGGGTCAGCCTTGCATGGTAAGTTAAAGGTGGACAACTGGACTTCGAGAACAAACTTCATACCCTGTTCACACAGATGCAAAATAAATAAAAATAAACAATCATAACTGCGTTCACTGTGTGGAAAAATGTACACCATGGTGATAAAAATAAGATGTACCGCGTCCCTTGTACCAAAGTGGGATTATGGTTTCATGCAACTTACTCCTCTTTCATTTAATAGGCGTGTATCGGTGACAATGGAGACATTTAATTAAACCAAAGAACTTTATCATTACTGCGTAACAAATGTTGAGTTTAGATGGAGGTCACACAATCCCTTTAAAGCAGTAGCATAAAAAGTGTGAGATGGGATGAGTTCAGAATAACGAGTCTGCTCGGATTACTTCTGAAGTGGTGCTTAATGGCCCCCTCTCCCTCGCATTACACTGACCCCACTCGTCCCTTTAGAAACTGACCTCCTCGTCTCCCTGCCTTATATCGACTTCCCTCTCTCCCTGCCTTATACTGACCCCCCCCCCCTGCCTTCCTGCCTTATACTGACCTCCCTCTCTCCCTACGTTAAACTGGCGTTTCCTTACTTCATCATACAAACTATTGACTCCCTCCCTGTCTCATACTCACATTTTCTTGTCATCATAATAACTGTTGACTCTCTCCCTGTCTCATACTCACCTTTTCTTGTCTCTCCTATCCTAACCCTCTGATTGCCTTATACAAACCTCTCCCTACTTCATCAGCATGATCTTTCCTTTACTCTCTCTCACTGACTTCCTGTTCATCATCCTTACTCTCCCACACTAACCTCTCCTTCCCTCACACTGATACCTTTACTCCCTTCCTCTCTCATACTGACCCACTTCCTCCCTCCCTCACACAAACACTCAGTCCCTCCTTTCCTCATATTGATTCGTGTCTTCCCTCCTTTCCTCCCTCATACTGAATCCCTCCCTACCTCCTTAATACTATAATACAACCCTTTCATTTCTTATCACACAGATCTCTTTTAGTTTCGGAATTCCTTTTCCAGTATCATTCTGTATTAAAATCATTTTCATGTAAAGGTATCATTTTCTGTGATATTATTAACTTTCAATATCATGCTCCTTAACACACACACACACACACACACACACACACACACACACACACACACACACACACACCAATTTCCAGAAACTCTCTCTCTCTCTCTCTCGTCCTTACAAGCCCCCACAGTGCCCCACAACCCCCTCCAGCCGACCAAATTGTTGCATAAGCAGGTGAAGTAATGGACACTGTGAGAGAGGACTGAATTCGTTTTATTGCACCGGATTGCAAGGGTTGTTACAGAACGCAGAATTACAGGGAACTCCTTAATATAACTTAGACTGAAGTGTATGTTTGTTGTGTTTCTGTTTTTCATGCATTTTGTTTGTACTGTACGTCCGTCATGTATTAAAGATGACAATCATACCGTTGCCGTCAATACTTCCTTGTTGTTGTAATTTGTGGATTTTAGAAAATGATAGCGTTCTGGTGAAAATAAACAATTAGTGATTATTATGTACATTATTTTGTATAATGGTATCCGAATCCAGCTACTGGCAATACACTCCATTCCCTGTCGTCCAACTGTTCTTCATTGCAGTCTCACCAAGGACACACTGTTTTTGAGGGATCTCACCCTGAGAATATCCTCAAAATATCGAAAAATGAAAGAGTTTCTACAACTTTCCCAGCAAGTATATTCAATATTTTAAACCCTTATTATGACAGACGGCTACTGGCAAACAGTGCAGTAAAAGTGTTAACGCACTTTAACGTTTGTGCGCCTTGTTGCCACAGGAGACATAATGAGTCTATTGTTCATTTTTTCTTGTCACATATATTTACTGGATCTGTAATCTGATCTGAGATTTCTGTTCATATGCGATCAGTTTTGTGAAGAATTTTAGGCAGAACGCTTCCACCTGACGGGCAGCGAACTGTATTCTCAGGTGTGGTTCACATAACAAAGATATCACATAACTGCGCTCAATCATCCAATCATGTTTTCTTCCTTACAGCTTACTGATTTGGCAACATTTTCTTTTAAATCCATGCTCAGTGACGTTTAAAAGATTACCACGTATGTAGCAACATAAATCCATGATCAATGGGTCAATGCTCCACAGGCAAGATTGGATGAATCAGAGAAAGATAGATTTTGGGATGATCTAATACGTGTAGTGGGTGGTATGCGGGATGATGAGATAGTGATTTTGGGAGGGGACTTAAATGGTCATGTAGGTGAAGCAGCACAAGGTTATGAAGGAGTGCATGGGGGATGTGCGTATGGTCTAAGGAATGCAGAAGGGGAAAGGATACTCGAGTTTGGGGAGGCAGCGGACATGATTGTGTGCAACACATATTTTAGGAATAGAGACAGTAGGTTAATTATGTATGAGTCTGGGGGAAATAGCAGTCAGATAAATTATTTTCTGGTTAGGAGGGCCGACAGGAGGTCAGTGAGGGATGTTAAAGTTATAGGAAGTGAGGAGTGTGTGCAGCAGCACAAACTATTGATTTGTGATATGGTGCTTAAAGAACAAGTGATGAAAAAGAGGACTTATGTACCTAGGAGGAAAATATGGAAGCTGAAAAACCTAGTAAGAGATGCCTTCTATAGCGAGTTGAGGAGAGTGGTGGCTGAACAGGGAGCTGTAGACAGAGGCGTTAATGAACAGTACAGAGCCCTCAAGAACAATTTCTTGAGAGTTACTGATGTAACATGCGGCTGGACAAGAGGACCACCAAGACATAAAGTAACTTGGTGGCGGGATGAGGGTGTAGAAGCTGCAATTAAGGAGAAAAGAAGGCTTTTCCGGGAATGGAAGAAGGGTGGTAGCAAAGAGGAATATTTGGCTGCCAAGCGTAGGGCTAGAAGAGAGGTATACAGGGCAAAGTCTGAGTCACAGAGACAATTACTTGATAACCTAAATCATGGGGAAAGGAAAAATATATTTAGGGAGCAGGTCAGGTGAAGAGGGATAATCGGGATATCATAGGTGAGCAGTGTGTGAAGAATGATGAAGAAAGGGTAGTGGTGAACAGTGAGGATATTAAAGATGCATGGAGAAAGCATTATAACCGGTTGTTGAATGAGGAGTTTGACTGGGACAGGGAAGGTTTGGAGCCAGCAGATCCAGTGTCTGGCCCTTGGCCATTGATTGATACTGCTACTGTGAGTGAGGCAATAGGCAGGATGAGGGTGGGGAAGGCAGCAGGTGTGTCTGGGTTGACTGCCGATATGTTGAAGGCCTCAGGCGATATAGGGATGAGTTTAGTCACTGACCTGATAAATAGGATTATTTATGAGTGTGTTGTCCCAGATGATTGGCTGAAGAGTGTAATTGTAAATGTGTATAAAGGGAAGAGTGATGCCCTAGAAAGAGGAAATTATAGAGGTATAAAGCTTTTAGATCAGATAATGAAGGTAATGGAGAGAGTTTTAGAAGGTATGATTAGAGAAAGAGTGAATATTGATGAGATGCAGTTTGGGTTTATGCCAGGTAGGGGGACCAATGATGCCATATTCATTGTGCGACAGCTTCAGGAAAATATATTGGTAAGAGAAGGGATCTTTATTTTGTTTTTGTTGATTTGGAAAAGGCCTTTGACAGAGTCCCTAGAGAGGTGGTGAAGTGGGCAATGAGAAAGCTTGGCTTGGAGTAGTGGCTGGTTAGGGTGGTTATGGCCATGTATGTGGGTGCTCACACCCGGGTGAGAGTGGGTGGAGATTTGAGTGATGAGTTTTCCGTGAATGTTGGTGTGCATCAGGGGTCAGTCTTGAGTCCCATGTTGTTTATCATGGTACTTGAAGCCCTTTCACGTGACTTTAGAAACGGACTCCCGTGGGAGTTCTTGTATGCTGATGATTTGGTGTTGATTGCAGAGAATGAAAGGGAGGCGGAGGAAAGGTTTGGGAAGTGGAGAGATGGTATGGGGCAAAAAGGTTTAAGGGTAAATGCAGATAAAACAAAAGTGATAATATCTAGGGTTGGTGGCGGTACTGTCAAAGACGAGGGAGAGTGGCCATGTGCAGTTTGACACAAGGGCGTGGGAAGTAATTCCATCTTGTGCGGTGTGTGTGATAAATGGGTGCATAAGAGGTGTAGTGGTATCAGAGGTAGACTGCGAGATAATGCTGATTTTATGTGTACGGCGTGCCGGGGTGAGCAGGTGGAGATTGTCAGACGTGAAAGGATTGAACTTGCTGGTGAATCTCTTGAGTGTGTGGAAGAGTTTTGTTATTTGGGAGACATGTGTGCTGGAGGTGGGGCTGGAGCTAGCTCTGTGGCTAGGGTGAGAAGTGGTTGGAAGAAGTTCAGGGAGCTCTTGCCTCTCCTGACTTTAAATTTGAGAGGGCTCTCCCTACATGCTAAGGGGTCTTTGTATGCAGCATGTATTAGGAGTGTAATGCTGTATGGCAGTGAGACCTGGGCAGTGAAGGAGGAAGATATTCGCCGGCTCAGACGTACAGAAATGACAATGATTGGGTGGATGTGCAGTGCGTCCCTGCGTCCAAGGCCTGGAGGGGCTGGGTTTACAATGAAAGAGTTGAGAGGTAGGATGGGACTGGAGTGTATTGGTGTTGTGATGAGGAGAGGTAGATTGAGGTGGTTTGGACATGTGGAGAGAATGGGGGATGGTAATTGGGTGAGGAAGGTGAGAAGTGTTAATATTGGGGGTGGGGTTATGAGTGGTAGACCGAGAAAGACATGGGACGAGGTCCCTTAGGGTTAAGGGACTGAACAGGGAGGCTGCAATGGATCGTGCAGCGTGGAGAGCCGCCATTAGGCGACCAAGGCCGACACATGCAAGCATGTTGGAGCCTTTAATAAAAACGAAAACGAAAAACGAATGATGTTTAAATAACTACCATGTAAGAGGTAACACATTAAAACTTTAAACACCGATTTTATTATATATATATATATATATATATATATATATATATATATATATATATATATATAGATAGATAGATAGATAGATAGATATATTGTTACGGAACAGAGAAAGATAATGTACACTTTAAATGAGAATGCTAAAAATCACTACTGTCCCGTAAAGTTCCAGGTTCAAAACAAAAGAGTTAGGTAAAATTACAAGTTAAAGTTTAATGCTCAAACTAACAACAAAACATTCAGGACTCATAAGATAATGTAATGGCAAATAAACAGGTTAAATATATGGTTAACTGCAATAGCCTCTATTAACACGAAATTAGCAAGAATAAATTTATCTAAGTCAGCCCTGATAAAAATGAGATATCAGATAATACTCAGTGAATGCCAGATAAATAATTACAGATACAAACTATTATCAAAAATGACTGACATAAAGAACCCCACACGAATTACAAAAACTTCACTAGGCCTACAAATTAAACTTATGCTATACAGTACAAGAAAAAATGCAACAACAGTTATACTCAAATTACACACAGCTGCTAGATGTTTGGAGATTTCTTGAGCACTCACAATAATAATATCTGTACAGGGGAGGACAGAGATGTGAACAAAATGAGGAGCAGATCTAAGTGGCAATGATGCAGAGACTGAGCTCATTATATAGGGGCCAGGAGAGCTTGATACAACTTGTAATGAGGACGCGCAAATGAAGCCATGGGGACAAAGAGATGACAATCCCGCAAAGTATAACAGAGATGTCGACTTACTCTACTATAACGGTAGAAGGGGGGGACTGAGGCAGAACACGCTCGTGATCAAACATGCAGCAACTGTGCGTTAAAATTACACAAAGGATGATGAAATCATAGGCTATGTAACAATATATATATATATATATATATATATATATATATATATATATATATATAATATCACTTCGAAATTTACATGTGTTCTGTTATGTTTCCGCCGATTTAAATGAAACTTTCACTGGTTATAGTACACACAATGTTCTGTTAGACAAAAAATGAACTGGGGCTGGTGTTCAAGCAACTAAGATAACGTAGGCAGAATAAAGCACAATTATAATGTATGATTTATTAGTTTTGGTTTCAGGTTAAACCAAGAGAATTCTTATTATTTCAAATGAAAACAGATTGCCCTTAGTAGCATTTTTATCATAAACATTTATAAACAGCTCTGGTTATCACTTCAAACGAAGCTGGAGGATATGTATTCATTCACGTTAGTTTGTGCGCAAAATTTCAAAAACTTTCGGATTTCAAAAAAATCTGTTGGACAGGTGGGCACTGGCTCACGGAAGAGCTGATTAGATTTTGAGGTGGATCCGGATCCGGATGCAGTTATAAATCATAAATTTTACTGGCGTCGGCAGAGATTCTTTTATAATGCGTGAAGGAGAATTGTGGTATCGATGTGGATGTGACAGAACGCGTTAGGAGAAATACACTGAGGTGGTTTGGCCATGTGGAGACGATGGAGAGCGACAGACTAACGAGGAGAGTGTATGCGAGTGAGATGGAGGAGGGTAGAGAGAGGGGAGGAGGCCGAGGATGAGAGAGAGGGATGGAGTGGAGAGGTACAGTATATGAGAGAGGGGTGTGTGAGCTGGGAGCAAGGCAGTGAAGTGGCACTGGACAGGGCGACTTGGAGGAGATTTGTCTGTGGTCACCCCTTACGGGACTGAGGCGTCTGGCAATAGACAGACAGACAGATAGATACTGCGTAAGAGGATAGACTAAGACCGTGTAATTAATTACCTTCGCCAATGGCGTTGGACGGAGGCTGGTTTACAAATCATAAATTATATTGGCGGTGGCGGAAGTATGTACCCTCTGAGTGCTTTCTAATTTGGAAATGACATAGGCAAAACCTAATGAATACAAGGCCTTGTGAAAAAAAAAAAAACTATAATAGACGCCCATAATCCACCCACAAACTCTGAATGACCTGGAATGATTGGTATCTGGGATCAGTCACTGTATTTTAATTTTCAAGGTTTGTACTAAGAATGGGGCAGAGTGTTTCTGATGAATATGAATGAAATTTGTTTTGTATGCTTACTTTCAAACAATGGGAAAATAGCTGAAATTTCACTCAAAACAGTCCAGTAAGAAACAATCCTTGACGATATGAAACCAAGACTACTGATTAAAACTGTTTAGATGTAGGCAATTGAAGCTAAATTCCTCTGGCCTGGAAAATTAGGGAAAACTTTTCTGAAAACAAAAGACTTTTAATCTCAAGAAGGACTGGTAGGTCAGCCAACATATATAAAATCCTGTCCAGTCTGACGGGAATCAGAATAAAAAAGTGAAGATTTCCCCTGCCCATAATGGATCAGGGAGGACACTGTTGTAGCCATATATAAACTGAATAGTACCATCTGATGGGAGTCTAACAGTAAAAGTTCCCCCATTCGGGAAAATGTAAACTCTCTCTCTCTCTCTCTCCTTGCTATTGTTCATCCTTGTTACCCCCCTCTCTCGTCATTCGTCTTCCCGGCTACATTCCACTGGCCTGGTCTAACATTCCCTGTCATCGTCCATTCCGTGTGTCACCAGCCAGCTTGCTACAGTACTTCTCAGTATCCCACAGTCGTCAGCCGTAAACAATGTCACAATGTAGCTATGGGTACAATACTGGGAAATAGTTACTGTGTTGCTGTGGTACCCCTATAGTGAGATGTCCAAAAATAGCTGCTAATATTATGTAGCTGGTAATTATGAAGTGTGCAGCTAAATTCTGAAATACGGGGGAGGGAGAGTGATTTAATGGATGTGGAAGATGTGCAGATTGTCCTGGGAGGGAGGCAGAGTTTCAGACGACTGGAAATCCGGTATAATACTTCACCTACGGGAAGAAAGTTGGCAGAGAGAAGTGTTCGGCAATTCCAAGGAGATTTGTCTTCTTAGTGTAATTGGAAAAACATATGGTAGGATATGTGTCGACAGTCAGGGAGATGGCCGATAAATTCCTTGGCGAGAAACAAGGGGTTTTAGGAGAAGAATATGTGTACACCAAGTATTCATATTAAGATGTGGTGAAATAATATTTGATAAACGAAAGAATTTTACACTGCCTCTATGGATATGGATAACAGTATGACGGAGTAGACAAGCAAGGAAAGTGGAAAAGCTTGAAAATGTACTGAGTTGATGATAAAGTGCTGAATGCTATGAAAGCGCAAGGGCCACGAACCATGAAGGAAGTGACTGAGTTCTTTCAACTGAAATCTGGACTGACTCGGGGATGCGTCAGGTCTCCATGGTTGTTCATTGTAAGGGATGGTATCATAAAAGAAATACAAGTAAGGAAGTAGATACTGGAGTGTTCTTAGTAAGACAGAGAAGAGTTTAGAAAAAGTATTGTCGTTTACTGATGATACGCCATTGTTAAGTAACAGTGAGTGAGAGTTGCAAGGCTTGGTGAATACGTTTGGAAGAAATGAAATCTAAAAGTGAATGTAGGTAAGTGTAAAGATAACTCTTCAAGAAATGAAGTTACCGAGTGCACAGTGAGGCTGGATGTCTAGGAAATGGAGAATGCAAGTACTTTAAAATATTTAGGTAGTGTGATGAACAAGGATTGAAATTTAGTAGATAAGTGCATGGAAGAGTATTACATGGAAGAAAGGTTGTTTGTTCGCAGAGAGCAGTGATAAGGAACAGATCTGAGCAAGGAAATAAAAAAGTTGCTTCATGACAATATTGCGATTCCCACTGTAATGTGTGGAAATGAAGCTTAGACCCTGTTGGAAAGACACAAGTCAAGAGGGAAGCAGTAAAAATGAGTTATTTGAGGAACATTTGGATTTACATGGACAGACGGACACACACACAAAAGAGTGTTGTGCTGTTGCTGTGGATGTGTTGGAAAGCAGTACAAGTATCCTGAAATGGAATACTGATTTCTGGCAGTTTCAGTAGCCTGTCTCGTGTAACCTGGCAGACATTTTCAACCACCCAGAATCCCCAATGATGATTTCCAAAGATAGGTTTTCGTGCGCGCGCTCATGTGTGTGTGTGTGTGTGTGTGTGTGTGTGTGTGTGTGTGTGTGTGTGTGTGTGTGTGTGTGTTCCCATTCTATCTCATGAACGGCTTGACCTACCAACATGAAACCTTCAGCGTATCAAGATATGGCCAAAATCTTGGACTTGGCTAATAGCATATTCTGGCGGGCGATTAGCATTCCGTCCCGAATGTTTTTCTTTCATTGCCTTTTCTTGTTTCGCTTTCATTCTTCCTCCTTTTGCCTTCCTTATTTTTCTTATTATTTTTCCAATAAACGACATTTCTAAAAGTCAAAAGCTTTTTTTTTTTTTTTATAACCATAATGGTTTTTTCAATTATCTTCTCAGTAAGACCAGACGATTTCAGTCTCTCCGTAGATGTTTCTTATCTGAATTTCTGTGCTACATAATTTTACTCAGCTTCAACCATTCACTACGATGACGCCTTTTCATATTTTATTCATATCAGTCTACCCCATGACAATTTTCTCCTGTAAAGAAAATCCCTCCCTCGCAGTCAGGGGATTCAGGGAGAAATTGTAGTAAAGAAATTAAACTGAACGAAACAATTTTGTACCAATCTTGTTCTGGGAAAACTTGTGGAGAGTTGATAACATTTTAGGTCCCTGAAGTTAGACAGCCATGGAAATAGTTTCAAGTGAATTCGAAAAGTTTTGGTCATAACGAAGTGGTTATGTTGAGAGAGAGAGAGAGAGAGAGAGAGAGAGAGAGAATACATAGGAGTAAACAGGAAGGGAAGTACAGATAACATGCCTGTTGGCCCATGACAAGGTTATCTGCTGGAAAAAATGACTAATTCTGCTAAGATCTAACCAACGTGTAAGAAAAAAAGTTAGAAAAAGGGAAGGCTCTCTCCCGCCCACCAAACCACCCGGTTTAATCGGCAAGAAAAAAATAAATAAAAAACATGCTTGTTAGAAAGAACAAGCATGGAAATTGTACGGGGGAGGCAAAAGAGAAACGTTTAGTAATATTTTGCACACGATCAGACAGACACGGGTGAAAACATGACCTCCGCTTAACATCACTGGTGGAGGTAACAACAAAAACACCACCACCACCACAACACCACCACCATGACCACCACCAGCAGCCTGCCTCCTTCGTCCTTGTACTGCTGGGTATTTAATGTCCCGTGTTTTAATAACAACCCCTCCCCTCTCCACCATCTCCATCCCCGTCATGTATCTTTCACAACCCAAGGGCCCGACAAATATTAGTTGTTTTTTTGCACCCGCGCTCACGAAGTCAGCGAGTGTTATCTTTGAACGGTGTGTGTGTGTGTGTGTGTGTGTGTGTGTGTGTGTGTGTGTGTGTGTGTGTGTGTGTGTGTGTGTGTGTGTGTGTGTGTGCGTGCGTGCGTGCGTGCGTGCGCTCGCGCGCGCGCGTCAACAAAATAGCTCAAACCGTTTTCATCCTATTTTAATCAAACTTGTTGGAAGGACTGAAGGCTACAAGTAATGATTAAGATGGGGCAGACGTCATGAGGCGCTTAGCCGCGGTGCTCACCTCCGTAACATAGGTCTTTGAGATTGTGGGGGGTTATTTACCAAATATTCTGGTATACAAGGCCACAGCATCATCTTGGCTACCACAGGTACCTCCCCTAGTTATTACCCTACGTACTTGTTTTACCTGCCAACCTACAAAGGGTGCATGGATGCCCGAGTCGAGCGACGCCAGCTGCCCGCACCAGGATTCGAACTCTGGCGCTTACGGGACGACAGTTTCGCAGTCAGCAATGATAACTACTCAGTCACCGCGGCGACACAGAGGAAATTTTTTTTTTTAAAGGACAATAGGTCAAGGTCAATGTCATAGGGCTAGGTCAAACCTTAACTTAGCAAATTTATATATATATATATATATATAAATATATATATATATATATATATATATATATATATATATATATATATATATATATATAAAATCCAGTTTAGACCAAACTTACGTCAATGGTTGACGGTAAGGCAAGAATAAAGGGATTCATTTTGAGATTAATCAAAGGTCAAGGTCACAAGAAATGGTTACATAAGAAGAGAGGGTAACTGCAGTAGGCCGGTTGGCCCATGCTAGGCAGCTCCTGGAAGAGCAACTGAACTACTATAATGAGATGAGGATAGCAAAGATGAAGGCTCTCCCCGGCCCTCCAAACCCTCCAGCCGAAGCCGGCAGGAAAAAGTCAGAAAGAACACCACGCAGTATAGAAAAACTGGCAAGAAATGGTTGGATAAGTTCAAGCCGTGCATTTGGGGATCATAACAGGATTTTGACCAAAGTTGGTGACATGATTAATGGGCAGGCAAGAAGCAAGCATATATTTTTTTGAAGAATAAATTAAAGATCAAGGTCACAATGCAAGGTTAACTTTAAATTTTTATCCTCTGTATACCACTCTTCATGGAAGTTTAAGAGTCAGTCAAGAACGATGTGATTCAATTTTGAATAGTCAAAGATCAAGGTGACAGGGCGGACTCAAAGTTCGGACCTGTGTAGCTGTGTGTGAGCAAAATAAGCAACAGTTTTGCCATTAAATGGATCATACTTGGTGGGTGAGTTTAGAATCACCCAAGTTGTTGACTTATTGCATTTGAGAACAAAGGTCAAGGTTATATGGCAAAGTCAACTCCAACGGTTTTTATCTAATGTAGACTAAAGGGCTCAGGAAGGGTTCAGGCTAAAACAAGGCTAAAGATATTCATATTGAGAATCATTTGATGGCCAAGGTCACATGAAGAAATGAAAGGTAAAGGTCACTGGACAAAGTCAACTCAAACAGTCTTCATCTGAACCAAAGTAGGTGGAAGGGTTAAGGGTCAGGTATGAATGAAGCAAGTCGATCTTGATTAATTTGCCGAAGGTCAAGGTAACAGGTTAAAGTCAAATATTCTGCCCTCAGGCCAATTGCTGGGGGCAGGTGTCTGAGTGTTCCTCTTTGTTTCATTTTCCACGGAAGACATTTTGTTTAACACTCCTTTTCCTGAGTTAGAAACTCTTTGCAATATCCCTTTCACTCAGATATGTGATATTATTTCCCACCATCACAGCATGTATTTATGCATCTTAGGTGAGACCCCCTTCAGAGACAAGTTAACCTGTTCGCTAAATGCAGTGTACTCGGTCACAACGCCAGTGACTTGCAAGAATTAATTATTGTCGCTTTACTGAAGAACTGATTGATATTGCTTTCAGTCACAGCACTACGAGTCCTTAATCTGAACGAAAGTGCATGGCTATAGCGGAAAATAATATATGAAAAACGCCATCATACTACCAAAGGTTAAATGACGAAATTCCAACCAAAACTCTCAGAAATGTTATGGTTAATGAGGAAATATAAAGCCGGGTTAAATTTACTTCCTCTCAGTCCCCAAGCTTAGACTCTAATAAGGATTTCTGGACGCATTTTGGCATTATACTTTAAGCTATTACTCTGTTCTTTTTATTGTGGGGCCGGATCGGGTAAGTGCAAAGTCACCTTCCAAGAATAAAATGTGGCTGAAACTACCATTCTTGGTGTCGTGTCGAAGTGGAATGCAGGAAATATGTTGTGGCGTATTACTCCGAAATCAGGTGCCTGGGAAGAATGCAGGGGATGAGGAATATAATGTAACAGCATTAAACCTCAATACATAAATACAAGCAAAATAACCATTGTACACTAAAAGAAACTAAGAAGATAAATATTAGAGAAAGACCGCCTTGCAGCACACAGCAACATAATCACAAGAAAAGATCACGAACAGCACAAACTGCAGCATCAGCATCAAACAACAACATAAACGTCACACACAAACAGAAACACTTTACTAACATTACAAGATTCTATTACCAAAATAAAAATCATATAAATACAGCAACATACATAATCGCAGGCAGCACAATGATAGAGAAATACGGTACACACACACACACACAAAGAAGCACCATACACACCAAACAGAAATAGCAGACAAGAAAAGCATAGCCTCAAGCGCAAGCAAAACTGACAGAGTCCAGTGTGCTTTATAGTGGAAGGGAGGAAGCATGAGGTTGTATAGTAAACGAGGACATAACACTTCACTCTAACACACGACCATACACATTACATTACCACACACAACACTATAGTATTACATTTTACCGTACTACCTCACATTACATTGTACCGACCCACAGTCCAGTGTTGGAGTGGGGTATCAGGCAATTTACACCACATTCCCCTGTCTAAACACAACCCAGACATCACAGCTTTACCTGGGGACAAATCACACACCAAACTGACATCCTTGCCACGTAAATTACAACGCTGACACGCCACCAACACCACCACCCACCACACCACTACCTCACTACCACACTGCCACCACACCACTACCTCACTACCTCACTGCCACCACACCACCACACTACCAGGCCAGAATCACGACTCCATAAAATTGAGCGAGTATAATTTATTTCCGAGATGAACTTCGCCCTCACGCTGAATGAATGAAAGGTAGCACGCTCAAGTGAAGGTGGTTGTCACAAATCAAATTCGCGACATTTCCCTTTTGTGAGAAGCCACGAACTATTAGTGGAAAACTCACTGTGTATCGTTCAGTTAACCGCTCATTCGGACGGAAGCTTTGTCAAATCAACTTTTCATTGTCATACGTGATCGTCTTTATGTTAGACATTAGCGCTTCCGCTGAGCGATTTGTTTTGGGCGCGTTTCGCTCACTCGACCGTTAAAAAATGCGGCCTAGCACTCCCTTCATTTTCCCACGACTTACTCAGTCCAGTTGTTGCTGTGACGGAGAGAGGTCCTGTGCCAGCAGTGTGAGAGGTCAGCTAGTACCCAAACTCCACTTCACAGTTCTCCAGTGCTCCCACCCTTAGTTCAGCTTGGGGTGATACACAGCATTCATTGACCAGTATTTCCTTTTTGTATATTCCTAGACTTAAGAGTTTAATTAAGGTGTTTTTCCTAGGCATAAGTATTTAGCTTTTGCGTGAGTGAGTGAGTGCGATCTCATTAATTTGATTTGAAATGTAACGTTAAATTTATTTTTGTAATCAATAAATTTAACAGTTCTTTTTCTTGAGCTTAATGTAATGTAAACTCTTGTTTCATTTCTCCACAATTAAGCTTATTTTCCATATAGCTCCTAGCTTGCATAAACGTCTTGCTATTCAAAACTGGTACTTAGGCCAGTCTTGTATTAAACTTAAAATCCGTTGTGCCTCCTAGGAGTTAAGCATCAGCAAGAACCTGATATTATTATTAGTATTAGTTATTTATTGTCAGGGGTGAAGTAACTTTCTCCAGAGGCTAACAGTACTAAAAAAAAAAACAGCAATTGAGCAATTAGTCTCTGTTGTGTACTGTTGAGGAAGTTTATAAATTCTCGTTTTTAGAGAATCGTGCGAAGAAGTCAGCGTAAAGTAATCGTTGCTTGATATAGTAAGACAATCATTGTCCCTGCTCTTCAATATTATTGAATATTATTATCAATTTAATGATATTTAGCATTTATTTAAAAACCTCGTGAAATTTTAAAAACCCCATGACAATTGGCGACCTCATTCCAGGATATTAACTCCTAGCTCTAAAGCTATTCACGAGATAGTACTCACTCGTTCATATTTAGGAATTTATCATTAAAGTTTATAGGCACAAGTTTACTGGTGTTTACCGTTAATTTAGCAAGTGAAATTTTGCTTTATTTATCCATAGAGTACTTAACTCTATTTAGTACTTTATTTTTGGTAACGCCACACGATTTTATTCGCTCCTGGGAAGTCGCCGTACCCATTGTGTTAATTATTGAGTCTTCCCAGTTATTTGCATTTTTGCTTTATTCCTTTCCAGTAACTAGATAAGACTGGTCACCACTAGCTTGTGTCTGTATTCTTTACTTGTGTTATTAGCATTTGTTGCGAAGCAGTCAGTACTCAGTTTCGGTTTACTTAATAAATTAGCGCCATGGCTACCACTGTATTTTTACAGGAAGCCAAAGAAATGGGTCTTTCGGACCCAACCGAAATTAAAGAGTATATACTCTCACGGCATAATCAGGAGCAGCAGCGTGAGAATGATGCCCGTGAAGAGCGAAAGATTCAGCGCGAATACGAGCGAGAACAGCGTGCATATGAATAAGAGCAGCGTGAGAAAGAGTGCGAATACGAGCGTGAACAACATGAACGCGAGCGGGAACAGCGCGAATACGAGCAGAAACAAAGCGAGCTTGAGTTAGAAAAAGAGCGGGAACAACGGGAATACGAGCGGGAACAACGAGAACACGAACGTGCCGAGCGAGAAGCACGCGAAAAACATGAACTTGAAGTGCTGAAGCTTAAGCGAGATTCCTTGGCTTCAGACACATCTGGTGCAGTTAATCCAAGCTCCACTAGCGCTCTTCCTACACATGTCCTGGCGACCCCACGCATCAAGCTTCCTTCATACAAGGAAAGCGAGCGAATCGAGCCGTACATAGCTCGTTTTGAGGACATGGCAGACATGTATCAACTGGATGAGGCAGCTAAGCGGATCCAATTTCTTAGTTTATTTGAGGGCCCTGCCCTCGATATTCTCCACAGAATTCGTGGAGACAATCTCACGTATGAGATGATGAAAGCTGCACTCATTAAGGCATATGGTCTCACAGTAGACGACGCCAAAGTTCAGTTCATGCGAGCTCGTCTCCAAGATAAGGAGACAGCTGTTCAGTTCCTCGATCATCTCACTGCTTACTTAAATGAGTGGATGGAGAAAGATGAAACTCCTTCCACGTGTGAGGGGATAATTGACCTTATGCTGCGTACACAGCTAGAGAGGTCGTGGCCTGCTGAGCTCATAGCACAGCTTAAGATCTGCCAGGTGAAAGATGCCAGCCAAATGGCAGAAAAGGCTGAAGCATTCTTTACTGCATACGGGTATCACACTCGTAAGCAAAACACCTGGAACAGAAAACCTGATAAATCTGGGAAACCGTCTCAGACTGAACCCCAGCAAAAAGGCCATTCTCAGAATAATGGCCAAGGTCCAAAACCGCAGTGGAAGGACCAGGGGCAAAACACTCAGAAACCTGAGTGGAAGAGGTACAACAAGTACCCTAACCAGCAGCAGTATCAGCCACGCAACCGACCGTCGGGACAAACTTTTTCACCACCAGCTCAAAAGAGGCAGGAAGCAAACGCAGCCTTCATTCCTCAGCAGCAGCATGGTGGTCACGTCCCTCCCAGTATGGGTACTCCCCCACAGTTCACTAGTCCCACAGTGAGAGTGAAACCCCCTCCAGAGATGGCCAATGTTCCATCATCCCAATATAATTGTCAAGGCACAATGTTTGCCGCATCAATTCAGCAGCCTCATGAGTGGCTAGCTGCTTTCTCCACAGGCCCTCCCACAGGTGACAGTACCTTCCTTGTTCAGCCAGGGTTTGTGGGAGACATTCCTGTGAAGGTCCTGAGAGACAATGGTTCCTCAGGTTGCTCTGTTAAGCAGAGTTTAGTTCGGCCTGAGCAGTACACAGGTCGACAGATCCATGCAAACCTTATTGATGGATCAGTGAGATTGTTCCCTGAGGCATGTATCCAGGTGGCATCTCCATTTTATACTGGTACGACACTCGCAGTTGTCATGCCAGAACCTTTATTTGACTTAATTTTAGGCAACATTCACGGAGTCAAGGATAGTTGCTCTGATGACGCTACTCAGACTTCGGCTGCTGCGGTAACACGAGCCATGGCTGAGGCTCCAGACTGTGTCACCCCAGTGATCATTGAATCGCCGCAAGATCTGATGTGTAGTCAGCTTGTTGTGCAAGAACAACACTCTGACCCGACACTTGCTGCCGTGCGGAACAAACAAAAGGGTCGAGTGATTAAGTATTCACGGGGAGGTCGAGCCAAGTTCCTTCGCAAACAAGGACGGCTCTACCGTGAGTCACGAACACCCGAGGGCAAGGTTCGACTGCAGTTTGTCGTCCCCGCCAAGTACCGCCTAGCAGTGTTACAATGGGGTCATTGTTCAGCCTCAGGAGGTCACATGGGCAAAAGGAAGACCCAGGGCCGTATCCGAGCTGACCTTTTCTGGCCAGGGATGGGACGGGACATAGATAGTTTTGTCCGTTCCTGCAGTGTGTGTCAAAGTAACACCACTAATCAGGGATATGTCCTTCCTGTGCCGTTCATAACCACACCTGTAATCTCTGAGACAGTTGAGAAACAGGGTAGTGGTGAAGTGGGTGCAGACCTGACGTCTCGACCATTGGCCCCACAGGACACAGTATGTCCAGGGCCTGTACATACATATTATGTACCGTAGGTTAAAGGGGAAGTTCGAGAGAGAGCTTCGCAGAGGCGACTCGAGGCTATGGAAGACCCAAGTTTGCACAAGGATTCTCAGCACCCCGATACTAATATTAGTACTGTAGGTTAGGGGGGAAGTTCGAGAGAGAACTCCGCAGGGGCGACTCGAGGCTATGGAAGACCCGAGTTTGCACAAGGATTCTCAGCACCCCGATACTAATATTAGTACTGTAGGTTAAGGGGGAAGTTTGAGAGAGAACTCCGCAGAGGGGACTCGAGGCTATGGAAGACCCAAGTTTGCACAAGGATTCTCAGCTCCCTGATACTAATATAAGTACTGTAGGTTAAGGGGGATGTTCGAGAGAGAACTCCGCAGAGGCGACTCAAGGCTATGGAAGACCCGAGTTTGCACAAGGATTCTCAGCTCCCCGATACTAATATAAGTACTGTAGGTTAAGGCACAGGTTGAGGACCCTTGTGCAGTTCGAGGCTATGGAAGACCCGAGTTTGCACAAGGATTCTCAACTTGCCGACACTAATCGTGTGCTATAATTAATGGCGACCTCGAATGTACGAAGCTTAGGCTGTCACTTGTATTTTTCAGCTAGAGCGTACTTTTCGTAGCATGTACTGATTGCTAGGCAGAGAGAGTAATTGTAATAAGAATTTTGTCTCATTAACACTTTTGATGCTCCACCTTAATTGGTTTTGCAGGTACAGCAATGGGTGTAGCAGTTTTGCTGTGCGGGCCAGCTGATCATCTGCCGCACGCTGCCACCTCTTCTTCTCTGCCTTCGTTGTTGCCATGTTATTATTTACTATGTCATTTTACACGTAGGTACAGTTACACTACAACTGTCACACCTATACCGTGTATTACATACACCACGCTACACAACAATTAGTTGTCAGTGTAAATGTAGCGACTTTTCGCTCAGTTTGACCTGAGTACAGGATTTTCACCGTCGTCACGGAGTTTTTCCCTCAAGCTTGCTTCTATTAACGTAAATACGAGGTTTTTTTTCGCTCACTGGCGACTGCGACTTTCTCCTGTAGCAGGATAGCACACACACCACAGTGTGAATCTTGTGTGAATGACTTAGGATGTGTACATATATATATATATCCACAAATTTTTTCCCATAAGGAAAAAATTTAATTTTGTAGGGGCATAATGTCACGAATCAAATTCACGACATTTCCCTTTTGTGAGAAGCGACGAACTATTAGTGGAAAACTCACTGTGTATTGTTCAGTTAACCGCTCATTCGGACGGAAGCTTTGTCAAATCAATTTTTCATTGTCATACGTGATCGTCTTTGTGTTAGACATTAGCGCTTCCGCTGAGTGATTTGTTTTGGGCGCGTTTCGCTCACTCGACCGTTAAAAAATGCGGCCTAGCACTCCCTTCATTTTCCCACGACTTAGTCCAGTTGTTGCTGTGACGGAGAGAGGTCCTGTGCCAGCAGTGTGAGAGGTCAGCTAGTACCCAAACTCCACTTCACAGTTCTCTAGTGCTCCCACCCTTAGTTCAGCTTTGGGTGATATACAGCATTCATTGACCAGTATTTCCTTTTTGTATTTTCCTAGACTTAAGAGTTTAATTAAGGTGTTTTTCCTAGGCGTAAGTATTTAGCTTTTGCGTGAGTGAGTGAGTGCGATCTCATTAATTTGATTTGAAATGTAACGTTAAATTTATTTTTGTAATCAATAAATTTAACAGTTCTTTTTCTTGAGCTTAATGTAATGTAAACTCGTGTTTCATTTCTCCACAATTAAGCTTATTTTCCATATAGCTCCTAGCTTGCATAAACGCCTTGCTATTCAAAACTGGTACTTAGGCCAGTCTTGTATTAAACTTAAAATCCGTTGTGCCTCCTAGGAGTTAAGCATCAGGAAGAACCTGATATTATTATTAGTATTAGTTATTTATTGTCAGGGGTGAAGTAACTTTCTCCAGAGGCTAACAGTACTAAAAAAAAAACAGCAATTAGTCTCTGCTGTGTAGGCCTACTGTTGAGGAAGTTTATAAATCCTCGTTTTTAGAGAATCGTGCGAAGAAGTCAGCGTAAAGTAATCGTTGCTTGATATAGTAAGACAATCATTGTCCCTGCTCTTCAATATTATTGAATACAATTATCAATTTAATAATATTTAGCATTTATTTAAAAACCCCGTGATATTTTAAAAACCCCGTGACAGTGGTGTGGTGTAGTGCTCGGTGTGACGGTGGTGTGGGTGTGGTTCTAGTGGTGGTGTGGGTGTGGTTCTAGTGGTGGTGCGTTGTTGTTGGTAGTATGTAACTGACAGTGGTGTGGCGCCGGTGTGTTTGCGGAGATCTGCTGTTGGTTGTGATTGCAGTGGTGTGTTTGAGGCGGTGGTGTATTGAAGGTTGTTGTGTGCAGCTGGTGGTGGTGTGGTGGTTACTGTGGTCTGGTAGTCGTGACGGTATTTTGGTGTGCTGTCGCTGGTGGTGGTATGATGAAGGTGGTGTGGTTGCTGTGGTGGTGATGGTGATGGTGGTATGTTGACTGTAGGAAGCTCAGAGAAGGCAGAAGTCGAGTATCCGTGGTCGCGGATGTGGACAGTTGTGGTGGTGGTAGTGAGAAGGGTGACGGCTGTTGTAGTGGTGATGGTGGCGGTGAATATCAAGGTGGTAGCAGACAATTTGGGGTACAAGTTTTTCCTCTGTGCTCGTACTCTGTCCTGTAGTGGTGATGATAGTATATGTGAACGCCGTGCTGGTGGTGAGGGTAGACATATCTGAGCTGGGCTGGAAGAATGCTGATGGTGATGGTAGTTTGTGACTGACGGTGGTGGTGGTGGCGATGTTTAAAATGCTGATGGTGAAACTTGGGGAATGAAGTCAATATTTCTACCTTTTTCCTCTCCAACCACATGTAACGTAAATCGGAATACTTATTCGATATTTGTCTAAAAGAACTCCCAGTGGAGTAACACCATCTGATGTTAATTCAAAGTAAACAAGAAGTTTTATACAAAGGAACATAAGGGTTAAAGTGGATCATTCTAATGTTCTCTCTCTTAAATTACTCTATGTTACATAAAATAATCATTACTTGACCTGATTAAAATACCAAGTCCACCACAGCAGCAAAATAGTCTTTCATGAAGCTGTAAATAACTCGACAGTCACATGTAACCAAGAAACCCCATATAAAATAGGCGAGTATTGGCGACAGTCAGCCTAATATCAGTGTGCAAAATTTAAAAAGAAATTATATCCAACCAAGAGAGATATATATTCGTACGATCAGCTGTGAAGGAAGTTATCTGTGGTGAATCTGGAATCAGGAGCGAGAAAAAACATACCAGAGAAGAAAAATATCATCAGCACTGAAGGAAATACACCAAAGAGGAAAAATATAATTAGCAGGGAAGGAAATAATCAAAGGTGAAAAACAGATTCCCCAGTGGAGGAAACTTAAGCTGTGAAGAAACCACGTAAGTGATGAAGATAAAGATAACAGTATTTTCTTCCTGATATCTCTAAATGATTTTCTTTAGCTTAGGAGAGACATTCCGAGAATGAGGGTTTGGGTATGGCCTTCTTTAATCCCGAAATAGGACAGGGCTTACCAAGATTATATAAATCGTCCCTGGCTTAAAAAAGGTTCATCAGCGTAAATTGGTAAGATGTAATAAGGTACTGCGGGAACACACACACACACACACACACACACACACACACACACACACACACACACACACACACACACACACACACACACACACACAGTCATTCAATCAGCTAAGACCACCAACAGTTTGGCAATATGAAAGCATCCTCCACCACACATTGCCTCATTCACCTCCTCGACTTCATGTACCTAGAGTAAAAGAAGATCTCAACAGCACTGGCTTTCACTGACTTCAAAAATGCGTTAGATCTAGTGGACGATAATGTTGCGTTAAATAAGGTACTGGGTACTGGGATGGAGCCGGGCTTGGCAGCGTGATTGGCAGATTTCCTGAGTGGTCGGCAGCATGTGGTAAGGTATCAGGGCGCTGCGTCAATACCCCAGCACCTGACGTGTGTGTACCTCAGGGCACGTGGATGGGGTCTTTGTGCTTCTTAATCCTCATTAACGACGCCTTACCCGACACGCCACACCAGTGGAAGTATGTGGATGACTCCACTATGGGCGTTGTGGTGCACAGCACGGAGCCTGACTACCTCCACCTACAATAACAACTGGACAACCTGCAATCCTGGACTGAAGCCAACAACATCACCATCAACTACAACAAGACAGTAGTGATGCATTTTCACACATCCACCACACCTGTACCACCACTGACTGTCACACTTGGAGGTCACCCACTCCAGGTTGTGGAGGCAACTAAAACTCCTGGAGATTATGCTATGCAACACATACAACTGGAAGCAGCGTATCACCACCATCAATCAGTCGGCTTCCTATCGCCTCTACATATTGCGAAGGCTCAAATCCCTTGGCACGCTGCAGTGAGGTGTATATTCCACATGTTTGTACTCCCCAAGCTAACCTATGCCTCCCCAAGTTGGTTCCCATCAACCAACACAACACTGACGCAACAGCTGGAAAGGATACGGAAAAAAGCCTGCCGTATCATACTGGGTACAGAATACACTGCATACAGAGAAGACTTCAACACCCTGGACATGGCCTCCCTAGGCACCGTATATCAGAGCATTTTGCGGCGATTTAGCGAGCAACTGCTAAATAATCCGAGACACCGGATTACTTCTTTCCTTCCTTCCTCTTGTGTCGTTCTTTCCTTCATTCTTTCCTCTGTCTACGGGTGACACTACACTGAGTGACAAGCCAAATGGTTTCCTGTACACCAGGAAACCATTAACTGCGCTGGTTGGTAACCATATGAAAAAACTATGGCGCCTGGTGGTTTTGTGGGTACTTAAGGCGATCCAGCCGGATTGAGCCTGTGTTGGTTGATATCCAAGGGATGGTTGGGGTTTATTGCTCACGTAATGCCACTCACGGATGAGTGAGGCTGGTTACTCTCATCGTAAATGTCAGGACCAACTTTCCTAGCCCCGGGATCCTACGCTCCTCATTGGGCAACACAGGTTTATATGATGATGAATTACACACACACACACACACACACACACACACACACACACACACACACACACACACACACACACACTCACTAATGTAGGAGCTTTTGGGTCTTGGGTGAGGTGTGGAGGAGTGTTTTTTTGAGGTGTGATGTTGTGGTGTGATGTGGTGTGTTATGGGAAGGTGTTTTTGTGAGGTGTAGTGTAGTGTGGTGTGGGAGGGTTCTTTTGTCAGGTGTGGTGTGGTGTGTTGTATGGTGTGGGAAAGTGTTTTTATGAGGTGTGGTGTTGCGGTGAGGCTTCTCTAAAACTAACGAGAGTGAAGCATTTCGCGTCCAAAAATCATTAATGAGAGACTGAGGGGCAGAGTCGTTCCTAGAAGTTCTCCCTCATCCCAAAGCACGTCACTGGAATCAAAGGCAGCAACACCAACACACCGCATCCCACCCACCACACCACCACCACAACAATATAACACCCCCACACCGCACCCCACCCACCACACCACAACAGTATAACATCCATACACCTCACCCCACCCACTGCACCACCACCATCACAATATAACACCCACACACCGCACCCCATCCACCACACCACCACCACAACAATATTACACACACACACACACTGCAACCCACTCACCTCACCACCATCACAGCAATATAATACACCACCGCACCCCACCCACCACACCACCACCACCACCACAACAACAATATAATCTCAGAGTAATCCGGCGCCAGTTCCCGAATAAAAATCAAATCTTTGGCCTGAGGAATAAGCCAGAGTGAAATCCAACGCACGTGGATTTGGATGTGTGTGACAGGAGACTTGGATCTGAGGGAGGCTGTTGTTACCAGCCGCGATAGCGAAGCTGGTATTGTTTTCAGTTTGTGTATTTGTGTGTGTGTGTGTGTGTGTGTGTGTGTGTCTGTAAGCACAAAAACTTCACAACCGATGAAAATATCATCACAGAATTTTACAGGTAGGTAGTAGGTAGAAAAATAGATCACGAGTTCGAAATTTGCGAAAGTAGGTCAAGGTCTGTGTGTCTGTTACCACGATAACTTCGCAACCGTTCAAGATATCATCACAAAATTATACAGGTGTTCCTCTCTTCCATCCTTCTTTCCTTCCATCCTCTTCTGTCTTTCTATCCTTCATTCTTTCCTTGTCCTTCTGCCTACGGGTAACTTTACACTCCCTCTTCTGTCTTTCGTTTCTTCATTCTTTCCTTTTCCTTCTGCATGTGGATGACTCTACACTGAGTGACAAGCCAAATAGTTTCCTGTACACCAGGAAACCATTTACTATGCTGGGTGGTAACTACATAACCAAATTTTGGCACCTGGTAGTTTAGTGGGTAATTATTGTGCTCCAGTCGGATTGAGCCGGGAACTGGCGCCGGATTACTCCAAGGGATGGCTGGGGTTGACTGCTCATGTAATGCCACTCAGGGATGAGTGAGGCTGGTCACTGTCATCTTAAATCTCGAGACCAACTGCCTAGCCCCAGGCAGCTACACTACTCTTTGGACAATGTAGGATTGGATGATGGATGGATGGTGTATTAGGGATGAAAATCTATCTATCTATCTATCTACTGCCAGACGCCATAATCCCGTAAGGGGTGGCCATTTGACTTTGAGTTATTTGTTTTACGGGGAGGGGCACTAACCCTCCACCAACCAACTTGTTGACAAGTAGGGAGCACGTATGGTTTGGTTATATGGTTACCACCCAGCGTTGTAAATGGTTTCTTGGCTTACAGGAAACCATTTGGCTTGTCACTCAATGTAAAGCCATCTGTAAAGGAAAGAAAAGCAATAAGAAGTGACAGGAAAGATGGGAGAAATAGGAAGAGAGGAGGACAGGCACAGAAAAAGAATGATAAAGGCTAAGGAAGAAGTAGGCAGCACTACATGATGTGATGAAAATCTACGAGTTCGAAATTGGGAAAAGTAGGTCAAGGTAACATTCCGAGCCGCGCTAGATATATATCGGCTTGTCGCTGATGTGATTCCTCCTTTGGGGGGGGAGGGGGCTCTGGTTTGCTCTGTATTTGTTTTTTTTTCTTTATTAGCATACATGTACCCTACGAACTCTAACAAAAGAAAAAAACGCAAAACTCTCTCTCTCTCTCTCTCTCTCTCTCTCTAAATCTTCCTACTCTTAACCCTCGTACATTTTCAGTCAGGGGCTTCACCCTTCCTCCCGCCCCTCTTAAAACAACCTCATGCAGCAGACGTCAGGCTTTAGAATTTACACCAACAATTTGATGTATTAATAAACGAAACCAGTATTATATTTGTACTTGGGGGGGGAGAGAGAGAGAGAGAGAGAGAGAGAGAGAGAGAGAGAGAGAGAGAGAATGACGGGGGAAAAGAATGGAGGAAAGAAACAAGGGGGAAAAGGACAAAGGAAGGATAAAGGGTGGAAAGGGAAAAAGGGTATGAAAGGAAGAGGAAATATAGGTTAGAGTGACAAGAATGATGCAAGAAAGCTGTTAGCGAGCGCATACCTTCGCCAACACAAACACAATTTACTATTTACTGCTGCAAATCCACTTTCTCACCAGACGAGTACTTTTCCGGTCTCACATAATCAATTAATTGTACGGTCTTAGTCTGCCCTGTTACTCAGTATCAGAGAGCACATACCTCCGCCAGCCCTAATAATATTAAAAATTTATTCCTGCTTTTGGATACGGATCCACCTCAAACACTATTAAACTCTTTCGTGACCCACTGTCCACTTACGCACCAGATTTCATTATAATTCGATAACTTTTTGTGACACTTTGCTCACAAACAAACAGACAAGTTGAATGCAACAACTCTGTTAAACTTCGTTTATCCGTACCTCAACTTTTCCAGCCTCTTGGAAAGAAGCAAATGTCCATCCTATTCCTAAAAAGGGGGCAACTTCTGATCCATCAAACTTTAAACC
The DNA here is from genome assembly GCF_032717465.1 of Coenobita brevimanus. Lineage (NCBI taxonomy): Eukaryota > Metazoa > Arthropoda > Malacostraca > Decapoda > Coenobitidae > Coenobita > Coenobita brevimanus. The sequence goes on along the minus strand of NC_137033.1, from coordinate 51,330,140 downwards.
AATTGCAGTAACTTCCATTCTCGGCAAAGTTTTTGAGACACTAATTAACAAATACATAATCAAGCACCTAGAAATCAATAAATTAATCAATGATCGGCAGTATGGATTTGGACAAGAACGTTAAACTGTAGACATTCTTTGCCTTCTTACCCATCAGATTAACAAAACAATAGACCAACATGGTGAAACACACACAATACCACATGATATATCAAAAGCATTTGACAGAGTATGGCACCGGGCCTTAATGTCTAAGATGTCACACTAATTTCTTCTTCCATTCATAATAGAAAAGTACGGGTCATAGTAGATAGAATTTATTCTCAGTTTCAATCCACAAATGCTGGCGTACCTCAGGGATCAGTTTTGGCACCAACCCTCTTTCTCATTCATATAAAATGACCTCCTATCTGTCACTTACAACCCAATACACTCTTATGCTGATGACTCGACTCTTCATAGTTCTTTCACATTTAGTACCTCCTTTACACACTTTGATTTGATATTATAAATTCCCAAATAAACACAGCAATTTCTCTGAACCAGGACCTTCCTGAAATTAATCGATGGGGACAAACAAATCTGGTCTCATTTAATGCTCAGAAAACTAAATACATTAATTTCTCCAACAGAAAGAATCCTTCAGACTCTCACATAATTTTAAATGATGTCAGTATTCCCATATCCACTACAACTGATATCCTAGGTGTTACTCTAAACCCCAACATAAGCTGGACGGCTTATGTTAAATCCCTTGCTAGAAATGCTTCCAAAAAATTGGGACTTATGTACAGAGTTCGTGAGTTCTTAACTGACGAGCTGATGGCCACAATATACAAAAGTCATGTGCGTTCTCAGATCGAATACTGTTCACCACTGTGGAGTGGATGTGGAGCGATTGCATTGAGGCAGTTTGACAAAATTCAAAATAAAGCCATTAGATTAATCAATAATCCTGCCATTACGCAGGACCTTCCTCCGTTATCAGTACGTAGAGATGTTGCTTCTTTAGCATTAATTTGTCAATATTTTTTTTACCGTAAGTGCTCTGACGAACTGGCTTCAATTGTGCCTCCCCTTCACATTTTTCCCAAAATACTCGGGCAGCTGGGAGCGTCCATGAACTCACACTCTCTCCCCCGCAATGCAGAACCTCTGCTTATCAAAATTCATTTTCCCCAGAACTACTACTCTCTGGAATTCACTTCCTGGGAGTTGTTTCCCACGTACATTTAATCCACTTCAATTCAAATCCAGTTGTTATATTTTATGAAGGGAGGATGCCTTTCAGCACATGTACGTATTTTTTTTTCCTTTGTTCATCCTTCCTCCATTCATTATCCATTAAAAAAAAATCTTACACTTTATAAATCCGTTCATATTCTCGAGTTTTCTTCCTGTACGCATAATCTCACACTAAAGCCACATTTACACACTACAGCCTCACCCACCATCAACTTGAATTTACAGCAGGCCAGATTTACCATCCCCATGCATTTTGTCATGCACTTCAAACTCCATTATTCACTATACACTCACGAACGTCACACATTCTCATATTTCATTTAGTTTTACCCCCTCAAGCGCTCCAGTGGCTTGTTGTGAAAAGTGAGGGGAGAGAGGAAGAAGTACAATGGATAAAGGAAATGAGAGAAGAAGTGGAAAGGGAATAGCGAGGAGGAGGAGGAGGAGGAGGAGGAACAATGTGCAGAGGGAAGGGAGGGGGAAGTGCGGAAAGATGAATATACAAGAGTGAGGAGATTACCAAGGAGAAAGTCAAAGAGGATAGCGAGGATATAATAAAGAGGGAGAAGCAGTCAAGTTAATCAACACATATACCACAGATTTATTTTGCATTTATCCTTTCCTACATCTCCCTAATTTTTGCTTTCCCTTTTCTATCTTCATTATTCCGTCTCTCTCATCCCATTCTTTCTCGCATCATTACTATCTCCCATGCCTCTCTCCTCCTTCCCATTATCCTCTCTCTTCCTTTCTCCCTCCCTCCCTCCCATATCCGCTCTCCTTCCTCCCTCCCTTTCTTTATTATTCAATCTTTCTCATCTCTCCTTCATTCTCCATCTTCCCTCCCTCCTATGTTCCATTATTTCCTTCCTTTCCTTCACCCCTTTCTCCTCTCCTCTTAATACATTTTTCATCGTCATTACCTCCCTTCCTCTCATTTTTCTCATTCCCATATAATCTTCATTATCTTCTTCCCTCCTTCCCTCCCTCAAATTTTCTCTCCCATTCCGCCCTCTGATTTAGAGGCTTACGTTCTTGCTGAAAATTATGATGTAACAGGCGTACCAGAATCATGGCTCAACACGGAACAACGAGATTTTTTTAGCGGAGTACAACATACCAGGTTTTTAGTAGTGAGAGAAATAATAGAGTGGGGGGTAGTGTACTGTTTTATATTAAAGTAGGACTATATTCAGTTGTAATTCATAAGCACTGTATTGATAATGTTGATAGTATTTATCTTCACCTTAGAAATACATCTCGTGGCAAAACAGTACTTGAATTGTTTTATCGTCCGCCCGCACAGTCCAGTAACACAGATAGCGAAATTTACAACCAAATTGCTGAAATATGTAGCACCCATAATACTGTAATCTTTGGTGATTTTAATTTACCAGTTGCCAAACAGGAAGAGACTGTTGTCACACACAGGGTTGGACCTGTACACTTACTTGCAAGGAAGTTCACTGCCTCCGTTTGTAGACTGCCCAACACGAGGAGTTAGCATATTAGACCTGATTTTGGCCACATTGGAAAACTTGGTAAATAATGTTATCGTAGGGGAAGAGTTTGGTACTAGTGACCATCGCATGGTCACATTCAACATCAGGTTCAGTAACGACAATGTCGGCGCTAGTTATGAGAAAGTACCTGAATAGAAGAGAGCGGACTTTAAAAAATTAAAGGAAATAATTGGTTCTAGTGACTGGGACCCCATTGTTCAAACAGTGAATACTAATGAAGCATGGACATTATTCACAGATATTCTCAGTAAAGAAGTAACATTATGTATTCTAATGCGAAACCAACGGCCTGCTAAAAATAATAAACCCAAATGGTGGAATGCGGAAATTAAACGTTGCCTATCAGCTAAAAAACTTGCACACAAAAACTATACTACAACAAAGAATCAAAGTGATGATGCTCTTTGCTGAAAAGCAAAAAAATTACTAAATGCAGAGTAAGAAAAACTTTGAAACTTACATTGCACGTAACTGTAAATCCAGCCTGAAAGAATTTTTCAGCTATATCAGAAACAAGAAGGTAATATCACCAACAATTGGTCCACTAGTCACAGATAATGGAATGTATACCGAAGATGAAACAAAGATGGCAATAATTATCAACATTTTCTTTGCATCCGTATTTACAATTGAAAATACATAGTCCATTCCCACAGCTTTTCCTCTTACTTTAAAAGAGAGCAGCATATTTAGCGACATTAAAGTTAGCGAGAACAATGTACGACTTGCCATCAGTAAACTGAAAGTGTGTAAAACACCAGGGCCAGATAGAATATCTCCGTGCATCCTAAAAGAAGCAGTGGATTTAATATCAAAGCCATTAGCCGAGATATTCAATAAATCACTAAGAAACAGTAAGGTGCCTTGTGAAGCAAAGGTAACCCCAATATTCAAAAAAGGCACAAAAAATCGCAGCCAGGAAATTACTGACCAATAAGTTTAACTTCAGTAGTGTGCAAGTTGTTGGAAACTACTCTGAGATAAATTGTTAAGAACTTAGAAATAAATAAGCTCATCAAAGATTCACAACATGGTTTTTGAAACAATCGCTCTTGCCTCACAAATCTCTTGGATTTCTTCTATGATATGTTCAATATATATGATGAGACCAGATTTTTTGACATTGTATTTCTCGATTTTCAAAAGACATTTGATAAAGTTCCCCATAAAAGATTACTTCAGAAATAGAATGTGCATGGGTTCAGAGGGAATGTGCTCGGGTGGATCGATAATTGGCTTACAGAACGTAAACTGAGGGTTGTAATAAATGGTAAAGAATCGGACTGGAAAGATGTTACTAGTGGTTGCCACAGGGCTCAGTACTGGGTCCTATTATGTTTTTAATATACATAAATGATATACATGAGGGTTTAATTTGTAAAATAACCAAATTTGTTGATGATACTAAAATTGGTAACAGAGCAGACACATTTTTACAGAGGCAGGCAATACAGAGTGACCTCAATCGACTGTTTAATTGGGCCCAAACCTGGCAGATGGACTTTAATATTAGTAAATGCAATGTGCTAAACACTGGAAATAAAAATGGAAAAGACAGTTACACCATGAATAACATTCAACTAGATAATGTCAGTCAAGAAAAAGACTTAGGATATAATATAACGAATGATCTTAAACCAAGTAATGCATGGAGGCTGTTCAGAAAGCCAACAAATTAATCAGATTCACTGGTACCGCGTTCAAATATAAATCCAGTAATATCATCTTCACCTTATAAAATTCTCTAGTTAGCTCACATTTACAAAAAAGATATAGAGAAACTTGAAAAAGTACAACGTCGGGTAACCAAAATGATATCTAGCTTGAGAAACAAATCATATGAGGAACGATTAGAAGCCCTGAATCTCTTCACCCTAACTAAACACAGATTGCAAGGAGATATAATTTCAAGTATTTAAAATATTCGAAGGGTACGATAACATGGCTGCTGATAAATACTTCACAGTTGATCACTCTAATTATACTAGAGGTAATGGGCACAAAATAATTGGGAAACGATTCCAGTCACATGAAGCTAAGCATTTCTTCTTTAACAGAGGTCTATGATACAGTACTAACCTTTAAAGGTCACTTTACGGAGGTTATTCTCTCGGGCATGGAAGCATACATTCCTCTCTCATATCCTTTGACTAATGCAAGAAAGCCTTGGTTTAATCACGCTTGTTCTAATGTTGTCCGCAACAAGGAGAAGGTCTACAAAAGGTACCGGAGCCAACCCACCCCTGAATCACATCATCTTTACGTTTCTGCCCGGAATCGTGCTAAGTCTGTTCCTCGCTCTACTAAAATTAATTTCATCCATACCAAATGCTCTCAACTCTCCAACTCGAATTCTTCCCGCTCCTTCTGGCACCTTGCCAAAAATCTTTCTAACAACTTTACCTCATCATCCTTCCCTCCTCTTTTCTACTCTGATGGTTCTGTAGCTATTTCTTCTACTGATAAAGCAGATCTCTTCGCACAGACTTTCTCCTCCAATTTCACCTTAGACGATTCCGGTGCTGTTCCTCCATCACTTCTCCCCTCTGACTTCCTCATGGCTGACATTAAAATTTCTTCAGTTGATGTATTTTCTGCCATCACTGGCCTCAGTACTAACAAGGCATATGGGCCTGATGGGGTCCCTCCTGTTGTTCTCAAGAACTGTACTTCTGTGCTTACACCCTGCCTAGGCAAACTCTTTCGCCTTTGTCTGTCAACTTGTACCTTTCCTTCTTGCTGGAAGTTTGCTCTCATTCAGCCAGTCCCAAAGAAGAGTGACCACTCCCAACCCTCCAACTATCGTCCAATTGCTTTAACGTCCTGTATTTCAAAAGTTTTCGAGTCAATTCTTAATAGAAAAATTTTAAGGCATCTTTCTTATCACAAACTTCTTTCCGATCGTCAGTATGGGTTCCTTCAGGGACGCTCCACTGGCGATCTTCTCACCTATCTTTCAGACTCCTGGTCATCCTCCTTTCGGGACTTTGGCGAAAGCTTTGCCATTGCACTTGACATCTCAAAGGCTTTCGATCGAGTCTGGCATAAATCTTTAATTTCCAAACTGCCCTCCTACGGTTTCTATCCTTCTATCTGTGCCTTCATCGCTAGCTTCCTTTCTGGTCGTTCTGTAGCCGCTGTTGTAGACGGCCATCGTTCTTCTCCTAGATCTATCAAGAGTGGTGTTCCTCTGGGCTTTGTCCTATCACCAACTCTCTTCCTTTTATTCATCAATGATCTTCTAAGCTGTACATCTAACCCTATCCACTCATACGCTGATGACTCCACCCTTCACCTTTCCATTCGGTTCCCGCAACGCCCATCTCAACAGTTACTTCAAGAAACAAGGGATGAGGCTATGGCACACCTAATGTCTGACTTGGCTCGTATCTCTGACTGGGGTAAAAATAATATGGTTGTCTTTAATGCATCTAAGACTCAGTTCTTACACCTATCAACCCGACAAAATCTTCCACAGGTATACCCATTAATGTTTAATAATATTCAGCTTAATCCTGCATCATCCTTGAACATGCTTGGGGTTTCATTTACTCGGGACTTATCTTGGAAAGATCATATTACATCTCTTGTAAAATCTGCTTCCAAGAGATTGGGTGTGCTAAGCTGACTCCGCTCTTTCTTTACCCCTGCACAATTGTTGACTCTATACAGGGGTTTTATCCGCCCCTGTGTGGAGTACAACTCTCATGTGTGGGGAGGCTTCCCACATACAGCTCTTCTCAATAGGGTGGAGTCAAAGGCTTTTCGTCTCATTAACTCTCCTCCTCTTACTGACTCCCTTCAACCTCTGTCTCTTCGCCGCACTGTTTCATCTTTATCTCTTTTCTATCGCTACTTTAATGGTCACTGCTCCTCTGAACTGTCTGCTTGCATTCCTCCACCTCTACGACGGGCGAGTAGCACCCGTCTGGCAGCAAACTCTCATCCCTTTTCTGTCCAACTCTCTAATGCAAGAGTTAACCGTTACTCCCAGTCTTTCATTTATGCAACAGGTCAACTCTGGAACTGTCTCCCTCTATCTGTATTTCCTGTTGCCTATGATCTCCAGTCTTTCAAACGCATTGTGTCCAGGCATCTCAAAATGATCGGATCTTGAATTTGGCTCTCTATTGTATTTTGTTTTTCTCTTGGAGGGAACTATTACTGCGGGCTCATAGCCTTTGGTTCCTTCTTCCTCGCATAAAAAAAAAAAAAACTTGGATAAGTATCTGTCGTCTAACCCCCTGCTCAATATGTTTACTCCAGAATAAAATACTCGTGTATATATAAACTTTTTATTTTTTCCTCAGAGCCCAGATCAATTTATTAAACGCAAATATAGTAAAAGCACAGACTAGGATATGCATAGACAGCCCTAAGTTAATGCTCACAACTCTTACTTTCGACCTGTGATGGGCTGTGGATCACTGAGGGTCCCTGTCAGTGAAGTGACCACCATCCAACTCCGTACCTTTTTTACCCCTGCACAGTTGTTGACCTTATACACGGGTTTTATTTGCCCGTGTTTAGAGTACAAATCTCATGTGTGGGGGGGCTCCCAATATACAGCTCTTCTCAACAGGATGGAGTCAAAGGGTTTTCGTCTCACCAACTCTCCTCCTCTTACTGGCTCGCTTCAACCTCTGTCTCTTCGCCGCACTGCTGCCTCTTTATCTCTTTTCTATCGCTGCTTCAATGGTCACTGCTCCTCTGAACTGTCTGCTTGCATCCCTCCACCTCTAGGGCGGGTGCGTAGCACCATTCTAGCAACAAATTCTCATCCTTTTTCTGTCCAACTCGCTAATGCAAGAGTTAACCGTTACTCCCAGTCCTTCATTTATGCAGCAGGTCAACTCTGAAACTGTCTCCCTCTGTCTGTATTTCCTACTTCCTATGATCTCCAGTCTTTTAAACGCAGTGTGTCCAGGCAACTCGAAATGAATGGATCTTGAATTTGTCTCTCTTTTGTATTGTTTTTGTTTCTTTTCTTGGAAGGAACGGTTTGCGGCCTCCTGGTCTTTGGCTTCTTCTTCCTTGCATAAACAAAAACAAAAAAATCGGGATTTTTTTAATGAACAGGGGTCACTGCTTCGGGAGGAAACTTGTGTACTTGTCCCGTATGGGAAAGTTCCTTGCCTCAGTGGAGTGAACGGAGCTAGGGCCTGATTGACTGCTGCCTACCTTAAAAGCGCCAGGCAAAGCTGCCGCACCACCCATGAACATCCACACTGTCCACTGTGTAATTTCCACGCTGTGTCTACAGACACCCTGCGAATTCAGCGTACCCATATATGTAGTGCCTTAGATATTTTTATTTGATTATTAATTTTGCATTACTACTTTGCCTTTCAGGTTATTTAAACTGGTAGCTTGTAGATAAAGTATTATGGAATGTAACTTATCCTTTCAGTTTCCCCTATGAAATTTCCATGTCAGTTCTTCCATGCTGCATGGTGGTTTTTCTCACTTTTTCCTGGAGGGTTTGGAGGTGGGGGAAGCCTTCTTGCTTTACTATCCCTATCCTTCAGCATGAAGAATTAGATCTTGTAGTTATAGTCTACTCTGTAACAAGCAGCCTCGAAAGAACCATAAGGTCTGTTGCTGGTTACCTACCTTTGTACTCCTTTGTACTCCCTTTCTTTCGTTAATTATATATCTTTTTTTTTTTCCCTCGAGCATTCCTTTACTTTACTTCCTTCTCCTCCCCCCCCTCTCCATCCACTCACTGCCCTCCCTCCCGCCCTCCTGCCCTCCATCTCTTCCTCCTCCATCACCCACTCCCTGCCCTCCCTCAGTTTGTCCCCCATCACCTACTCCCTGCCCTCCCTCCCTCCTCCATCACCCACTTGCTGCCTTCCCCACTCCCCGTTCTCCCTCCCTCACCCACTCCCATTTTCCCCCCTTCCATCAGTCACCCCTAACCTTACCCTTCAGTAGTTGCTCTTCCTTTTCTTTCCTATTCCTTTTTCTGCTTTTAGGATATTCCTATTTCTTCCCTCCTTCATTCATTGCTTTTTCACACTTTCCTCGTCCTCACTTTTCTGTCGTTTTCTCCATTACTCTCCCTTCCCTCTTCCATTCCTTCCCTTTCCTTTCTTCCTCTCATTTCTTTCACACCTTTCTTCTCTCCCCTTCCGTCCTTCCTTCCTTCCCCCTAATTTCCTTCGTTTTTCCCGTCCCTCTCCCACCCTTTCCCTTTTCCTCTGTACCCTTTTTTTATTCCTCCCCTACTTTTCCTTCTCCTTTACCTGCTTTATCCCTTGCATTTCCTCCCTTTCCCTACTCCTGCCTTTCCTTCGCACCCTTCCTCTTTCTTTCTTCCAACCCTCTCCTCCCTGCTCCTTCCTCTCCTTACCCCTTCCTCCGTCCCTCCAACATCCCAAGTCACCAAACCAACCAAACAGCGGTGTGGCATATGTATATATATATATATATATATATATATATATATATATATATATATATATATATATATATATATATATATATATATCACTTTTTCACTCGGCTACCTCCCTTTCCTTGGGGGAAGCAGGCTAGGTATATATATATATATATATATATATATATATATATATATATATATATATATATATATATATATATCTTACCTAACGTTAAAAGTTTCCTCTGCAATTGAAGGGAGTGGAAAGTGTTGGGGGAACTATTTCCCGTCGGTTAAGGAAACTCCCTACCATCTCTTCCTAAGCGATTTATTTGACTTCCTACTTCTTGCTATCCTCTTCCGTATCATTTAAATCATTGAAATACCACCATACTCATTATAAATAACATACAAATTGATATTAACTACCCGTATCAAAAAATAAATCGCTAAGGAAGAGTGTTAGGAAGCTTCCTTAACTGACGAGAATAAGGACCATAGATGAAAGTGAGGGGAAGGATGGTGGGAGAGAGAAGAGAGGAAGGTGACAATGGAGGGAAGAAAATGTACATACATACACTCACACAAACACACACACACACACACACACATATATATATATATATATATATATATATATATATATATATATATATATATATAAAATGGAGGGAAGGGGAGGATAATGAGGAGAGGGAGAAATGGAGAGGTGAAAGAGACAGAGAGGGGCACGGAAGAAAAAGGGGAGGAGGCAGAGAGGGAGAGGGTAGGGAGGAAAGAAAACTGTGTTAATGGGAGATGGAAGGAAGAAGAGGGAGAGAAGAAGGATGAAGGAGAGATGAGGGAGGGATGAAAGAATGGGAGGAAAGGCGATGGAGAAGTATGGAAGAAAGAATCGTGTGGAGGGAGAGGATTGGAAAATGGGTAAATACATGAGAAGGAAGATGAGAGTGAGGGAGACAGGAGTGGGAAAGAGAGAGGGACGTGAGCAGGGGTGAGAGGAAGAGAGAGGGAGAGGTTTAGGAGGGGAAAAAAAATCGTGAGAGTAATAGACGAGTGAAAGAGATGGAGAGAGAATGAAAGAGAGATAAAAGGGAGCGAGGGGGGGGGGTGGAGGTGAAAGAAAAGTCCCTTAATTACTATTTTTTTTTGGGGGGGAATGGAGGGAAGGGAATATGAGAATGAGGAGAGAGAAAAGTGTGTGTGTGTGTGTGTGTGTGTGTGTGTGTGTGTGTGTGTGTGTGTATTCCTTTTATCCTTGAAAGCTTTGAATCTGGTATAACAGTATGTATGTACAGTATGTGTATGAGAATATCCGCGTGTAGGTATTTGAGCCTGTGCGTACATGCGTGTGTAACTGCGTCTGTACACCCGGGCTATTGGTTTGGCAGGTGATTATACTGGGATGGTTGTGAAATAGTGAGGTGGTAAATCCTCCGTTGTAATATCTAATCACCATTACTTAAGGCGCTGTAATTTCTGGCTGTTTTGTGTCTCCCGTGTTTATATATCAACCTTGACCCGACACACCTACCCTCATCACCTCCTCTTCCCTTGTCTTTTATTCTTTTCATTTCATCCAGAGAGAGAGAGAGAGAGAGAGAGAGAATTGAAACCCATACTGGTTAGGGGGCAATACTTAAACACACACACACACACACACACACACACACACACACATCTTCACCACCTCCATCTCTCTCTCTCTGTCAGTCATTCAGCTCCTCCTCTCTCACTCTCCTTCTCGTCACCTCTGCCATTATCGTCCACACACCCCATCGTCACCGTCTCCCGGCCATCTCCTTCCCCATCGACACAATCCATTATCTTTCCCAATTTTCGTCCACCTCCACATCTTGTCTGCGTCTTTCTATCCTTGAATCTCCCTTTTGCCTTTCCTCCATGACCCCTTCTCTCTTTCTTGTGTGTTATCTCTGACTCTCATTTATTATACTTTGTTTTTGTTTTTCTTCGTCATCGCTCAGCTTTCTTCATACCTCATCTCTTAACTGTTGTTGACTCTCTCTCTCTCTCTCTCTCTCTCTCTCTCTCTCTCTCTCTCTCTCTCTCTCTCTCTCTCTCTCTCTCTCTCTCGTTTTGCCTCTATCTCTCTGTTACCTTCCTCCCTCTCTCCTACCTCTTCACTAATCCTCTCCTCTCATATTTTTCTTCACCTCTCCATCCTCTTTCCTCTACACAACCCGCCTTCCCTTCCACAGACCCTGCTTCTCAGTTCACCTCTCTCTCTCTCTCTCTCTCTCTCTCTCTCTAATTCATCATCTATCCTCTCTTCCTATCCTACTTCTCTACAGTCACTGAATCCCCTCCTTTTTGCTGCTTTGTCCCCCTTCCCCACTTCTAATTGCAATCAATAAACCTATGATCGAAAAACCACTTGGGCTAAATAAAAATGTAAAAAATGCGTTAAAAAAGTCATGGATGAAAGATGAAAATCCTGACCTATATCATACTCATTTTAATTTAGTCCGGGTTTTCGTCCTTTTGCAGCATATTTCACATAAGTCAGTGGAGGAAAAAGACAATGCTACGGCTCTACATCCTTTCCACGGCATGTCTTTGTGACTAGCATCGTATTCTAGTGTTAATCTCTTGTTACAACTCGGCATTCACGATGAAAAGACGGCAATTTTAGGCCAGGTAAGAATAAAAGCAGTTTAGTCATTTTATTACGGAATGTCACTGTACCTCACGGCTGGAAAATAGCAAATGCAACAACATTATAACATTATCATCATCTTCATCGATATAACATTTTTTCCTCTACGGATAAGGAAACAAAAATTGAGGAAGTACGACAGAGGGAGAACTATTATTAGTGACATGAGCAACGTAAGTCATTCACACATTGTCCAAGCCCCCGGAATCCTGACTGAACCTCACAAGCCTAGCCATCTTAATATATTTTGTTCTATTTATTTCTGTAGATAAGATGCATATTACGCCTACCAAACAAAGTAATTCAATTGCCTGTCTAGTGATATAGGAATGCAAAACCCTTGTCATGTCCTCCTCCATAAATAACCAACTCATCCAGCTCGATACTGTCACTTCACTAGCCTTAACGATTTCCACACCTCGCACTCTCACTCACCCCTTTATCATTATCCATCTACCTTCTTCTCGGCTGTTCATGCCTCCTCCCACTTTCAGACTCACCCACATGTACCCACTTCACCACATTGTTCCTAACACTGAAAAAGAGTAATAATTCACCTTCTGCAATTTACCCTCTAATTACTGTACTTTAACAACAGCAATGTGCAAGTTTAGGGAATAATTAGACACAATTAAACTCAGAACAAAACAAATATATATAAAAAAATAAGCTCCGGCACGTAATCTGGCACAACCATATTCTACCAGCCTCCTATACTTTTATGACTTTATCGATGTTAATGTTGAAAATTATCTAATCCATCTCGACTTCCAGAAGGGATCTGATAAAGTTCCCCACAAAACACATGAGAAGATGTAAGTCCATGGCTGTAACGCCCTGGTGGACTGATAACTGATGAACAGAATATGAATATAGTCATAATTAATTAAAAAGACTTACGCTTTACATATGATTGAAGTGAAGAGCAATAAGATTTACTTTTTGATTCCATTCTGCCCCTGGGTGATAAAATCATACTGACAAAATTAATGTTATGCAACATGAATATCAACTGCCGATGTAAAAATCAGTAACAATGGAGATACACCTGCAAAAAAAAAAAAAGGCGAATAATTTACAGACTTCTTGATTTACTATTTAATATGATTTAGAGATGGCAAGTGACGTTTAATACTGATAAATACAAAATCTTACATGTCAGTACTGAATTATGACAATAATAAGAATAATATTCAACTCCAGAAGAGAAACCAGAAAAAAAAAATCGAAATAACCATGTCAACAGTGCACAGATTCACCGGAAAAGCATTTGAATTTAGACCAAGAATATTCTCAATTTCTAAAGTTCCTTAGTACATCCCCACCTGAAGTACTGTGTTCATTTCTAGTCATAATTATTATTAAAAATACTGTTATGGAATATCTTGGGGAATAAATGTGGGAGATAAAAATTGTACCCAGGCTGGGGAACAAACCATACGATAAACATTTAGTAAAGCTTAATCTGTTTAATTTTTCAAGCAGCAGTATCTATCTATCTGATTATCAATCTGTCTATCTATCTATATGGTACACAGACAGACGGATAGATAGATAGACAGACAGACAGACAATTTTCAGGGGACCTGATAGTTTTGAATTTTCTTTTAATGCACAGAAGAGGGAGCCAAAAGTCAGTAGCCCAAAATGTTCCCTCCATGAAAAAATAAACCAAAGAGCCAAATTGAAGATCTGTTCAATTCGAGATGCCTGCACACCTTGCTTTTAAAAGACTGAAGGTCATGGGCAGAGGAAAATGGATACTTCATAATGGAGACACCGAATTCCAGTAGTAGTTGTTGTTGTTTACTGGCAAACGTTTCCAGTCATAATGGCGAAACGTTTCCTCTTCCATGAAGTTGTAAGGAAGAAACTGACCAGCAATGCGGCAAAATATGATACAGACTAACAGTGCAAGATTTCTCGATATATATCTAGCTTCTAATTCACACCAACCTGGCAGTTTATCTCTTATCTATCTACATCACTGGGATGCAGCAACAGCGCAACACGGTTATGCAGTTAATCAATAAAAGCTACTGTATTTCTCCCTTACAGAACAAGACAATGCCGATTGTGGTTTTCCATTCATCGTTTCCTATGAAATTTCTTGATCTGTTTTGACCCTGACTGGTGAGATTGGTGGCTGTGGAGGGTAGCCTTCTAGCGCTAATCTTCACATACTTAATTCATAACAAAGGTACACTCGTCAAAAGTCATCTGTGTAACACTTTGTTTGCTTTGTACTCCAGTGCTGGCACCAATCATGTTTTTAGTGTATATAAATGATATAGACAATAACACTGGAAATGAGAGCTATCTGAATATGTTTGCAGATGATGCAAAAATACAAAGGAGAATTACTAACACAGATTCTTGTAAAGAGGTACAAGAAGAATTAAATGTCGGGGCATACACACATACAATCGCCCACGCTTGTATACCTACTTTCATCCTCACCCATACAATCCTTGCACCCACTGTTCCATACTCTTATATTCTCCTTCACGTCTGTAGTCGATGCAAAGCCGCTGTGACCCACCTGGCTTAGGGACTTGAGTGACAGGAGAACTCCACTCGCTCTGACAGGGCTCAATCATCTTGTGATCTGATGTATTCATCCTCCCCCTCTTCCCCTATCTTATCCTTCATCTCCCCTCTCCGCTAACATTTTCTTCGGTCTTTTTCTCTTTTTCCCCCTCCATTCACGCCCAACCGAATAGTTTTTTCTCTCCTCAGCCACTCTCCTTCCTCTTCAAATCACCCAGTCTCTCTCCTCTCCCAGCCCTCCTTCCCCAACCGTCCACCTTTCCTTCTCTCCCAGCCCTCCTTCCCCAACCGCCCACTACGAGTATTTCTTCTGCTCCCAGTCCTCCCTACCCAACCATTTCTTCTCACGCAGCCCACCTGGCCCAACTCTTTCTCATCTCCCATTCCTCGATACCCAACTATTTCTTCTTTCCCAAATCTTCCTACCAAACTGCCCAGTCTTTCTTCTTTCCCAGCCCTCCCTACCCAACCATTTCTTCTCTCTTAGTCCACCTTACCCAACTATTTCGTCTCTCCTAGTCACCCCTACCCAACCATAACTTCTATCCCAACCTATCCTATCAAACCGACCACTCTTTCTTCTTTCCCAGCCCTCCCTACCCAATCGCTCAGCCTCCACACCCACACTGTTTCTTCATCCCCACTCACATTTCCTTCTCTTGCTATACAGCTCACTCTCCACTCTACCTCATCCTCCTCCTTCCCACCCCATTCTGTAACTTCTCCCATCCATGTTCTTACTCTTCCACCCACTCTTTACCTGTCCGCTCCCCCACCCACTCTCTTACTCTCCCAGTCACGGGGTTTTTATAATATCACTGTGTTTTTAAAAATAAATGCTTAAATATTATTTAATTGATATTAATATTCAATAATATTAAAGAACAGGGGCAATGATTGTCTTGCTACATCAAACAATGATTACTTTACGCTGGCCTGCTTCGCACGATTCTCTCAGAACGAGAATTTATAAACTTTCTCAACAGTACACAGCAGAGACTAATTACTCACAAATGCTGAATTAGTACTGTTAGCCTCTGGAGAAAGTTACTTCACCCCTGACAATAAATAACTAATACTAATAATAATATCAGGTCCTTGCTGATGCTTAACTCCTAGGAGGCACAACGGATTTTAAGTTAATACAACAAGACTGGTCTAAGTACCAGTTATGAATAGTCAAACGTCTATGCAAGCTAGGAGCTATGTGGGAAATAAGCTTAATTTGGAGAAATGAAACAAGATTTTACTTTACATTAAGCTCAAGAGAAAGAACTGTTAAATTTATTGATTACAAAATATAAATTTAACGTTACATTTCAAATCAAATCAATGAGACTGCACTCATTCACTCACACAAAAGCTAAATACTTACGTCTAGGAAAAAACACCTTTAATTAAACTCATAAAACTAGGATTATACAAAAAGGAAATACCGGTCGATGAATGCTATGTATCACCAGGGGGGTGGGAGTACTGAGCAACTGTACTAGTGGAGCTTGGGTGCTAGCTGACCTCTCACACTTCTTGAGCACAGGACCTCCCTCCGTCACAACAAACACTCGACTGAGTAAGTCGTGGGAAAAGGGGGGGAGCAATAGGCCGCATTTTCTAACGATCGAGGCAAGCAGGGGCGAACAATAAAGAAACAATAGTATCGCTCAGTACAGCACTTAGTGACGTGCATTAAATCGGTCACTTTTGAAAACGGTGACGAATGTTTTGAAAAGTATACCCCGAAATGGAGAGAGAAACGGTTAACTGAGCGATACACAGTGAGTTTTCCACTAATAGTTCGTGGCTTCTCACAAAAGGGGAATGTCGCAAATTTGATTCGTGACATTACGCCCCTACAAAATTAAATTTTTTCCTTATGGGAAAAAATTTGTGGATATATATATATATGTACACATCCTAAGTCAGTCACACAAGATTCACACTGTGGTGTGTGTGCTATCCTGCTACAGGAGAAAGTCACAGTCGCCAGTGAGCGAAAAAAAACTCATATTTACGTTAATAGAAGCAAGCTTGAGGGAAAAACTCCGTGACGACGGTGAAAATCCTGTACTCAGGTCAACTGAGCGAAAATTCGCTACATTTACACTGACAACTAATTGTTGTGTAGCGTGGTGTATGTAATACACGGTGTAGGTGTGACAGTTGTAGTGTGACTGTACCTATGTGTAAAATGACACAGTAAATAATATGGCGACGACGAAGGCAGAGGAGAAGAGGCGGCAGCGTGCAGCAGACGATCAGCTGGCCTGCACAGCAAAACTGCTACACCCATTGCTGAACCTGCAAAACCAATTGAGGTGGAGCATCAGAAGTGTCAATGAGACAAAATTTTATTATGTTACAATTACTCTCTCTGCCTAGCAGTCAGTGCTACGACGTACATTCGAGGTCGCCATTAATTATAGCACAAGACTATGGTCGGCAAGTTGAGAATCCTTGTGCAAACTCGGGTCTTCCATAGCCTCGAACTGCACACGGGTCCTCAACCTTTATTCCTAAATTTCCGACAGAGGATGCCTATCCTGGTGAAATATTATTCGCCCATCACCAACTAAAATAGAAAATGGGAGGAAGTGCCTTAACCTACAGTACTTATATTAGTATCGGAGAGCTGAGAATCCTTGTGCAAACTTGGGTCTTCCATAGCCTCAAGTCGCCTCTGCGGAGTTCTCACTTCCCCCTTAACCTACAGTACTTATATTAGTATCGGAGAGCTGAGAATCCTTGTGCAAACTTGGGTCTTCCATAGCCTCAAGTCACCTTTGCAGAGTTCTCACTTCCCCCTTAACCTATAGTACTTATATTAGTATCGGGGAGCTGAGAATCCTTGTGCAAACTCGGGTCTTCCATAGCCTCAAGTCGCCTCTGCGGAGTTCTCTCTCGAACTGCCCCTTAACCTATAGTACTGATATTAGTATCGGGGAGCTGAGAATCCTTGTGCAAACTCGGGTCTTCCATAGCCTCAAGTCGCCTCTGCAGAGTTCTCACTTCCCCCTTAACCTACAGTACACGTGTATGTACAGGCCCTGGACATACTGTGTCCTGTGGGGCTAACAAGTGAGACGTCAGGTCTACACTTTTGACTGGCAACCAGGCTGGTCCTTGGATTACTCAAATAAAAGCTGGAAACCCTGGTGAAATATTATTCGCCCAGTCTTCTCCCTTAACTTACAGTACATAATATGTATGTACAGGCCCTGGACATAATGTGTCCTGTGGGGCCAATGGGCGAGACGTCAGGTCTGCACCCACTTCACCACTACCCTGTCTCTCAACTGACTCAGAGATTACAGGTGTGGTTACGAACGGCACAGGAAGGGCATGTCCCTGATTAGTGGTGATACTTTGGCACACACTGCAGGAACGGACAAAACTAACTATGTCCCGTCCCATCCCTGGCCAGAAAAAGTCAGCTCAGATACGGCCCTGGGTCTTCCTTTTGCCCATGTGACCTCCTGAGGCTGAACAATGACCCCATTGTAACACTGCTGGGTGGTACTTGGCGGGAACGACAAACTGCAGTCGAACCTCGCCCTCGGGTGTTCGTGACTCAAGGTAGAGCCATCCTTGTTTGCGAAGGAACTTGGCTCGACCTCCCCGTGAATACTTAATCACTCGAACCTTTTGTTTGTTCCACACGGCAGCAAGTGTCGGGTCAGAATGTTGTTCTTGTACAACAAGTTGACTACACATCAGATCTTGCGGCGATTCAATGATCACTGGGGTGACACAGTCTGGAGCCTCAGTCATGGCTCGTGTTACCGCAGCAGCCGAAGTCTGAGTAGCGCCATCATTGGAGCAACTATCCTTGACTCCTTGAATATTGCCTACTATAAGGTCAAATAGAGGCTCTGGCATGACAACTGCAAGTGTCGTACCAGTATAAAATGGAGATGCCACCTGGATACATGCCTCAGGGAACAATCTCACTGATCCATCAGTAAGGTTTGCGTGGATCTGTCGACCTGTATACTGCTCAGGCCGAACTAAACTCTGTTTAACAGAGCAACCTGAGGAACCATTGTCTCTCAGGACCTTCACAGGAATGCCTCCCACAAACCCTGGCTGTACAAGGAAGGTACTGTCACCTGTGGTGGGGACTGTGGAGGAAGCAGCTAGCCACTCATGAGGCTGCTGAATTGATGCGGCAAACATCGTGCCTTGTGAAGATGGAACATTGGCCATCTGTGGAGGGGGGTTCACTGTCACTGTGGGACTAGTGAACCGTGGGGGAGTACCCATACTGGTAGGGATGTGACCACCATGCTGCTGCTGAGGAATGAAGGCTGAGTTCGCTTCCTGCCTCTTTTGAGCTGGTGGTGAAAAAGTTTGTCCCGAAGGCCGATTGTGTGGCTGATACTGCTGCTGGTTAGGGTACTTGTTGTACCTCTTCCACTCAGGTTTCTGAGTGTTTTGCCCCTGGTCCTTCCACTGCGGTTTTGGACCTTGGCCATTATTCTGAGAATGGCCTTGGTGCTGGGATTCAGTCTGAGACGACTTCCCAGATTTATCAGGTTTTCTGTTCCAGGTGTTTTGCTTACGAGTGTGATACCCGTATGCAGTAAAGAATGCTTCAGCCTTTTCTGCCATTTGGCTGGCATCTTTCACCTGGCAGATCTTAAGCTGTGCTATGAGCTCAGCAGGCCACGACCTCTCTAGCTGTGTACACAGCATAAGGTCAATTATCCCCTCACGCGTGGAAGGAGTTTCATCTTTCTCCATCCACTCATTTAAGTAAGCTGTGAGACGATCAAGGAACTGAACAGCTGTCTCCTTGTCTTGGAGACGAGCTCGCATGAACTGAACTTTGGCGTCGTCTACTGTGAGACCATACGCCTTAATGAGTGCAGCTTTCATCATCTCATATGTGAGATTGTCTCCACGAATTCTGTGGAGAATATCGAGGGCAGGACCCTCAAATAGGCTAAGAAATTGGATCCGCTTAGCTGCCTCATCCAGTTGATACATGTCTGCCATGTCCTCAAAACGAGCTATGTACGGCTCGATTCGCTCGCCTTCCTTGTATGAAGGAAGTTTGATGCGTGGGGTCGCCAGGACATGTGCAGGGAGAACGCTCGTGGAGCTTGGACCAACTGCACCAGACGTGTCTGAAGCCAAGGAATCTCGCTTGAGCTTCAGCACTTCAAGTTCATGTTTTTCTCGTGCCTCTCGTTCAGCACGTTCATATTCACGTTGTTCCCGCTCGTATTCCCGTTCTTTTTCGCGTTCCTCACGCTGTTCTCGCTCTTATTCACGCTCTTTCTCACTCTGCTCTTGTTCATATGCATGCTCTCTTTCACGTTGTTCGCGCTGTTCTCGCTCGTATTCACACTGAATCTTACGCTCTTCACGGGCATCATTCTCGCGCTGCTGCTCCTGATTATGCCGTGAGAGTATATACTCTTTAATTTCGGTTGGGTCTGTAAGACCCATATCTTTGGCTTCCTGTAAAAATATGGTGGTAGCCATGGCGCTAATTTATTAAGCAAACCGAAACTGAGTACTGACTGCTTCGCAAACGAATGCTAATAATACAAATAAAGAATACAGACACAAGCTAGTGGTGACCAGTCTTATCTAGTTAACTGGCAAAAATTAAAGCAACAATGCAAATGACTGGGAAGACTCAATAATAAACACAATGGGTACGCTGACTTCCCAGAAGCGAATAAAATCGTCTGGCGTTACCAAGAATAAACTAGAGTTAAGTACTCTATTGATTAATAAAGCAAAATTCACTTGCTAAATTAACGGTAAACACCAGTAAACTTGTGCCTATAAACTTTAATGATAAATACCTAAATATGAACGAGTGAGCACTATCTCGTGAATAGCTTTAGAGCTAGGAGTTAATATCCTGGAATGAGGTCGCCAATTGTCACGGGGTTTTTAAAATATCACGGTAATTTTGAAATAAATGCTTAAATATTATTTAACTGATATTAATATTCAATAATATTAAAGAGCAGGGACAGTGATTGTCTTGCTACATCAAGCAATGATTACTTTACGCTGGCCTGCTTCGCACGATTCTCTCAGAATGAGAATTTATAAACTTTCTCAACAGTACACAGCAGAGACTAATTACTCACAAATGCTGAATTAGTACTGTTAGCCTCTGGAGAAAGTTACTTCACCCCTGACAATAAATAACTAATACTAATAATAATATCAGGTCCTTGCTGATGCTTAACTCCTATCTGGCACAACGGATTTTAAGTTAATACAACAAGACTGGTCTAAGTACCAGTTATGAATAGTCAAACGTCTATGCAAGCTAGGAGCTATGTGGGAAATAAGCTTAATTTGGAGAAATGAAACAAGATTTTACTTTACATTAAGCTCAAGAGAAAGAACAGTTAAATTTATTGATTACAAAAAATAAATTTAACGTTACATTTCAAATCAAATCAATGAGACCGCACTCACTCACTCACACAAAAGCTAAATACTTACGCCTAGGAAAAAACACCTTAATTAAACTCTTAAAACTAGGATTATACAAAAAGGAAATACCGGTCGATGAATGCTATGTATCACCCGGGGGGTGGGAGTACTGAGCAACTGTACTAGTGGAGCTTGGGTGCTAGCTGACCTCTCACACTTCTTGAGCACAGGACCTCTCTCCGTCACAACAAACACTCGACTGAGTAAGTCGTGGGAAAAGGGGGGGAGCAATAGGCCGCATTTTCTAATGGTCGAGGCAAGCAGGGGCGAACAATAAAGAAACAATAGTATCGCTCAGTACAGCACTTAGTGACGTGCATTAAATCGGTCACTTTTGAAAACGGTGACGAATGTTTTGAAAAGTATACCCCGAAATGGAGAGAGAAACGGTTAACTGAGCGATACACAGTGAGTTTTCCACTAATAGTTCGTGGCTTCTCACAAAAGGGGAATGTCGCGAATTTGATTCGTGACACTCCCCACGTATCCTCCCTTGTCTCCCCTCCCTATGTTCTCCCCACCCATATACATCCTATCCCCCTGCAGCCCATCTAGCGGCCGTCTTATGAGTCAATGAGGAAAGAAGAGAAAATTATCATCTACGGACTGAAGTTTCTGTTGCAGTCTTCACCCACCTACTGTACCTAACTCTACTCTCTCTCTCCCTCTCTCTCTCTCTCTCTCTCTCTCTGCCAGGGACTCCCTGCGCCGGTCTGTGTCTGTCATTTTCCTAGTAATTTACGCTACATGTTGACGTATACCGTACAGTGGGACAAGTCCGGCCGCTGGGGGCAACTCCGACCGGTCTGAAGAAAGTATAAAATATATACTCGTAAAGTAAAAACAGTTAATAAAAAAGAAAAAAAAATAAATATAGGAACTGAAGAGTAGATACATCTTTTATAGGCATAAGAAAACCAAACCGGTAGAAGTCCCTCCCCCCCCTCACAATAAGATTGGTTCCATCAAGTCAATGGTCAATTCTCACATCGCCGCAGTCACCCTGTGTCATGTTACCTCATCTTTTTACCTCCTCATTCAGTCACTCTGTTGCCTTCTCCTTTTTCTTTCACTTCCACCAACTATCACCAAACCAGCACAAACACTGAAAAAAACCTTGGTAGCAGCAATTACCTGGAAACTGACACAATTAAAGATACAATAACCACAGAATACCAATATGAAGGCACAAGGGAGTGAGAACCACCAACAGAGTAGCCAGTAAAATGGGACAGACATCCATTCACCCCTCATTCAAGCACACGAAATTCTCAGGTCCACCCCACAGGTAAAAACGATTCACTGGAAAATAAAAAAAGTTTCATAATGCCACTGAGATAGATAGAGAGAGAGAGAGAGAGAGAGAATGCCGCCTACTGTCATGTTATGAAAAGGGTAACACTGTCATGTGATCTCCCATACATTTTCACTAACTTGTATTTCTATTTCTTGCTTACCTAACAGACAATGACTAGGAGTATAGCAACTGCGGCGTCCACACAGGAGCCAATTTCCTCATGTTTCCCTGCACCTTGCCGTGGGAATGACCCTCGTTCGACCTTGGTGAGGCGCTGTCTACCACAAGGGAGTGCCGGATCCCTACAGAGTGTACAGTATGTGCCGCCCTGTACTTGTAGTGCGACCCTACAGAAGCAACTGAATACTTGTTGTCGACGGGTCTGCTCGGCCAGACAGACCGGAGTTAAACAACAACAACAACTGCATACTCTATAACATCTATACCTCGCTGTCAAATTCATTACCTTATCCTGTCATTTTCTTTTTTGGTCATGAATGTCTCATTCTACCCTTACACTCCCTCATACATGCTGTATTTCACCATTCAATGTAACGTCGACTCAGTGTGACCATACACACACACTCATCTACTCTTTGAACAACAAAGTAGCATAATCCACTTCTTCTGCAAATCGCTTTTTTCCTACTATGGATCCCATAGATACTTCTTAAACGTCCCCACCCTCCCCTGTTCATTTATTTATTTACTTTTGTATATACGCATGCCACACGTTAATGGACACTAATACACCAATAAGTTCTCATGTAGCCACTGTGCATATCATCTATTCTGTACCAAGGCCATCATGGCGTCAGACACTTTTTATTTACTACTCTATTTTCCATTTCGTTTCCACATCAAACTCTTAATTATCAGAACTAATTTGTCCCACTGAAACAGTGTTTCTACTTGGGGCCATTTTCACAGGGACCTCCATGGACTCATTTTTCCACATGAACCTATTCCTACTATGGATTTAGTTACCTTATAGACCTATTCCCTCATGAACCTTTTTCCCCAGTCCACCCACCCATCAACATGAAGACCTCGCCCACCCACCCAACCTACCCACACACATATCATCCATCTACCCACCCCTCAAGCCTACACACT
>NC_137033.1:51246882-51304382 GCF_032717465.1 Coenobita brevimanus | reverse complement strand
GTCAACACCATATCACACCTGTACAGTAAGGACACGAGGCTGGACTCCAGTAGTAAAAACATTGTTTTTTTTTTTTTTTCTGTGGTTCAGAAACTTTCGAATAGCTGGGATAACTTTATACTTTAACTCCTTTATTCCATTTTTTTTTTTTTTAGATTATTCTTGCTGCGACGAGTAGACTTTCCTCTGCTTTTTGGCAGACCCTTCTAATATACTATAGAACTAGCCGTGTGTGTGTGTGTGTGTGTGTGTGTGTGTGTGTGTGTGTGTGTGTGTGTGTGTGTGTGTGTGTGTGTGTGTGTGTGTTTTGGGCAGCCGAAACTACACATTCAAATCGCACCGAAAGTGGCACAAAAATCGCAAAAAATTAGCTGATGCGAAAAAACTTGGTCCCATCACGATTGAAAAACTTTTACTATATTAAATGAGCGATCAGATTTTGACCAAAAAACGAACCGTAGAATATTTTGCCCAGAGGTAGAACTAAAGTAAATTGTAGCAGTAGCCATCTGTCTGTGTGTGTATTTCGGACTTGCGTTCGGACGACTTGGGTTCCATTCCCGAAGCTGCAAATAACACGATCAGTTGGTTAGCTGCAAAAAATCCAAGTGACAACGTTAGACTAGAACAGCACATAAACGTGACTCGGATAACCTGAAATTATTGCAAAGCGTGCGCAAAGCGCGAGGAAACGAGTGAGAAGCACGAGAAAGCGAGCGCACAGCGCGAGAGCCCTCCGCAGGAGTAACTGCGAGGGGCCCGAAGGGCCCACGAGCACTTGTCATACTGATGGGAAAAATGATGGATGAATCTAACACCACAGTTCAGAAAGTTTCCCAAACTGAACACAATTGTCTTGAAATGGCAAGAATAAGCTTATTAAAAAGTCAATATAACGAAGGGATTAAATATTTTAAATTGTTAGTCAAGATGATTTTCTTCAGTTTCGGAGAGTTTTTGAACCGGTTGTGTTAGATACATCCATCATTTACCCTATCAGTAAGAAAGGTCTGCCAAAATGCAAAATAACGTCGACTCGTAACAATAAGAATATGCTATAAAGAAGTCAATGGATTAAAGAAGTTAAAGTACAGTATACTGAGATCCCAGATATTCGATAATTTTTGAACCTCAGTAAACTTTTTAAAATGTTTTTAGTACCGAAGTCCAGCCTCGTGTCCCTACTCTCTAGAATGGTTAATATAAGGTTGTCTGTTATCCCTTTACCATTTATGAATCAGCTCTGTGCATGACGTGTGGTAAGCTTCCATCCCACGTTAATTTCATCGTTCTCGGGGGCCCGTATTCTTGTCAAGTAAGGAAGCTCTCTAACACCTTTTCCTAAGCGATTTACTTTGCATACTTCATGGTTCTTTGAGGCCCGTATTCTTGTCGGGTAAGGAAGCTCCATAACACCTTTTCCTAAGCGATTGATTTTGCTTATTACACCTTACTCTCCTACTCTGTGTTACACAAATCCTTCCAATATCGGCATACTCTGCAAAAATAACATACAAAAGTACAATAACCAGCCATATCCAGAAGTAAGTCGCTAAGGAAGAGGTGCTAGAAAGCCTCCTTCACCAACGATAATACGGGCCTGCATCTTACAAGGATAGGTAACAGATCGCGAGAGGACTTCACTACGAGGACGTCTTGCCGTTATATTCTTGCTGTTGCCAGACGATTTTACTCAGCTTAGGAGAGTAACCCAATTAGTGATGGGGATAATGAACGATGTATCTAATTTTTATAGTTTGAAGTCTCCCCTGAGCTGAACAACTTGCAAACTATAAAAGGGTTTCAGAGAGCGTAGACCTCCGTCAGAGCTGCACCATCCTCCTTTCCTGTATTCATGACCTTGACTTCAGCCTTTCATAAATTTCACAGTTTAATCACTTGTTCCTTTGATCATCCTTAATGATTATTCCAAATTAAGTTCAGCTTCATCAGACAGTTCGTTCATGTAGTTGCTGACACACACACACACACACACACACACACACACACACACACACACACACACACACACACACACACACACACACACACACACACACACACAGATAGGGGGGGTAAAAAGACATCATAATTGAGTGGTTAATTATTGGTGAAATTATTCTGAGCTGTAAAACAGGCACCCAAGTGCTTGATGTAGGAGTGTCTGGGCACTTCAGCTAATGCCCTTGGCGGTGTGTAGGGTGATTTTTTGTAGTGTGGTGTGGTGTGAGAGGGAGTTATGGTATGGTATGGTATGGTGTGTTGTGCGGTGTGGTGTGGCTTCAGTAATGTCGCTAGTGTCCATGGGAATGATGCGCCTCGTTTCCGAAAATAGTTAGTGATGGAAAGACGGAGAGTGGCAACCCTGGAGATGCTCTGGCACCTTAAAAAAAAAAAAAAATGTGTTTCGGAGGAGATCTAGAGATAATAACAAATATCTTACTCTAATGTAGGAAAAAGAAATAAAATTCAACACTGGCATGTCCATAATAAAAGAAAATGCTCTAATTTGGTCAGAAAGGAAACATTCGCCATCGAATTTGGCGGATCATTCAGAGAAAGGAAAAAAATCATTATCTAATATGTGAGATCAATGGGAGAAATGAAAATAATAACATTACCTAATTCGAGAGGTCGGTTCTAGAAAATATGAATCAATGTCTCGTTAAAAAATAAATATGTAACGTTACATGGAAATTTATTGTAATCACTGAAAGCTGAATATCTAATATGGATGTCAATTTAAGATGGGAAAATATATAACAACAGGACGTCAGTCCATCCACGACATATTTTTCATCCGGGCAAAGGAGACAAATGCGGTGATGTTGACGTGAAAAATGAGGCTAATCATAATGATAAGTAAAATGACCACAATGACAGAGATGATGTAAACTGGGATGACTGTAATGATAAAGATGTAAAATATTGACCATAATAGTAATAATCATAATGAGAGAGATTATGTAAACTGTGGCGATGGTAATGAATGTAAATACTGACCAAAATAATAATGATAACATGATGGATGATTGACGATATACATTCCCAAGGGTGGACATAATTAAGGTACTGAAGGAGATAAGTATACGTGATTGGTGAAACAGAGATATTATTAAGTAGTCCTTGGGGTACAGTTAATTTGATTAAGGTGACAAGAGTCAAGAAGTATGAGCTCTTTCTATGATGAATATCCACCAATACCTTTCCCTTACCTTCCCTCTTAACCTCTTTCTATCACCGTTGCATTTTCTATCATCTCACCTCTTCCCCCTCCACCTACCCCTTTGCTCCACTCCCCTATTTCCTCTTATGTTAATGGCCCTCGTGTAGTCGATAGGTATAAATATAATCCTTAAGCTTTTTTTTTTTTCTTTTTCGGCCTCTCTGCCACACGGAGGCTAGAAATTATCAGTGGGTTTCCTCGGAGACAAATGGCCACACATCTACACGCAAAACATAGATATCGTAATGGGTGCGGACCTTTAATAATAAAAATGAGAGGAAATATGGCTAATACTACTCTGCTGAACTGAACAAAGGTGATTTTCCGAAGATGGTACTACGACTCTACCTGGGAATCTCATCTCTCTCACTCCCTCTTTCTACATCACTGTCTCCTTCTTTTCCATTGTCTCCCCCACTCTACTCAGATCCACTCACTCCACTTGATTTTAGTTCTGTCAACACAGATTAATGTTCTGCTATGACTCCCTTTCCCCTTCTACTGCACAATCCACTTCAGTGATCTCTTAGCCACTCCACCCCTGCTTCACCCATTCCAATATTTTCTGATTCACTCTATCTCAATGTTTATTTTTCTCCAATGGTTATTCCTGTTGTTATTGTGAGACTTACTTTACTTTTGTTTTTATTAGTCCATTTCTAACTTCACAAGATACTACTGATCACTACTGATTCTTTTCGCCTCTCCTGCTTTCTTCTACTAAATTTCCCGCCCGATTTTCTGCCTCTCAGCTGCTTCTCCCACTCCATTCCTTCCTCTCCAACACTCCCTCGCCACCTCCCTCACCTCCCTCTCCCCATCCCCAGCATATTATTTCGCTTCTACCACAGCTGACTAATTCCACTGCTCCTTTTTTATCCTTCCTCCCTGCTTCTCATCATCCATTCGTGATTTTTAATTTCATTCAATTAAGCTCGCGCGCGCACACGCATGCACACACACACACACACACACACACACACACATCTAAACAAAAAAAAATTTATTTGCCTCAACACACACACACACACACACACACACACACACACACACACACAATCAATCAATCAATCAAAGTAAAAAAATAGAAACGAGCTAATTTGCCTCAACACACACACACACACACACACACACACACACACACACACACACACACACACACACACACAATCAATCAATCAATCAAAGTAAAAAAATAGAAACGAGCTAATTTGCCTCAACACACACACACACACACACACACACACACACACACACACACACACACACACACACAATCAATCAAAGTAAAAAAATAGAAACGAGCTAATTTGCCTCAACACACACACACACACACACACACACACACACACACACACACACACATATCTAATTAAAAAAAGGAGCTAACTTGCTTGAACACGTACACACACACACACACACACACACACACACACACACATCAAAGTAAATAAAAAGATATAAAAAGTGCTACTCTGCCTGAACACAACAGATGCACGATTTCACTTCTGTCGCAGGATGTTTCTCGCTTTCTTTGTTTTATCACCTGACATGGTTGTGCAGTTTCGGAGGGACTTGCTGTACTAGGACATGTTCACTCAGAGGACGCCTTTTTAGCTTTATTTATTTGTCTTTTATCATCTAATCATTCTATTCAACTGAGGAAAGTCTTCTCGAACTGGAGGTGTTGGGCAGATCTTTCATTACCCCGTTTACTGTCAGAAATCTGTCTAAAATTCCGTAAAACTGGTTGGGTGCAGCAAGAAAAAATAAAAATCAAACATTACCTTCTTGGCTTTAAGAATCTAACCTGTGATATTAAGCGGGATACGTTCGAGCAGAGTAAACAGTGAAGATTATTTATGCATGTGTTCCTTGTATCTCATCTGATTATAACAACATGCAGTGGGGTGGCTGCCCAGTGAGGCTGTTTTACATTCGTGTTTTTCTGCCTTTTTATTTTAATCTGTGCCGTGAGAAGTCAGGTGCACAGTACAAAAGAATATATAAAAGAAACCAATAACAATGGAGCTATTGGGTTTACTGAGGCTATTTGTTACAGAGGAGACTATTGCTATGGTCAGTATTTTATGAGTCTAAGGTAAAGAAAGTAAAGCAGGGTGACTCCCCCCACCAACCAATGCCTCCAGCCGAAATCACCCGGAAAAAAGTTAAAAGGACCATCGTGCAGTGTCGAAAAACTATCCTGAAATTTTCATAGAAGGTCTGAATCATGGAAATTGCTCTCAATGATTTAAACTTGATTTGTTAAGTGCGTAAAGATAGTTTCTTGAGTTCTCTGTGATCTGGATGTAAGAAAAACAGTGAACTTATGATACTGTACAACCCAGAATGTGTTTAGATTGGGATTAGGAATGTGCCTTTCTTCTCTTGGCTGATGTTGTTGAAGCTGTTGTTTTTGTTAGATAAATTACTGAATGAAACCTTCAGCACACCCACATATTTTGACCATAAACACCCACTTTCACAGGGTGTACTGCCCTCACTTTTCTCCACCATCAACCGCTATCCCATCCCAAACTCTCCCACCCACTCCTGTCTGGCCACCCAAGGCTTTTTTTCCACTCCATCACACTGAAAAGAAGAGAGAAATTTCTACTCTACTAGCAGCGTCACGCCTCATACAGTGCAATCCTCACAGGGTATACTTTTCCTGTCCTGCACCACTCACCAACATCCCAACCTGTCACGCCCACTCTTCTCCGCCCACCCCACCCACTTGTTGCTTTCCCATCACATATTCAATTTCCCAATAACCAGCGAACCAAACTGCGATTTTTGCACATGACATCACACCGTTATTGCCCGTTCAAAATGCTTGTTTCATTTATATTCTTATAGTACTGTGGGGGTCGCGTAAAACTGTATGTCTGCATTTTTAATCTATATATAAAAACAAAAGAAAGAAAAAAATGTACTGGAGGCTGAATTTAGTCTCACAGCTTCAGCATCATGGCCTGAATATTTACCTGAATCGCTTTGTTTGACCTGGAGTGACCAGAAATGACCAAAGTAATGAACATGACCAGAATCGAACTCTTGAATCTAAAAATGGTTGAAAAAAAAAAAAAAAAGGAATATAGTAGGAGTTGTTGTTGCCTCTGGTTAATAATAATGTGAAACCAACAGGCGACCATCATCCACTCACTGGACGTAGTGCTGTCTACTTCTTCATTCACCTTTATCATTTATATTTTGTCTGCCCTTCTCTCTTCCTGTTTCTCCCATCCTTCCTGTCACTTTTTATTACTCTTCTTTTCACTCCTAGTGGCTCTGTATGAGAGTTCCAAGCCTCATAGATTCCTGTATCATGAAATCATTTATAACGCTGGGCGGTAACCATATAAGTAAATACCTGTAACAGGATGTGCAGCCTACCATACTGTTCCTGTTAGCTGGAGAGAGACACATAAATGTTGCGTCTGTGCCGGAACTAAACATCCACACTCTTCCCCGAGCTTCGCTGTGGCAAGCTGATGCCAACCGTAATGGAACATTGGTTCACTGCACGGGGAGGAACTGGAGGTGGTTGCTTGTCTGTAGTTGATGGGTCTGCTCGTCCAGACAAACCGAAGTTTCTCAACAAAACGACAACAACAAACAGGCAGAAGTTGCCTCCCCCTCCTGCAGTCCACCATCTTCTTTACAAGAGATAAGGAATGAGGTGAAGGGCATTTGTATATTTGAGCAGCAGAGCAACCCAGTTATATCGGTGCCACCGCCCGAAGGCGCCCCACTCCACCATCAGAATGATAATAAAGAAACTGAACTGATCTGAATACCTGTGAATGAGCTGGATGTTTCCTAAAAGGATCTATTTTGATCCAAATGGCCATAAACTTACCTAATTGACTCTTGAGATTGTTGAGGTTTATAATAAAAGATACAGGCAGTGAAATTAATGAGGAGGCCTTCAATCAATGTAAATATTATGAATGGGCCTAATTCGACCCCACAGACCTAACTGAAACTGAAATATAGTAAAATGACCTAAATGATCCTAAACTAACCTACATTGACTTAATAGATCTAAATGTTAAAGGCCTACATGGAGCTTACATGGCACTGACAAGATTATTTTGACACGACTGGACCTGATCTGACCTCGTGGCTCTGAAGCGATCTGACCTGGCCTGAATGGATGTGAGCGGCCTGAATGGAATTTTATTGGCCTGAAGGATCGTAAAGTTACATGTTAACCAACGATATAATTCAGCTTGGAAGGACTTAATTAGTGAATAGGGTTAATGAAAGCTGTATCTAATTAAAATGTCCCCTCAGGTAAACAAAAATCATCTGGTAGTGGAACGAATACAGGAAAATAACGTCATTGGTTTGACACTGATTATATATACTGTATCTGTAATACGGCATGATTTTTACACACGGTTAATTTTCTGGCCACAGTTAACTCACGCGATAATTACAGCAGAGATATATTCACACAATTCCAAAATGTAGCACACAGCAAACTTTTTAATCGTATAGTACTGCTTTGTAATTAAAAAGAAAAGTACATGAACAGTTTCGAATTCTGTTGGATTAATTAGCAACTTTTTCAACACATTTTGCTGAGTTTGGATAATGAGGCGTCTCACTTGATGATATTACACGATTTTTACAGGGGTTTAAATTACCATCAGCTGCATACGATTGTTTGGAAGGAATTAAAAAAAAAAAGTTTTCGTGTCGATGTGTTTAAAGCAGTATCAGTCCTTATCAGTATCTCTTTCTCTCCTGCGTAACCAGTCTACGCCTCTCCTATCTTATTTTTCGTCTGACCTCCCACACCTGCCCCGACACCTGCCTCCTCCCCCTTTTTTCATCACCAGCTACTCTCTCTCTCTCTCTCTCTCTCTCTCTCTCTCTCTCTCTCTCTCTCTCTCTCTCTCTCTCCTTAAATGATGAAATATGGCAAGGTACAACCGCGGAGTTTCATCAACGTCATATTAGTTGCAGATGTTGAGAGGCGAAAGTAGTGGTGGTGTCTGGCGTGCGTTAGAGGTGTACTAGGGTGTGTGTCAGAGATGCCTGTGGTGTGCATCTGGGGTGAGTCGGGGTGTGTGTCAGAGATGTGGTCAAAGACAAAAGACATCTTTTGGGTTATTTGGGGGTGCTGGATACGGCTGGTGTGAGTGCAACAATCAAGTGTGTCATTTGTCTTGTTGCTACTTACCTCCTTTCAGGCTTCTCTTCTCATCTCTCCTGAGATTCCTTTCCTCCCTCAAACTTTCTCTTTCTTTCATATCTCCCTGTATCCTCTTCTTCAATATTTTAAATTCAGATTTATTCCCAAGGACTGTTTCATGGAGATGTCTTTTTCAGGAAGCTTTTAGCTCAAATAATCAGATCAGTTCACTCTGTTTACAGGAATGTGTAGTTTTCACATTTGGTTTACTTAGAATGGGAATGGGTGGGTTTATGGGAGCTGGGGAAGAAGCATATCCACTGGGCATTTACCATTTCACTACCGTAACGTAGTATATCTTGCGACTTCAATGCGATTCTGTTTGCCTGAGATCCTGTAGTGAAGGGAATTACAAACGGTCTCCTTCAACCCCCTCAGTGCCAGAAGTGTTTCCAAAATTGTTTAACAGTAGCAAGAATAAAACGTTAAAATGAAAATTATATAAAAGTGACATCTATATCCTTCCTACTGGTTAAGGATTTTTTTTTTTTTTTTTTTTTTTGGGGGGGGGTACCTGCAGACGATTTTATTCAGCTAAGTGGGTCACAGGAGCTTACATGTAAATACTGGTACATTTGATCCTCTCATAATCAAGTCAACTCTAGTAGCCTACAACAGCTAACACCAGGCTATTTATTACCCCAAGAGTGAGTCATGGGCGCCAGAGTGTTCAAAGTCATCAGTCAACATGGGTGTAATCCACGGGTATAAACAAATTTCATATTCTGTGCTACACACTCAAAAGTTTCAACACAGTCTTTTGAACAAATACCTGTACACACAATATGCTTTTAATATGATTTGTTTATCTTCTATAATGAGAGTTGGCATAACGACGCTAGCAAACCCAGGACAGCAAAAATATTCATCCCTTATTTCACAGTGTAAACAACTGACAGTAGTACCATACTTTTTTTTTGTACTATTTGCAATCAATAACCTGAAAGTCAGAAAACACCCAGACAACATAGAATACTTCCATGATTTTAAAAGAATGCAAATGATGATGTTCAGAAGCCGATGGGTAAACTTTTACTACACATTAGAAAAGAACATCAAGGTGCCACGTAAGATGACACCTCCAAGCTTAACTCCGATGTTCAACATGGAAAGCTAACTTCGGTGAAGAAAATACCATAGGGAAAAGTTAACATCGGCAGAATGCGAATTGCTGGAATTGGGTTAATCGTTATAAAAAATAATTCTCTCTCCAAAGATTCGCAACGCAGAGGTTGGAAAGACGCTGCCTTGTAAGTGCTTCTGTGGCGCCTTGCTGCCAGCCATCAGTTATCAAGACAAGAGCTTTTTTGTTTAAACTATTGCTCTTATCTAGTTATTGCTTTGCATTTGATAGTGTGGCAGGTGTGTTGTGTTATGTGTTACTGTGTGAAAGCAATGTGAGTGCAAAGTTCTTGGCGGTCCGTTGTGCTCGTTGATGGGTGAGTTTTGTGACAGCTATTTTTATTTACTGTAAAACATCAGCTATTGCATTGTTTCGTCGTGTGTGTCTGTGTACATACGCCATGGAAAAAGAACTGGTACAAATCTGAACTTAGTGTGAAAATATACACTACTTTTGCTCTGAACCTTTATTACTTCAAGCTTCATTGTTGGGGGGGGGGGAATACGCCATTTCAGTTCTACTGACCATATAATAATAACACTGCATTAATCCTCTCTGTTCAAGACATTGGCTACAGCTTATTGTCCATTTGAGTATATATTAATAAATTAATATCTGAAATACAAGAATGTCGGAATTTATATCTTTGATCTTTATGCAAACGACTTGGCAACTGGATTACTCTGTGAATATTAGTTAGATGTTAGCTATAAATCATAGTTTATAATATGCTAATAAATTATAAATCAATATTTGAAAGTAAACAAAGGGAATGACAGGGTTATATTTTAATTGAAGCATCATATAAACTAAAGGCTATGGAAGCATCATATAAACTAAAGGCTTGTGCGCATGCGTCAATGAGTTTCCTGCCTCTTGCCCGACCGCAGTCAGAACAAGAGCACTCCGAGATTGCAAACCTCCACCGCGGTTGGACAATCCCCCATTTGTCACCGTCCCTGCAAACGATTCCCCCTATTATTATTATTATTATTTTTTTTTATGTACCAGGAACATCTCCATAAGATCTCCATAAGATCTACCACTCCCAGATTTGATCTGGATCCAAGACACATTCCGGATCTGGAGATCCAGAATGTTCATATATATAGGGCTCCGTGGCGTGGGTAATGATGTTAATTGTAGGTTTGTAGCATTATTTGTTATCTCACAGTAGAGAATTTGACAGAAGCCCAATATGTTTGAACATTTTGAATCATCAGATCCGGAATGTTTCTTGGATCCAGATCAAACTTGGATGAGGGGTAATCTTATGGAGATGTTACCCTGTAGTTTATGCGCATGCATAGTAGGCATTATTTATCGAGTAAGATGCAAAAAATGTTGAATCTGCCACTATCCTGCAATGGTAAAGAATCCTTTCAAAAATTCCTGGATCTGGATGATGATCCGGATCACCACCAAAATCTCAAGGATTGTTCCTTGGGTCTTACCCTACCCCTCCAATAAATTTCAGCAAAATCCGTTCATAACTTTTTGAGTAATCCTGCTGACAGACACACACACAAACAAACCAACGCCAGCAAAAACACAACCTCCTTGGCGGAAGTAATTAACCCACACCTACAGTTCAGATCCTCCAAGATGTACCGCTATTTTAAATCATTCTGGATCATCACCTACATCATCCATCAACAGTCATTCTATATTTCCAGTCCTTCTCCATTCTCCACTTTATTAGTAGTGCTTGATATAGTGTTAGAGGCATGTCACATACATACTTGTCGTGCAAAATGCTGAATCCAACAGATGTTCAAAGAATATTTGTCTTAAAATGACCTTAGGAATCACCTCCTCAGCTTACTGCATCAAGTCCTGGAAAACCCTGTATGCATGTATGTATGTACGTATTAGCTTCTTATGCAAGAAGAAGAAACCAATGGTCAGAAGACCGCAAAATTGTTCCCTCCCAGAAAAAATGAAAACAATGACAGAGAGCCAAATTCATGATTCGTTTATTTCGAGATGCCTGAATACACTGTGTTTAAAAGAGGTAACACAGTGCAAGACAGTTTCAGAGCTGACCTGTTGCGTAAATGAAGGATTAGGAGTAACGGTTAGCTCTTGCATCAGAGTTGTAAATATGTGGGTATATATGTATGTAAATCACCAAGATGTGATTACAAAAATTGCATCAGTTTCCCGAGCACTTTCATAATTATCTTCACATTACGTCACATCTCCAGGGCATAACTTGCTATGTGTATCAGCAAGGGTTTGGAAATCCGTATTTCCTTTATCCCTTGAGAGACAAACAAGCAGAGAGGGGGGACCGACATTTAGATAAACAAACAGATAATGACAGGCAGACATATCAATTTGAAGCATGAGTGGATAGGAAGGAGGAGAGCAAATGGGAGATAAGGAATGTGAGATGGACGAGATAAGGACACGCAGTGAGGAAGAACGGAAGAGCAGATGTGCTGGAGGAAGGAAGGGAGGGAGAGTCTAATGGAGAGGAAAGGACGGAGAGACGGTCGGACGGAGGGTTAAGTTGAAAAAGAGAGAGAGAGAGAGAGAGAGAGAGAGACAGACAGAGAGACAGAGAGAGAGAGAGAGAGAGATTTACCAGTCAAGAGTTCCCTGGCGTGCTGACAAAACTCACCGGACAAGAATTCCCCAATTAAATGCAGACAAGGACCAAATAATAATAATAATAATAATAATAAAAATGTTGGTTAGAGTTTCCCCCTTTACAAAAGATACAGGAAGGTATGCAATTCTTGAAGGTCAATAATCTGAGGAATTTGAACACCTCTCATATACGTTACTATGCCGTTCTTACTCTAACTTGGCCTAACAATGCCATCCTTACATCTTTAATACCGACTTAAAACATGAGATTTACAATGGAATTTGATACAAGTCACGAAGAAATGCTATGGGAAGGATGTAGAGTCATAGTACTGACTTATTCTGCCACTGAACTATGTAAAATATGCCTAAAAAGGAAAATACATATGGGCTAAGTTAAAGGAAAATGATTATAGTATTTTCCATTGTTTACGACCTTCCGGAATTGATGAAACTAACCATACAAAAACCACAGAAAATTCGACGACCACCACCACCTTTCCCACCCGCTACAATGGAATGTACTTATAGTAATACCCTAAGTGATGAGGCTCGAAGAACATACCTGGATATTGTGATTCCTCATTCAAACAATTGGCTTGTCAATTTCATCCATCATTCTATACAGTTATCAACAGCATCTGGAAGGATGAATCTGGTCAACAAAATGATATTGGAAGACTGAAGAGGCCAACCTCCATGGAAAAGAGTAAAAAGAATCTGTGATGGCCTTGAGAAACGTTTAAGGAATTATGAGAAGATTTGGTGACTGGTAGAAAATCGAGAGCAGAATGCCTTAGAGCTGCTGGGCACTGAGGACGTTTTTAAGACCCTACTATCTAGAAAGCCTTGACAGTTTCTCATAATAGGCTTACTTTATATTTCACTGTAATATTTTACGAATAACACTTATATATGTTATGATGTTAAGAATATTACTAACAAAGCACTTCCCTGCATGTTTTTACTAATATTTTGCGCATGAACTGGTTAGATCTGTGGTGAAATATATTGTCTAGATACACATTTCTTCTATTAAAGCTGTTAATGACATTTTACTTGATTAGTGTTTTGTCCTCATTTGTGTTTAAACGGTAAGTTTTGTCCGGTGGGTTTTGTCCTGTTATCAGGTTCCCTCACCCTGACACTGTGGGTAGGCAGGGAAAAGTAGAGTAGGCAGGAAAGGCAGGGTAAGCTGAGGGTATGTGAGGCAGGCAGGGATTTGCAGAAGGTATGCTGAGGTAGACTAAGATAGGAAAGGTACGCAGGGTAGGCAAGGAAAGGCAGGGTAGGCAGCGGTGGGGAGTGTAGGCAGAGGTGGGCAAAATAGGCAACATTAGGCAGAGGTGGGCTGGGTAGGCATCAGCAAGCAAGGGAAACAGTAGTTGGCATAGGTGGGCATTGTTGGATTGGGTAGGCAGGGGATGGAAGTATAGACAGGGCAGACTGGTATAGCTAGCATAAGCAGGATAGGGTGAGGAAGGCAGGGGTATGAAGGCATGCAGGGTAAGTAGGGCCAGACAAGACTGGCAAGGCAGACAAAGGTAGGTAGGAGAAGGTAAGCTAGAAAAGGTACATTAGTTAGTTACGGTAGGCTGGTTGGACAGGGTATGCATGGAAACATGGTATGCAGGATAGGCAGCAGGCAGGGGCAGGAAGCACAGGCAATGATAGCCAACAGGGAAGGCAGGCAGGACAGGGAGGCAGGCGGGGTAGACAGGTTATACAAAGTAGGGAAGGTAAACAGGGTAGGAAAGGGTAGACTGGTTTGATAAGGGAAAGGAGGATATCAGCAGGAGGGGTAGGTAGGGGAGCCGAGCCAGGGGGAGACTGAATATTCATGGGCAAGATAGCTAATCCAAACAAACACGAGGCCAGACGGTTAAAGGTGACAGCAGGCAGGCAGGCAGAATGGCAGATACGGAGGCATGCAGAGAGGCAGAAAGACAGATATGGAGAAGGCAGGTGAGTTGCAATAAGGCAGGCAGGACGGAGGTAGGCAGACATGCAGGCTCAATGCCCGAAGAGGGCAATATACTGGCCCAACAACCTTTTCACGGCACTTTGTGACTGGCCTCATAGTCCCAAGTTATTTTCTTGCTACGTCTTAATAGCGGAATATGACACATGACCTTTAGTGCTGAGCATCATATTCTAACGTCAGTGACCTGTAACACCTCAATAGCAGTAAAAGAGAGTGCTCCGGCTCTACATAATTTCCATACCACTTCTTCGTGACTAATATCATATTATGATGTTTGTCTCTAGTTGCAGGTCAACATTACAAAAGGAGAGATGATAATTTCAGGTCAGTTTAAAGTTCACAGATTATTGTAACTAAGCATAAATGTACAAATAACATTACAGTAAAGAGCATAGTGCTGTACATTTTACTAACCAACGTAGCATACAACTCAAGTTTCAGAAGTGTGACTAAATCGTTCTGGACGCCATAAAGGTTGGAGTAACACCACAAAAATGGAAAGCATAAATATTTAAACAATTATCCCAACAAAGTAGGCGTAATTTAGCACAACTTCATTAGCATTCGACAGCACCGGCAGCCAGCCAGTGCACCGCCTGCCGAGCTTAACATTATTTTCCTTACTAAATTTATGCCTTAGTCGACTTCGCATTACAGCATCTGTTTACTTTCCAATCAGTCTGGACGTAGGGAGTGATGAATGAAACCGAGCTATCTGAGAGAAAAGTGTGGAGCTACGTGGAGAGAAAGGCAAATAAGGAAGTTGGAAAGCGCTGTGATGTTAAAGTGGATATGATGTGTTCAATACACTCTGGGGCTGTTTTGCCAGTTGCAAATGGAGAACGAGAGACTTCCCAGAAGTGTGTGAGTTCAGTTGAAGAGGATAGGGGAGAGGGAGACAAAGAATGAGGTGGAGTAGCCGGATAGAGATGTATATGAATTAGAGTTGCATGGGGTGGAGTTGTGGCAGCCTGACAACGGAAACAAGGACGGCATGGAGGTAATTTGTTCGCTGTCACCTCCTCCGAGATTAAAACGTCTGGCGACAGAGAAGTTGGTAGACTATACGAAGTTTTGCTGAGACATTATGACAGATGTATATAAGTGGTGTAGAGAAACATGAGTCTGAGACAGAAATTTGTTCCTAAACTTCTGTCTCAGACTCGTGTTGCTCTACACCACTTATATACTGTATATATACGAAGGTTTTTGTCGTTACCTTAGAATACATCTTCAATGAACTTTACTTTTTTTTTAAATTCTGCTCTGCATACAAAAAGTGTAAAAAAGTGAGGGATGAAAGTGGAAGAATACTAGCAAATGGATGGACCTAAGGAACATCTGGAAAGAAAGTTGTGAAAGTTTGCTGAATGGGAGTGGTAAGAACGAAGCAGCAGTAAGCAGGACTGGAGTTGGTGGTGTGCAGATGGAATGTGGTGGCAGGATATGTGGCATTGGCAGAAGTGAAGAATTCTAAGAAAAGATTGAAAAATGGGAAGGTATCAGGTGTTGATGGGATATATACAGAGACAATCGAAAGTCGTGGGGAGATTGGGTGGAAATGTGTGTTGGAAATAAGTAAGGAAGTTTGGGCAAGTAAAGTGTACCAACAGAGTGGAAGAAGGTTCTAACTGTGTCCCTGTACAAAAATAAGTGTGACAGAAGTGAATGCAAAAATTATCAAGTAGCTATAAGTCTGATGAGCGTAATACGATAGGTATTTGGAAGAATAATCATGGGGAATTCAACATATCAGACAGATTACTGAGTGACGAACAGGGAAATGTTAGGAGTGGCAGGAGATGTGTGAATTAAATATTCTCAATTAGATAATGAAGAAGGCTTATAGTGATTTAATGACGTTTGTGCATCTATGAAAAATAATACGACAGATAAATATAGAGAATTTATGCAGTTTTGCGGACGTATAGGGTGGGAGAAAGGCTCCTCGATATTGTCAAGAGCTTCTACGGTAGTAAGAAAGCTTGTATAAGAGGAGGTGGTGATGTAAGCGAGCGGTTTAACGTAAGTGCTGGAGAAAAACAAGGATATATGATGTCCCCATGGCCGTTCAGTATTTGTATGAATGGGGTAATGGGAGATGTAAAAATCAAGTAACGGAGAAAGGGATAAGAACAGTAATGAAAGGTGAAGGGTGGAGTGCAGTATTTGTATTTGATTTATGTAGATGATAATTATATACTATCCTGTTGTCTAATTGTGAACAGAAACTTGCAGAGTAGTGTGGGGTTTTATTGAAATATGTGATCGCTGTCCCTTGTAAGTAAATATGTCATAAAGACTTTGTAGTTACTTGTAGAGAAGTATATTTTAGACTTGTGGTCGAGCGGCTTTTATATCTTGTAGTAGCTTCCCCACCAAATGTCATGTAGTGACAGGAGAGGTAAAGAATAGTATGGGACTATTTTTATTTGTCTTGGAAATATTAACAAGTCTCTCACACGGAACGAGTATAAGTCCCGGGTAGCTACCTCCCTGTCTCGCTATCTGTCTCTCTCTCTCAAATCGCTAAGCCCTTCTCCCGTGACCTGTCTCCTCTGAGGCCTGTCTACTTCTCTGTTGCCTCTTCTGTGGCTAATCTCCGTCTGAGCTCTCTTTCCTAAATTCTGGTGTAGCAGGGGTGTGTCACGTGTGTTCCTCGTGGGTGGACTAGGTCTTTGTTCACGAGAGGACTGCTGACAGCTAACTGCATCATCTCCTTACTGGCCGCTGTCGTCAGCTTTCCTCAGTGTTAAAAGTATGTAAGCATGTTTAGCACTGCTCGATTCTCGCAGACACAACACCTTCTCATCATCTGACTCCCTGCTTCTATCTGTCTCTCTATCTATCTGTTTATCTATCTATCTATTATGTAGTCCTACATCTGCTCGGTCGCGCGAAAATGGCGTACCATCGACATTTAATAGTTATAACATATTAATACATACTACATACACATTATAATGAACTTATAAGCTAATTAAGTGAAATACATAATATTGTAAAGTAAAATAATTGTATGAATATTGTATACATATATTATTCATAGTAAATAGTGATTATTCATTAATATTACATTTTAAATAAGATGTATACATATTTGAATAAATGCATTAAAGTAAATTATTTAACTGTAATACAGTATGTACTTGGGATATTATAGTGAAATGCATACATGCAAGAATAAAAATAGTTTAAAATTAAGATTATTGTAAGAGTTATTAATATTTCATTCAAAGATAATGGTACTGGTCTGTCATATATGGGTCATTCTTCTTTGTATTATTATTATTATTATTTTTTTTATATATATAATTAATACTATATACAAAATATATACACTTCATTCAGGGTGGTTAACTGTGATGTTAACTCTCCCCCCCACTAAATAATGACTCCAAATTAGCAATTCTTGCATGCATTCTGTGCATTGCGAACAGCAGTACTGCAACTACAATGCAGACGATTATAAAGACAGAAGGTGCTTGGCTATACACATAATATGGGTTGAACATACTCAAACTCAAATCTTCCCAGGGCTTCATTGTTTCATTGATCAGCTGCATAGTTTCAAACTTAGGTGAAGTCAGCTTAATACTTGTGCTCATGTTTAAGTTCATATTAGGCAGTGGGTGGAAATGTTTGTGTGTATGGTTGATAATGGCGTAGTGATCAATGGTGGAAAAAGTAGACATGGATGGTGCAAATACCGCACAGTAGTCTGGTGCTATGTATAATCCTGAGGTTGATGTATGAGATGGTGGTATATCTGGACAGACTATGTAAACTGATGTGTTATGAGGGAAATAAAAAAACTGTGAGTGTCCAATGCGTTGATGGTGTACAAGTTCATCTGGAGCAAAAGTGAAGTTGCAATGATGATGAATATTGTCATTTCTGATGATAGCCATTTCACAAGGGACCGTATCAGTAGGCTGAAACGTGAAAATGTACGCAGGACAAAGATGAACAGCATGTAAGGATGTGCGGCACTTTCGCTCAATCGTTGACTCACTTGCGAAAGTGAGTGTGTCTCGTCTCTTGGAGACCATGATGAGTTCGGTGTCTGTATTGATGTTGATGATGACCAAAGTGTTGTTGTTTCTATAGGGGAAGGGGTGTATTTGGTATACTGTGAACAGGTCTTCAGTGATGAATGGTACATGAACTATCACTGATGTTGGTGTTAGTGTTGCTTCTAAGTACGGGTAATATTGCATAAATTCCCTACTGCGGAACAATGGCTTCAATTTATGTTTATGTATGCCTTGACTAACTATCTGACGTAGCTCATGAACTGGGAGTAAGTCATTTGTGATCTTGCCATCACCAGCATTCGAAATTCCTTGCATAAGTGCCCTGAAACGATCTCTAGTGTTCTCTAATTGTAGTAGAATCGTGTCAATATGTTCTGTGATGATGGAGAAGTGCTGGAAAAGAGTAACGTTGCCCTCTAATTCATTTATTTTATCTACACTCTCGAGAGCTACGTTTTCTGCTTGTTTCAGATTTTTCACAATTGTCTTCATTGCTGAGTTCTGTCCTGTGATGAATTTATCTTGGTATGTTAGTACCTGAGCTATCTTATTAAATTTGTTGTTTATTTCTTTAAGGTCATCCTCTGTAGCCAATCCAAAGATGTTCCCAAGAACTGCGCCGCCCAGATCGAACAAACCGCGCTTTTGGCGAGTACGTGTGATATTGTTCCTGTCGCTCAGTACCTCCGTTCCATAAGATGGGAGATCTTGGATCATGACGAGCATAGTTGACTTCGCCTGTTCTAGTTTCCATTTCGCTAACTTCACCATTTCATCCACTTCCTTGGTGTTATGTGCTTGTGAAACATAATTCCCTATCTTGAAGTCCAGAGTTCGCATCGGCGTCGCAAGTCTTTCTAGATAAGTAGGTAAGTCATACAAGTAATCTAGACTTATTTCAGTACTCATGACGTCCTTGACGATTGTAGTCGTGGCCGTTGGAGCTATGAGGCATCCTTGTCGTACTATATGCTTGGGGTCTAGGTGCGCATATACTCTTACTATGTATAGGAGAATCCATAGCATAAGTCCCTTCATCGTAACCTACCGAAAAAAAAATATATTAATTTCCTATAAAGCTGTGGTTGATGATAGTGATGATGTGCGTTACGGTTGGCTGTTATTTCATTTATAGAAGGAGTTTAAATCAATATTTAATTCTCGTAAATGATGTACTGTAGATTTCATTGGAATAGTTGCACCTATGTTCGATTGTTTGGTATATGACCTTAATTTCTTTTTGTAATCATTGTTGTGTTCTTGCTTGGTTTCTTGAGGTACGTTCACCTGTTCGGTTGTATCCGAGGCTGAATAATTATGTGATAATTCCCTTGAAACTCGTTTTAAATGGTCAATATGAACTTGTTTTTCCTTGCCACTTGAAAGTGACTTAATTAAAACTTTGTTTGCTTTTATGTTAATTACTCTGTATGGGCCCTCAAATTTTGGGGATAATTTATTGTCTCTCGTATGAATGACTCCGTAAACAATGTCTCCTAAACTGATAGGTGAATCTTTTGCCTTCTTGTTAAATGCCTCCGTCATTTCTTCCTTGGACATCGTTAATTGTTTTTTCACTCTTTTGTGAATGTCCTGGAATTCACGTAAACGGAGTTTAGAGTAATCATCGTAATTGTATATAGGCATGCTGTCACCTTCTAGGAGCTCATATGGTAATTTTTTATCTGTGCCATATATGATGAAATGTGGTGTGTCACCAATGGATTTATTTATAGACCCATTAATGGAGGCCTCTACTCTGGGAATCCAATCATCCCAGCTTGCATAATTTTCACTGAGAATGTGTCGTAGCACATCTAATACCTTTTTATTTTGTCTCTCTACCAACCCATTCGATGCTGGGTGACAGGCCAAAACGTTAACCTTTTTGATGTTGTATTGTTTACATATTTCTTGTAAGATCTCAGAATTAAATTCTCCTCCATTATCACTTATTAATACCTCTGGGGTAGTAAAGCGACATATTACATTATCTGTTATTGCCTTTGCTACGGTCTCTGCTGTCTTATCTTTAATTGGAGCTAAAATGACATAACGGGAAAAATGATCCGTTGCTACGAATAAGTATAGGTTATTATTGTATGATAATGGCATCTTGAGTAAATCAACAGCGACAACGTCCCATGGTTGATGTGGTACTGGGTAATTACCCATCGGTGCAGGTGTGATTGGGTATCCTTTGTGTTTCGCACATGATTCGCATCTGTCTATATGATTGTTTATATCTCTTCGTAATGAAGGCCAGTAATATAATAGCTGGGCTTGGGTGAATGTCTTATCCTTTCCAGGGTGTCCTGCATGTGGGCTGTCGTGTATCATTCGTAATACTTGGGGTATCATGTCATTAGGTACTACCAACTGGTTAGTATTTCTTTGGCGTTTTGGTTGTTTAGAGTTAATTTTGTATAATGTATTATTGACCATTGTGAATTGTTCAAGTGGGACATGAAGTTTGGGTAATTGTATGTCATCTCCACTTTCTAACTTGTATATTAC
Organism: Coenobita brevimanus; assembly: GCF_032717465.1. Taxonomy (NCBI): domain Eukaryota; kingdom Metazoa; phylum Arthropoda; class Malacostraca; order Decapoda; family Coenobitidae; genus Coenobita; species Coenobita brevimanus. The sequence continues at coordinate 51,283,691 of NC_137033.1, read as the reverse complement.
CTTTGACCATACTGGGTCAAGTCTTTGTGCCTTTGCGATATCCTCGTGGTTTGGGATATTTCCTTTGAGATCTAACGCCGCGACCTGAATTGTGTTCGGGTTCCTAGATAATGCGTCAGCTACTATGTTCATTTTACCTTGTATATAATGAATTTGTACATTGTAGTTTTCAACTGTACATTTCCATCTTGCTCTCCTCCCAGAAAGGAGTTTTTCTTTAAACATACCCACCAGTGGTTTATGGTCGGTGAATAAGTGGATTTCGTAACCATATACCAAATCTCTAAACTTTTGTAATGCAAAAATCACTGCAAGTGCCTCTAAGTCTGTAGTGCAATAATTTTTCTCCGCACCTCTTGTTTGTCTGCTGGCAAATGCAATTGGTTGATTCTTTCCTCTTTTATCTTCCTGCATCAGTACAGCCCCTAATCCTTTAACTGATGCGTCTGTACAAATAAGAAATGATTTCGTGTAATTCGGATATGCTAAACAAGGTGCATTTGTTAGTTTAATTTTTAGATTGTTAAATGCCCTTTTTTGTTCTTCTTCCCATTGGAATACAGCATCTTTTTTGAGTAGTTGGAATAGAGGGAAGGCTATATGAGAGAACTGTGGTACGAATGACCTATAGTACCCAGCCAGACCTAAAAATTGTCTAACTTCGTCAGTTGTAGTGGGTTCAGGAAAATCTCTCACTGCCTGTATTTTGTCATCAGTGGTGTGAATACCATCAGAACTTAATTTGTGGCCTAAGAAATTTATTTCCTTAAAGCAAAATTTGCATTTAGAAAGTTTAATTTTTAATCCAGCATCACTAAGCTTTTGTAAGAGTAAGTCTAATTTCCTGAGATGATCCTTAATATTCTTCGTTGCGATAATAATATCGTTAAGAATGAATGTGACGCAGTGTAATGTTTAGCGAATGGAGATTGATTTGAATTGTTGAGAAAGTTTAAGTAACTTGGTACAGTGACAGAAAAAGAGAGGTAAATGTGCAAAGGAAGTGAAAAGCGGAGAGGGACAGGGAAGGAAAGTGGACTGTACTTAGAAGACCCTAATACAGAACAGAGGCCTAAGCATAGCAACTGTAAGAGGACTGCGTGAAGATGTGTTTGTACCCGCACTAACGTTTGGGCGCGAGACCTGGTGTGGCATGAAAACGAAAAGTCAAGAGTTAGGGTGGTGGTGAAGAAATTCTTTAGAAACGTGTGCGGAGTGGGGAAAGACCAGGATAAGTAATAATGTGATTCGTTAAAGATGTGAACCAAGGAAGTCCATGAACCCTAGAGCTGAAGAAAGTGTTCTTAGATGACATGGTCATATGACGAGAATGGATAACAGTAGGTGGTGAAAAGTGTAAATATGAGTGTGTCTGAGGGCGGGAGGAGGCCTGATACGTCCAGGAGAAAGTGGATAGATATGGTTAATGCGTGTGTGAGAAAGAGTCAAAGAAAGGTATGGAGGCTGACGAAGCTGGGGAACTGACCAAAGATGAGTTTTGTGAGGAGTGCTCAGTGTTTTGGTAAACTAATTTTTAACTTGACAGTCGTTGGACTGACTCTGTCTGATGAGTAATTATGAAGCTATGTGTGGAAAGGCGTACCTATGAGGTGGAACTGGATTTCGGGGGCTTGAACGGTGTGCAGCTCATTCCATTCAGCATGCTGTTGACAAGTTCTTCCACTGTCCTATTCATTCCTTTGCCTTGTTTTCTGGACGATAACTTACCCCGTGTGCGGCAAGGAAAACTGGCAAAATAAATATGATGGCGACAACAACGACGACGACGACGACGATGACGACGATGATGATGATGATGATAAAGCATGCAAAGTTAACATTTGGTTTATGGATGGCATTTCTTAATTGACTTTTTTTTCTTCTCCCTAGATATTTTCACTAAGTTTTGGAGATTTTTTCAACTGCTGAGGGGTTAGATACGAGTACATCCTCCATGATCATCCTTGGCTCCTATGACCCTTAGCTGAATAAAACCGTCTGGCATTTGCTAGAACACAATACTAGAGTTCATCCGACCATGATTTAACTTCGCTGTCGATCACAACTGGATACGACCGAACCAACATCCAACAAAAATCCCACACCAACTTGATGCTTTAACTGATTTTCCATTACAGTATTTTTTGATAAGGGAGGGGTCTAGTCAGCCAGTCAGTCATTCTCTGGTGATTTTCTCATGCAAGGTGCTTTCCCCTGGGAAAGCCCCTTATGATGCCTATAAAGAAGTACCATTTAAACCCACATCTACCTATCGGTTTTGCACTTGTGCTTTTTTATTTTTTCCTGCATACCGATAGGTAAAGTATATGAGAACAACGTGAGCTTACTTTCTTCCTGTTCTTGTTCTAAGAAAGGTTTGAAATATGCCACTGCCAGGCTGAAAATGGCCGGCCTAAAACAGCCATCTTCACGAGGAGCTTTACCCCCTTCTTGCCGTGCAACCCATTACCTTCCTGACTGGTCCCGCCCATTCCACTTCCGCCCACTCCCCTCCAATCTCTACTCACCTCCCCCTCCCCCGGGGCTGACCATTTAAGAGACATGTTTCCAATGCCATCATCATGCCCAATACACAGCCCGTGACTGGATATACTCTCGTCCTGCCCCATCACTTAATGTCATGTAGTTCATATAGCTCACTCCTTTTCGTTCATTCCTCCAGTTTCTTCTCACTCGCCTTTTACTTCCAGTTAACCAGACTGCTCACAACACTCATCTAAAACGACATATCCCATAACTTACCACTTTTTCAGCCCATCCCACCCACTGTAGACTGCAGCACCAGTCGAGCAGGGTAGCACTCCCAAGGTGGATGAAAAGTTGATGACAGGGAGAGCTGGAGCTCCCGTTTCATCAGCCCTCAGGACTAGTTCCTGACCATCCCCCTTTGCTGAACTTTTTCAGTGTTTCAGTAACACAGAGCAGGCCAGCATGCTCTCCAATACATGTTTCTCTAATTGTCTACACCAAACTACATGCACCATACACACTACACTTCCTTTTCAAACTTAAAAAAGAAACATGGCTGCAACAAATCAGGCCTTGCATTCCCCAGGGGGGGGGGACCATAAATGCCCCCATCATCCGCCCCTCTCCCGGTGACGACTCTTTGAGCTGCATGGATCCACTGTCTTACTCCCTTCTTCATTTCTGCAACATTCGCGGCCTTTCCTCTAACTTTCTGTCTGTCGAACACCACTCTCCTCCTCTAAACCTCACCTTCTCATCCTTACTAAGAGTCAGCTGTCTGAGACAACTGACAGCAAACCTTTTTCTGTATCCTCCTACTTTCTCTATACTCATTTCAGAGCCAAAGGTGGATGTTGTATAATTGTAGGCAACGACCTATCGTGTTCTCGTGTTCCTGAACTTGATTCTCCTGAATTCTCTATTCTCTGGCTTCGGCTCTCCTGTCATTCTCTGACTAAATATATCTGTGCTGTTTTCTTATCTCCTTATTCTACTAACTATCAAAAATTCTTCGACTATCTTACTTCTACGATGGAAGACATTCTATCCATTTCACCCTTCTCTGAAATCTCCATTCTAGGAGGTTTCAATGTTCACCACCACCTTTGGCTCTCCTCTATTTTCATTGATTCACCAGGTGAACAAGTCTTCGTCTTTTCTATCCTAAACGACCTAGAGCAGCTTGTACAGCACCCTACCCGTATCCCTGACCGGCTTGAAGAGAGCTTCATCATACTTGACCTCTTCCTTACAACTAATCCTTCTGCTTACACTGTTAATCTTTCCTCTCCATTGGGCTCCTCCGATCATAACCTTGTTACCTAAACCTGTCCTTTCACTCTGGTATGGCCTGTGGACCCTCCAAAGAGACGTCGTCTGTGGCACTTTGAAGCTGCGAACTGGGAGGCCCACAGGCAGTACCTCTTTGATTTTCCCTGGAATGATTATTGCTTCCATGGCCGGGAGCCATCTGCGTGTGCCATGCGCATTAGGGAGGTTATTCTCTCGGGCATGGAAGTGTACATTCCTTTCTCATATCCTCTGAGTAATACACGAAAGCCTTGGTTTAATCATGCTTGTTCTAATGCTATCCACAACAAGGATAAAAGGTACTGGAGCCAACCCACCCCTGAATCACATCTTTTTTATGTTTCTGCCCGGAATCGTGCTAAGTCTGCTAAAAATAATTTCATCTGTACTAAATGCTCTCAACTCTCTAACTCGAAGTCTTCCCGCTCTTTCTGACACCTTGCCAAAAACCTTTCTAACAACTTTACCTCATCATCCTTCCCTCCTCTTTTCAATTCTGATGGCTCTGTAGCTATTTCTTTTACTGATGAAGCAGATCTGTTTGCTCAGACTTTCTCCTCCAATTCCGTCTTAGACGATTCCGGTGCTGTTCCTCCATCACTTCCCCCCTCTGACTTCCTCATGACTGACATTAAAATTTCCTCAGCTGATATATTTTCTGCCATCACTGGCCTCAATACTAACAAGGCATATGGGCCTGATGGAGCCCCTCCTGTTGTCCTCAAGAACTGTGCTTCTGTGCTTACATCCAGCCTAGGTAAACTCTATCGTCTTTGTCTTTCAACACGTACCTTTCCTTCTTGCTGGAAGTTTGCTCTCATTCAGCCAATCCCAAAGAAGGGTGACCATTCCCAACCCTCTAACTATCATCCAAGTGCTTTAACATCCTGTGTCTCACAAGTTTTCGTGTCAATTCTTAATAGAAAAATTTTAATGCATCTTTCCTATCACAACCTTCTTTCTGATCGTCAGTATGGGTTCCGTCAGGGACGCTCCACTGGCGATCTTCTCACCTACCTTTCAGACTCCTGGTTATCCTCCTTTCGGGACTTTGGCGAAAGCTTTGCCATTGCACATGACATCTCAAAGGCTTTCGATCGAGTCTGGCATAAATCTTTAACTTCCAAACTGCCCTCTTACGGTTTCTATCCGTCTATCTGTGCCTTCACCTCTAGCTTCCTTTCTGGTCGTTCTAGAGCTGCTGTTGTAGACGGCCATCGTTCTTCTCCTAGATCTATCAACAGTGGTGTTCCTCAGGGCTCTGTCCTATCACCAACTCTCTTCCTTTTATTCATCAATGACCTTCTAAGCTGTACATCTAATCCTATCCACTCAAATGCTGATGATTCCACCCTTCACCTTTCCATTGGTTCCCGCAACGTCCATCTCAGCAGTTACTTCAACAAACAAGGGATGAGGCTATGGCACACCTAATGTCTGATTTGGCTCGTATCTCTGACTGGGGTAAAAATAATCTGGTTGTTTTTAATGCATCAAAGACTCAGTTTTTACACCGATCAACCCGTCAAAATCTTCCACAGGAGTACCCACTAACGTTTGATCATATCCAGCTTAATCCTGCATCATCCTTGAACATGCTTTGGGTTTCATTCACACGGGACTTATCTTGGAAAGATCACATCACATCTCTAGTAAAATCTGCTAAGCCGACTTCCTGCCTCCTTTACCACTCCACAGTTGTTGACTTTATACACGGGTTTTATTCGCCCTTGTTTAGAGTACAACTCTCATGTGTGGGGAGGATCCCCACATACAGCTCTTCTCAATAGGGTGGAGTCAAAGGCTATTCGTCTCATCAACTCTCCTCCTCTTACTGGCTCCCTTCAACCTAGGTCTCTTCACCGCACTGTTGCCTCTTTATCTCTTTTCTATCGCTACTTCAATGGTCACTGCTTCTCTGAACTGTCTGCTTGCATCCCTCAATCTCTGCGACGGGCGCGTAGCACACGTCTAGCAAAAAACGCTCTTCCCTTTTCTGTCCAACTCTCTAATGCAAGAGTTAACCGTTACTCCCAGTCTTTCATTTATGCAACAGGTCAACTCTGAAACTGTCTCCCTCTGTCTGTATTTCCTACTTCCTATGATCTCCAGTCTTTCAAACGCAGTGTGTTCAGGCATCTCGAAATGAATGGATCTTGAATTTGGGTGTCCTTTGTATTGTTTTTGTTTTTTTCTTGGAAGGAGCGTTCATGCGGGCTCAGCCTTTGGTTCCTTCTTCCTCGCATTAAAAGAAAATCCTCTCTCCCTACTGCACCACCTTTTACCCTTATGTCGTAAATATCACAGAAACGAATGCCTCGACCCTCAACGCTCAACACACAGGGTATTCTTTTTCCCTTGTGTCCACCATCATTGCAGCCCATCCAGCACACTCCTCTGTGCTCATCCCACCCAGTACTGAAAGATTGGAAACGTCGTATCTCAAAACCCACTGCACTGAATGGGCAATTCTCAGCACACGCGTTTATTGGAATGACCTGAATCGATCTTTGACCTAAGTGGATTTGTTGCACCTGGAGTGACCTGACAAAACCTAAATTGGATCTCATGGACCTGAAGTGACCTGAATGAACCTATATGGATTTGATGGACCTGGAATGACCTGACAGAACCAATATGGACGTGATGGAAGTGAAGTGAAGTGAAAGTAAATTACTTGAAATCCATCTACACTAATCTATCTGGGTCTGAGCATGACTGAGATGAGCTGCAATGTCTAGAATGGGTCTCATCGTCTAAAATCTACGCTGACCTAATGATGTGACTGAATCTAAACTGGCCGTGAATACCGTACACCTTATTTAACTTGAATTGCTCAGGGAAAAAAAAAGAAAAAACTTCGCCAGAATATACATGAAAGACGTGAATGGACCTAATCACTTGAATGGATATAAATGAAATTATATGGTTCTATCTAGGACTGAAAGATATTAAAAGGACCTGGCCTGACATGACTACACCTGGATGGATGAAAACAGCTTGAACTGACCTAAATGACATGAATGGACCCGACTTGATTTGAACTGGTCTTCCTGAGCCTGAAAGGAGATCATGTTGGCTGAAGGTTATGCCGGCATCGCAGTACACAGTCTTCAAACAACGGGCTTTACTATGGCAGGGCTTGTTTTTCTTTGCTTTGCAACACATCCCTTTACTTCATGAGGCGTCGTTTATTTCCGCTTTGCACTACAGCACATTTATTAGTTTATACAACGTTTCTTAGTCTACTGTATATTAAAATGTTTATTAATTATATTTTTATATTCTTTTATTCGTACAAAACAATGAACCAGGCACAGTGCCTGCAAACCTTTCTGTTCGAAGAAAGGTAAAACAAATCAGATGTCCATTTTGATATGCCCGACACACTGCGCTTACATGACTGAGTCACAGACAGTAGGAAAAACAGACTGAGAAAGACAGTTCCAGAGTTTACTAGTGGTGTACATGAAGGACAGAATACTAACTCTTACAGTAGCGACCTGGACAGAAAAGGGGCTAGTACCTGTGTGTGTGTGTGTGTGTGTGTGTGTGTGTGTGTGTGTGTGTGTGTGTGTGTGTGTGTGTGTGTGTGTGTGTGTGTGTGTGTGTGTGTGTGTGTGTGTGTGTGTGTGTGTGTGTGTGTGTGTGTGTGTGTGTGTGTGTGTGTGTGTGTGTGTGATATTTTTCTAACCCTACCGACACTCCAATGCTTTGCATATGTTTGGAATATAAATTCCCTTGTACAAAGGAAAAGGGGAAAAAGAAGTGTGCGGTAATCATGGGGGCATTTGATTTCTTAGTGTAACAGGAAACGTACATGGTAGGATACTTATTGACAGAGTTAGGGAAATAATAGGAATTAGTTGGAGATGAACTGGGAGGTTTTAGTAAGGGAAGAGGTTGTGTAGGTCAGATAATTCATTCTTAGGTCTTTAGCAGAAATGTTTCTAAAGAAGGAAATGAAGTTGTATGTGGTCTTCATGGATTTGGAGAATGCTCATGACAGGGTGGATAGACAAGGATTGTGGAAAGTATTAAGAATATCTGGAGTAAATGGGAAGTTGTTGAATGCCGTGAAGAGTATGTATGGGGGGGCTGAGGCTGCAGTGTGTGTCGATAGTGAACTGAGTGAATTTTTCATTTTGAGTGTTGGACTGAAACAGAGATGTGTCATGTCCCAATGGTTGTTCGATCTCTATATGGATGGGGTTAAAAACGAGGTACAGGGTAAGGCACTGGATGTTGGAGCGACCCTATTGAGAGAGGGGTGTGTTTGGAAACTCCCTGTACTGTTGTCTGTAGACCATACTGTACTGTTAAGTGAAGATGAAGGAACTGGAAGGCTTGGTGAATGAGTTTGGGAAAGTGTGTATGAAACGCGATCAAAAGGTGAATGTAGGGAAGAGTAAAGTTATGGTCTTCGAGAGAAATGAAGCCACTGAATGTATGGTGAGGCTGGATGAGGACGAATTGGAAAATAAGAGTGTGTTTAAGTACTTGGTGTGTGTGATGAGTAAGGATGGAACTTTGGAGGATGAAGTGCTTGAAAGGTTACAACAGGGAAGAAATGTTGCTGGTTCTTTGAAAGCAGTGACAATGCATGGAAGGGTGATTAGAAAGAAATGACAGTGAGTCCATAAACTTTTATTAGCATGAAGAATTATCAAACTATGACTCACATTCCTTCAAAGTACTCCCCTCCAACCTCTATGCAGCGTTCCATTCTCTTTCTCCACTTCATGAAGCAAGCGTGGTACTCTGAAGACGGTATACTTCGGAGTTCTGAATTGACGGTCCGTGCCAAGTCTTGGATGCGATGAAATTGCTTCCCAGCGATGGCAGATTTAATTTTTGGAAACAACCAAAAGTCACAGGGAGCCAGGTCAGGGGAGTAGGGTGGGTGGGGGAGCAGAGTTATACCTTGTTGTTCCAGGTACTGCATAGTGAGGCGAGCTTTGTGGGGTGCAGCATTGTCGTGGTGCAGCAAAAGGCGAGACCGACGGCGGGTTGGTGCGGTGTTGGCCTTGTGTTCCAAGACTTGTGGAAGGACCTGGTCTGTGTAGTATTGGGCTGTGATAGTGGACTTTTCAGGCATCACATCCATGCATATTGGTCCTTGAGAATTGAAAAAGATGGTGAAAAGGCGCTTCCGGCTGCGAAATCCTTCCTTCAAAATCTGAGGTCGAGGGTCTTCATCGCCCAACCACACCATGTTTGACTGCTTGTCACGGGTTGTGAAGAATGAAATCCAACACTCATCTCCAGTAGCAACATCTGAGAACCGTTTTGGACCATTTGGTTCAAATTCAGCAAGCCAGACACGACAAATCCTCACCCGTTCAGCCTTTTGCTCATCAGTCAACAAATGGGGTATCCATCGACAACACTTCTTCCTCAGGTGTAATTGTTCATGCACGATGTCATATGCACTCTCATAACTGATATCAAGCTCCAAGGCTAAGAACCTAAGAGTTACAGTTGGATCCTCGTCAATGATGGACCGTGCACGGACAGTTGTTGCTTCGGTCACGGATGTCCGGGGGCGTCCAGAGCGTTGTTCATCTTTCAGTTCAGTTTTTCCTGCTGTGAAAGCACGAATCCAGTGGGAAACAGTTTCCAGGGAAGGAGTAGTGTCTGGATAAACTTGTAATAATTCCCCTCGAATCTCTGTTGCTTTCTTTCCCAGTTTCCACCTCGTAAAAATGTAGAACCTGCAGCCTTCTTTCGAGTAATCCACGTTTCTGGCCAGAGAGCAAAAACAAGAGTGAAGCATTCACTCACAACAATAAAACAAGAAAAGTCAGGCATACGGCGACAAGTTCAAACTCGTAAGGACAGGCAACTCTGCACTCTCCTTGCTCCCCTACCTCCCATCATTCAAGGTTTTCATGTTATAGCACGAACTGTCATTACTTTCTGATCACCCTTCGTAAAAATGTCGCTCCCTGAAAGTATTGTAATACCAACCCTATCGTATGGAAGTGAAGCTTGGACCTTGTTGGAAGAACACAAGTCAGGAGTGAGAGCAGTGGAACTGAGTTATTGAAGAAGAGCTCGCTGAGTCAGGTGGAGAGACAGACTGACAAATGAGGAAGTGAAGGAGCGTTGTGGTGTGGATGCGGATGTGACAGAAAGCGTTAGAAATACACCGAAGTGGTTTGGTCATATGGAGAGGGTGGAGAGCGAGAAACTAACGAGGAGAGTGTATGCCAGTGAGGTGGAGTGGGGGAGAGGGAGGGGGAGGCCGAGGATGAGATGGAGGGATGGAGTGGAGAGGTATACGAGAGGGGGGGGGGGCTGGGAGCAGGGCATTGAAATGGCGTTGGGCAGGACAACAAGGAGGCGATTTGTTTGTGGCCATCCCTTACGGCATTGAGGGGTCTGACAACAGATAGATAGATATAAAAAAAAAAAAAAAATCCACTACGCTTATTACAAAACATTCTTTTTACGTGCTTTAGGAGGCATTAAATTTTTTCTATGTAACATTCTGTTTTCTTAGTTTGACGGGGCATTTTTTAATACTTCTTTTCCATTGAAATACTGTTAAAATTAAATGGGATTTTCTACCGTGCTATTAATTACGGCTTATAATAGTTAACATTACAGGGAATTTCCGTTTAACAACTTGAGTGCAAATGCATTATACCATTTTCTGAAAATAATATATATATATATATATATATATATATATATATATATATACGTACTGTATAGTTAGCGCAGCTCTAAGTGTCCGGAGGAGGAATCGGGCACGTTATTTTAAAAAGATCACATCTGTGCTCTCTCAGCCGGTAAAAAAAAAAAAAAAACGGTCGGGGGTAATGATTACTTGAAACTAACCACCAGTCCCCTTGCTTAACCCCTTGAATAGCAGTAACAGTATGTTCAGAAAGTTATGCACTCTCATCTGGATGCCAGTCTGTCTCACGTGACTGACCCCCACCTCTCTCATTCATGCACTACGGCTCGATGCACAGTATAGCTCCGTTCACGGTTTGATCTAGCTCCGCTTACAGTCATGGGCAATGCATACTATCGCTCCGCTCTTCCTCCTCTTAAAATACCTTTCAGATGACCGTTGTTTGCGCGTGAGCGGAGGGAGAGCGAACCGTGAGAGACAAAGTGCATGTCCCCATTGAAAAACATGTATCGATATTTAACTGGTGCGAGAGCGCACCGAGGGCGAAACGAGAGCGGAACGAGCGTGTGCATGGAACCTTAGTGTTTAAGTTGACAGTGTCACTTGTTAGCAACGTCTAAGCCTAACACAAGTCATGATACCGTTGTATGAGCTATCTTGTCACAAAATAAGTTTAAATATCCGTAAAACATGTCAACAAACTGGTGTTAATGAACGTTCAGTATGCCGATCAGTGACCAAGCTCAAGGGTTGAGGGATCAAAGGTACCCTCCCACATACACTCCGGGGGTGGACTCGCAAGATCTTCGAGCGCAGTCAAGCAGTTATCAGGCTACCGGACACCTTAAGGAACAAAATCTCATTCAACTCCAAGACAGGAGTGTATAGACTATTCAGAGCACCATACAAAAGAAACTGGAAAAAGCTCCTTTTTACCGATGTCCAGCATAAAAAGAGAGTTGCTTTTGCAGAGAAATATGCTTAATGGATTGTAGATAACTGGAGACGAGGTCTGTGGACTGATGAATCGATGTTTTTTTAGTGACACCAAGGAGCAGAAGGTGTGGCATGGTAGAGAGTCGCTTCCCTGCAACCTAAAGTTTACAGTAAACTCTGCCAGCACCCTGCCTCCCTTATGGTGTAAAAAGCTTTCTTTTATTTAAGGCTAACCCGACCTTATTATTCTCCCTAGAGGCCAGAATGTCACCAAAGACGTTTATCTTTGCCTTGAAGACGACCACTTGGCTGACTGCTTTGTGCCGACTGGTGACGAAGTGTTGCAGCAGGACGGGGCTCTCTGTCATACTGCGAAAGTCATCAAGACCTAACTTTGCACAAGTAAGGTGGAGTGGATTCCTATGTACCCAGGGAATAGTCCTGATAGTTCACCCATTGAGAACCTCTGGACCATCACCAAAGGCAAATTAAGAAACGATGACGCATCTACAAGGGCCAAATTAGAGGTTGCCCTTCGTCGTAGATGAAGCTATTTTTCCCCTAGTACCATCAAGAAACTCGCTGACAATGTCCCTGACTGTCTTTTGGATGTGCAAATAGGCAAAGGATGCCTCATCAACATGTACAAAGATCGAGACAGGGTGTTCTGGGAAAAGAAGTTGTTTTACACCCTGTAGTTTGGCTGGTGTGATGACTTTTGGTTGTCATATAAATTTGTTATGCAAGGTCAAGTCGAGTTGTGCTGACGGTATACATCGCTTAGAGAACTTTTTTTTTTTTTTTTTTTACAGAGTAACCCCAAATGAATACAACCTATAACACTAGGAAGACGTAGGGGCATCACTCGTGGGTAGCAATGGTTCCAGCTGGATGGAGTCATCCCATACACTTCAAACCAAACGTTGATGTGGCTGCGGCAACGATTAAGGGATCGACTAATCATGTGTGACCCTGAGTGGGCCCCACACTCAGACGACCTGAATCCCCCACATTTCTATCTGTGGGGTTATCTGAAGGATCATGTTTATGAAAACCACCCCCAAACAATCTGACCTGAAAACAAAAATCACGGCCAAAATCAGAGCTATCCCAAGAGAGGAGTGTGTCCTCGTAACTGACAATTTCGCATTCAAGAGTGCCTGCGACGTCAAGGTGGTCATGTGGAACACATTTGGGAAAAGTCATAAAGAACAGACCATTTGAACTGCAGAACGCAACCTTTCAGGACTGTTTTTTGTTATCAACTGGGCTTAACATGAATGCAAAATTAAAACATATTTCTTATCACTAGTATAAATGACACACTTTTATGCGCTGCATGCATTTTTGGTCACCCATTATTAACCCCTCCATTCTCATGACGTTATTTTGTAATCTATCCTTGTTACCTCAGGACGAGTTGATATAGCTTAGGAAATATATGTTGTACAGAACATGTTAATGATGTCTGTACATATCCCCTCCAGCTCGCAAAGTATTCACAAAGCTCAGTATTATCGCCTGCAGGGAACAACAAACTAAAACGACGTCACCAGACTGAAGGGTTAAAGGCATATTTTCTTACTGATATTGTACCTTCCAAACTTAGTCCACGTAATACACACTGTGAGTCCGAAAAATGGGGGGATATGATGAGAGTGAGAGTGGAGGAGGGGAGAGAAAGGAGAAGAAAAAAAGGTAAAATAAAGAGGGAAACTGGGGAAATTTGGTTGATGGAGAAAGTCAGTGGAAGGTAGAGTGGGAGAGATGGAGGGATCGAAAAGATGGAGAGAAGGAGAGTGGAGGGAGTGGGTGAGGATGAGGGAGGGTCGAGGATGAAGAGTTAGGATGGGGAGTGGGAAGGTGGAGGAAGTTGTAGCGAACACAGGAGAGAGTGGGGATGGAAGAAGGGTGATGTGAAGGAAAAGGGGAAGGAGGGGTTATGAGGAAGATAAGAAGTGAGGGGAGTGATGGAATGTGGGGAAGGAGGAAGAAGAGAGAAACAGTGAGGGAGGGAGGAAAATGAAGGGTGGATGAGGGGAGATAAGAGGGAAAAGAAAGGTGGATGAGGGAAGATAAAAGGGAAAGGATGAAGGTGGAGGAGGGGGAAGGGCGAAGGGGGAAGGGGGAGGAACATGGATGAAGAAAATGGGTATGAGAGAAGAGAGAAGTTGGAAAACATAAAAGTAAGAGGGGAGAAAATGGGAAGAGGATGAGGAGAAGAGGGGGCGTTGGGTGAGAAGCAAGCCTCTCTTCGGTACTGTGGTCACGTCGTGCAAGGCTCTTTATAACAGCATTTTAACGTTCTGTGCCCCGAACCACCTCCTCCCACCTCCTAAATATGCTATCCACCTCCTCCAGGTATGCCACAAGCCACTTCTCCTCTCACCACCTTTCTCTAATCCTCTCCCCACCCCCCTTCCCTCCTCCGTTCCTCAACAAATTACTGACCAAATTGCGTAAGTTCAGTCCTAGGCAAATTTTTGGAAGTTTAATTTATTCTTTGATACTGTATGCATAACCCTAAACGATCAACATGAATTCCGTAACAAGTGATCCTTCATTACAAATCTATTGGAATATTTTATAAGAAATATATATGTTAACTAGGTCATAAAAATACAGTCTGACGTGATATATTTACAGTAGATTTTTAGAAAGCGTTTGATAAAGCTCCGTATATAACATTAAAAGGTAATTTAAAAGCTCATGGTCTCTCAAATAAATTATGTTAGTGGAACGGTAACTGGCTAACTAACTGCCAACAACGAGTAGTGATAAACGGTGAATTATCTGACTGGCTGGAAGTAATAGAGTCCCTCGAGGTTCAGTTATCGTGCCAATTCCATTTACTATTTATATCAATGATACAGAAAATAAAGTCCTTTCCCATGGTAGCATATTTTACATACATGAAAAAAGTAATTACTAAACCAGACTGTCAATTCATTCCCAAAACCTTTATAAGCTAATAATATTGAGTGCCAATAGAAGATTAACTTTATTGTAAATAAATTTAAAGTAATGCATTTTGACAACACAAGCATTAAATACGAGAACTGAATGCTCGATACCCCGGTGACGGAAGTAAGGAAGGAAAGAGAGCTACAGGACGAAAGAGGTCTAGAAGTCATTATCAATAAGCATCTGAATAACTCTGAACAGTGGATAGCATCAAGTAACATAGCGAACAAGATGATCTGCTTTATTGCAAGAAACTTCGATAGCAAAACAACAGACGTAATTTCCACATTTTGTACGGCACTGGTTACGCCACATTTTTACTAAACACCGTGTACAGAAAAAGTCCATGTACATTATCAAGGACTAAGTCAAACTTGTGAGAGTACAATCAAGGGTCACTACACTGACCCCATCACTGACAGATTTGCCCTACGAAGAACAGTTATAAGAACTAAAGACGCTCTCTCTCTCTCTCAAAAAAAAAAAAAAAAAAAAGTCTAAAACAAGTATTTAAAATTCGTATACAATTCCGCGATGTCAGTTATAAAGAACTAATTCGAAATACAAGATAATACTGTCATTAGAAATAATGGAATGAAACTTGAGTTAGGATACACAGTTCTAAAATAGGGAAAAAATACGTAAATATTCGCGCAGTGAAAAAAAAAAAACTGTATAATCTACAAGTAATGAAACACAGCATTCAGGGACCGAATACTAATCGCCCCCCAAAATATGTTGTTGGATATGTTATCTACAAACCAAATTTACAAAAAAATCACAAACCTCTTCGGAATTCAGTCACCACGTTTCGCAAAAACCAATCCATATTAAAAAGAAAATATATAGCGGCTGACATTCGGTTGTCTTTGATCAAATCCTCACCAACAGTAACAGGCCTCTGCACATTCACATACTTGCTATTTCCTAAACGTTTGGTGAAAATTCGTCCTAAACCTTTCAAGATATGTTGGGAACACACACACACACACACACACACACACACACACACACACACACACACACACACAGATTTAAGACATCAGTCCCTGACTTTGATCACGTCATTTTGATCAGGCTACCATTAGCCGATTTTTATCAACTCAGGAATGATCTCTAGTTGCGAAAAAGGTCTAGCTGTGAAGGGCATATCTAATTCCTCCAGCTGGAATGATGTTTATGCTGAATAAAACAGTATGTTGGCTCTATCGGAAATATAGAAAGTCCTCGAGCTGAAAGCCCTAAAAAGCAAACTTTTGCACTGTCCCACTGTTATTTTATCCTTCCCTATCTTTATTATTTATACTGATGATGCTTAAGTTGGCGTCTCATCGGTCATTTTACAGAATCAAAACAACCCGTCTTGACTTCAATAAAAGGAACGTAATTATAATCAAGTTCTTGTCCATTACATGTGTCTACCATGATGTATTCTAATTAGTTTCTGACGAACCACTGCGATAACCGACCTGTTCAAGTGATTCACTAACCGGAAAGACTCGGAGGATGATATCTTACTTGACTTTATTACTTAACCTAATGCCATTTGAATAATTACCTGACAAGTCAAGTGCATTGGTTGATTGCCTGTAATACCAGTACTTCATTGCAAGAATATCTGAAAAATCAAATTTACCGTTCATTCATTACAATATGTCCACATTTCATAAGATGATATAGTATTATTTCTGAGTAGAAGGGAACCCCGTTTTAATGACTGTTTGGGGTTTATGTAAAGAGCTACACCTACAAAAGTGCAAAGGGTTTTTATCATTAGAAGAAATGTGTTAAAACACGGCATAAAGGGACAATGATATTTATGTTCGACCACATGGGTGCGGAGTTTCCAAATTTCCCTATCGAAATCGGTCTTTCACGGGATGTATGTTAGTTTTCATGGATTACCACAGATACTGGGCATTTGCAAAATGTTACCTCTGAAAGCTGGAGAATACGGATTTAATATGCATACAAGGTAAATACTCCCGAAGTTTATCACTACCATGTAACTAGCTGTCAAACGGTCCTGACGCACGATTTACTTTAGTCGAAATTTTCTAATGGCTTGCCCAGGCTGTCAAACTGCTTAAATGGAAATGGACGTTGTTTACAGAAATCATGTTAAGTTAAATTAAAGTGGTTAGGTTAAGCTACGTTCGAACAGAGACTGAGTTATGGGCTGATAGGTACTGGTACTTTCAAGTTTAGGTTTTGTGGCAATCCTAGGTGGTTAAAATCATGGGCGGATGGAGTCAGGTTAAGCGTGAGTAAGGATACGATAAGATACGATAGGATAGAGCAGGATAAGTGAAAACAGGATAGGATAGGATAAATTAGATTAGATCAGATTAGACTGGGCTAGGTTGAGTTATGTAAAGTTAAAATAGATTAGGTTCCATCGTTTGGTTTCCGATTGGTTTGACTGTGTCACTGATGGTTTTTATCCCCTTCACTGCTAGAGGTCTGTCCTACGCTCAATAAAATCGTCTGGAAGTAGCAGGAATAAATAAATAAAAATAATACGTCACTAGATAGAAAGAATTAAAAGCATTTGCTGAAGAATTTAGAGCTTTTGCTTTTCTTTTCCACCAAACATCAGACGAGTTTATACATCTCAAAAAAATAAACTCCTTCACTGCGATAAAGAATTAGTTTTTTATTACCTCTACACGATTTTATTCAACAACAAAATGATACCTGACACTGATGGGGTTAATGATGGCCGTATCTAAAAACCTTTCCAAATCCAAAACATTCATCATAAGCTGAATAAAGTCGCCTGGAGGTAACGAGAATGACGTGGAATGTACGTCATGGGACAAAAGGGGTTAAATTGCCTACATCTGAATATGTCTGATGCACTGACGCGAACAGTCGCTGACATCATCAGTAAACACGCTGTCATGAAGAACTGGCGTCTTTCTTAAATACCTCCAAATAGGCGTATCTTCTGTGTCCTATCAACTTTTTGAAGATCAAAATCAACAAGCAACTATCCGTGTTGAATTTCGTACTAAAATTACTTTCTTTCAGATCGCGACTGTAAAAAAAAAAAGAAGAAGAAGAGGAAGAAGAAGAAGGTGGAATCACCAGTCCCAGTTGGTAATTTTTTTTAAACAGGTAAGGCAACCAATAAATCACATAATCCAAGAAACTGAAATCTAAGCCAATATCTGATCAAAGCTGGCTTACTTTCTCCGTTTGTAAGGCGACGGACAAAGGTAAAAGCCTCGTAACCTTACCTAACCTGGCCTTTGGTTATTTCGATCTAGAAAGGTATTCTTCGGACCCAACAAGGGCAGCCATCGGACATAACCTGGGTAGGCTATTCATCCCATGGTAATAATAATAATAATAATAATAATAATAATAATAATAATAATAATAATAATAATAATAATAATAATAATAATAATAATAATAATAATAATAATGATAATAATAATAATAATAATAATAATAATAATAATAATAATGATAATAATAATAATAATAATAATAATAATAATAATAATAATAATAATAATAATAATAATAATATTAATATGTAAATAATAATAATAATAATAATAATAATAATAATAATAAAAACAACAATAATAATAATCTATCCAGCATGACCTGAGAGCAAAAGCCACATCCATTGATTCTCACTATGATGTCCTTCATATCTAACCTTGACAACCTCCAGACCCTTATCGGCTGCATGATTAGTAGAGTTGCTCTCAAAGCTATGAACACCATTAGAAAGCTAAGTGAAGACACTGCAGATTTATGAAAGTTAATTTAAAACATGCACCAGCAGGAGTGCCCTAAAGGACTTCACCAAACTCACGGTAACGTATCCCCCCAAAGGAACAGTTAGTCCCTACGCCTCCGGCGTGGATTATAGAGTGTTCTGCGGGCCTTATTATAAACAAGACATAGGATACCTTTATTAGCCGCACCCAATCCTGCAGTATTCAACGGGAAATAAATAACAATATACTAGTTAAGCACAAAAATGACATCCTTGTGGCTCACAGGCCGTCCCAGTACAGGTGAGTGCTCAGTGTTCTGCCCTGTCCCTCTGCGCCATATTTATGGCTATTCCCACACAACGCAGGTACGAAGCCAACTATAGCTTTCGTATTGTTCATTTCTGTTTGTATATGTACTAAATATGTATGTATGTGATGCTCGCTCTATTCCACTGTCATATACGCGGCTATTCCGACATGATACAGGGAGGTGACTGATACAAACTCTTGTACTGTGCATTTCTCTCTCTCTCTCTCTCTCTCTCTCTCTCTCTGTGTGTGTGTGTGTGTGTGTGTGTGTGTGTGTGTGTGTGTGTGTGTGTGTGTGTGTGTGTGTGTGTGTGTGTGTGTGTGTGTGTGTGTGTGTGTGTGTGTGTGTGTACTTTCCTTCCTGTAACACCCCCCAACAAGGCGTGGAAACCATGCTTCTGAACGGTACAGGGGCTTCGTGAATGAGTGACACAGTGAGGGACACGCACGGTATGCGGCAAAAACTGCTCATATTTTTACTAGCAGTTACTCCGTCAAAGGATATGTTACATAGAAAGCTAAGAAGTCCATGATTCAGTTCAGTCTTTCTATTCCTGTGGAAGTAGCTTGAAAGAAATCGTTACTAGCTAGTCTGCAATCAACAGGGCGACAAGTGATATTAAAGTTCTTTCTTCGCAAATAAATGCGTTTGGCAAAATGCAGCGAGACAAAAACTGATTTTGTGTGAGGGGAGTAGGGTGACCTTCCCTCGTGACAGCTGGTGCAAATTCAGTTAGCTGTGGCTGGTGTGGTGCGGGGTTGTTGCTGATGACTCGACCACCAGACGACACCCACACAAAAAATCCCTCACGTCATATGACCTCACTCTAACTCCCTTCTCCTCGTTATATTATTTTCCCCCGGGGGTTAGGGGTTAATCTCTTTGTAATTCCTCATGTGCTAGCACTGTACCTAATGCTGTACTCGGGGTTCACCCTTTCCCTTTTACAATTCATCTTGGAAGTAAGCCTCGTATCAAGCAGTCTATACCCTAATATTACCGATTAAAATATTCAGATCACATATGACTGGTCAGTTTTATGTGAAACACAAGAGTATAAAACAAGTTACGCTGCTCGTTCTCCCGTGCCCAGTATCAAAATATACCATAATATTCCCTAGATATAGTTGCTACGGATCTTCTGGGTCTCCCTCGCAAAAGCTGTTCGAGATAATATTTTACTTACTGCAGTTTCTCATGCTTCTTGGTTTTGAGGACCCCCATACTAACCCTGCAAACATGAACCCGACTTACCAAAATTAATCGAGAAATCTGGAATTAAAAAGAAAGAGTACGGCTCTTTATCGCTCAGTACCAAATGATCTCCCTGAGGGTATTTAAAAACATCTTGGAATGACTGAGACATAAATTGTGTCTGACTCAATTTCTGTCATAAAAAAAAAAGTACACAGGAAGTAAAACAGATACAGGCAGTTCTCATTACTTGTCAGGGATATCCACTATTACTGTATATTAAATTTTTCCATACGACTATTGTAAAGCTGTAAATCTGCTTTTTCGGTAGAAAATATTTTTGTGATTTACGTTCTGTTTAATAAAAAATATGCAAAAAAGAAACGACATAACAAAGACTTATGGCTTGAATGACTGACACGAAAGCACGAGGGTGTGAATAAATCTCCTGTTCCTGGAAGTTATTTCTGAAGCAGGTGATGATGACAGAACATGTATGACCATTTTGTATATTTGCGACTAACCTAGACTGTACCGTGGGATGGAGGCTGAGTACATCCAACAATTACAGGAGTTCGATTAATGGCAGCCAGAAACAAGGGTCTGATTTTACCTTAATGCACGCAGTTTAATATGCCAGTAATTTACAGATGGAAACACTCACCAAGACTCAATTTTCTTCAGTCTACCTCCAAGTGTGATCCTTTGGTGCTCTGAAAAAAACAAAAACAAAAAAAAGGCTTAAATCAATACCTGTCGACGGTTTATAAGTCGTTAAACCGTTCAATAGTTGTGTCTTTTTAGTTTATAATTCTCATTATAAAATTTTTCATTTTGAGAGATCCTCCAAGTAATTAGAAAGTTAATGCAAACTGTAATTATCCTTACATGAGAAAATTCTTCAGCGAAATATACTTTGAAAGTTAAGAACAATAAAATAATAATAATGAAGGTCATGGAACTGCTAAGTGCTAAGCCCACACTGCAAAAGTTAAAGTAATAATGCACTTCACAACCGAGTGTTCTGAAGTCTCAACAGCGCGGGAGATTCAAGTATGTGCCTCACTGATTCACAGATGCTGGTTAACTGAACTGTGTCCTTACACTTCGTACTGTACGCTCATGATTCGTTGTTTCAACTCGCCCTATAATTCTAGCCGTGGCAGGATGGGAGTCGGAGCTAGAGTTTCAAACAGACCTAAAACCAGCTGTGTTCGAAGCTTTTCTAACTTTACGAATTACACAGTCATCGGGAACTGCTCCTCGTTTAGTATAACAAAGCTTCTAACTACCATTGTAACACTGGACATCAGGGGTTGGTTTAGTTTGACATCCTGCCCATGACTTCACTACAGACAGGGGTAGGTCTGGAGCTCAACAGGTGGCTCACGATTATATACTAATGGCAAATTTCTCTCTGTCTGTCTGTCTGTCTGTCTGTCTCTCTCTCTCTCTCTCTCTCTCTCTCCACACACACACACACACACACACATACACACACACACACACAATCATTCTGTCTGTGTATGGGAGGGGGGCGCTCTCAGGCAATGAAGAACACATACTGCACAAATAACTGGCAGTGACAGAAAGAGCTATTGGGCTAACTAGTTGCACTGCTGGTATGTAAATGTGTGTGTGTGTGTGTGTGTGTGTGTGTGTGTGTGTGTGTGTGTGTGTGTGTGTGTGTGTGTGTGTGTGTGTGTGTGTGTGTGTGTGTGTGTGTGTGTGTGTGTGTGTGTGTGTGTGTGTGTGTCTTTCACAGGATATGTTTGTTTTCATGGATTACCACACATACTGGGCATTTGCAAATTGTTACCTCTGAATGGTGAAGAATACTGTACTGATTTAATTTGCCCACAAGGTAAGTACTGTAGTCCCGAATTTTATCATTACCATGTAACTAGCTGTCAAACGCTCCTGACGCACGATTTAGCTTATTCGAAATTGTCTACTGTCGTGCCTGGGCTGCAAAGCTGCTCTAGTGGAAATGGACATTGTTTACAGAAATCATGTTAAATTAAAATGGTTACATTAAGCTACATTCGAACAGAGATTGAGTTATGGGCTGATAGGTACTGGTACTTTCAAGTTTAGGTGTTGTGGCAATCCAAGGTGGTTAAAATCATGGGGGAATGGGGTCAGGTTAGGCGTGGGTAAGGATACGATAGGATAGGATAGGATAAGGTCAAGATAGGATAGGAGAGAATAAATCAGATTCGATTCGATTGGGTTAGGTTTGGTCTGGCAAGGTTAGGTTAGGTTAGGTTCCATTGTTTGGTTTCCAATAGGTGTGAGTGCAGAGTGAAAAGTGGGAGGTTTGACAGTGTTATTCATGGTTAATTGCGTACATCTGAGTTTGTTTGATGCACTGATGCGGACAGTCGGCGAAGTCGTCAGTTAACACGCTGCCATGAAGAATTGGCGTCTTTCTTAAATACTCCAAAATTGGCATATCTTATGTGTCTTGTAAACTTTTTGAACACCAGAAGTAACAGGCAACTATCTGTGTTGAATTTCATACTATAATTACTTTCTTTCAGATCGCGAGACTAAAAAAAAAAAAAAAAAAAAAAAAAAGGGAATCGCCAGTCCCAGTTGATCATTTTTTTTTTTTTAAACTGGTAAGGAAACCAATAACTCACAAAATCCAAGAAACTGAAATCTAAGCCAATACCTGATCAAAGCTGCTTTTACTTTCTCCCTCTGTAAGGCAACGGACAAAGGTAAAAGCCTCGTAACCTTACCCAACCTAGTCATTGGTCATTTGGATCTAAAAAGGTATTCTTCGGAACCAACAAGGGCAGCCATCAGACATAACTTGGGTAGGCTATTCATCTCATGGTAATGATAATAATAATAATAATAATAATAATAATAATAATAATAATAATAATAATAATAAAAATAATAATAATAATAATAAACTATCCAGTGTGACCTGAAAACAAAAGCCACATCCATTGATTCTTTCTAAGATGTCCTTCATATCTAACCTTGGCAACCTCCAGACCCTTTTCGGCTGTATAACTAGCAGAGTTGCTCTCAACCATTAGAGAGCTCAGTGAACACAATGCAGACTTATCAAATTCATTTTAAAATATGCACCAGCAGGGGTACCCTAAAGGACTTCCGACAGATCAGCTGCTGCACACTTTCACCAAACTCTGGGTAAAGTTCCTCCCAAAGGAACAGTTAGTCCTTACGCCGCCCCTAGCTTGGATATCTTATTACAAACAAGACAAAGGATACCTTTATTAGCCGCACCCAATCCTGCAGTATTCTAGGGGAAATAAATAACAATATACTAGTTAAGCACAAAAATGACATCCTTGTGGCTCACAGGCCGCCCCAGTACAGGGGAGTACTCATGTTCTGCCCTGTCCCTCTGTGCCATATTTGATGCTATTCCGACACAACGCAGGTACGAAGGCAACAATAGCTTTCGTATTGCTCATTTCTGTTTGTATATGTACGTAAATATGCATGTATGCAATGCCTCCTCTATCCTACTGTGTCATGTATGCGACTATTCCGACGTGTCGCAGGGAGGTGACTGATACGAACTCTTGTACTGTGTATGTGTGTGTGTGTGTGTGTGTACCCTCCTCCCCGTAAACCCTCGCAATTGGCCGGAAAGGAGCTTAGTGAATGAGTGAGACAGTGAGGGACACACACAATATTTGACCGACCCTCTGAATGCGGCAAAAGCTGCTCATGTGTTTACTGGTAGTTACTCCGTCAAAGAAATTGTTATACAGCAAACTAAGAAGTCCAGGATTAAGTTCAGTCTTTCCTGTGGAAGTTGCTAAAAAGAAATTGTAGTAGCTTGTTTCATATCACCAAGGCGACAAGTGATATTCAAGGTCTTTTTTAGCGAATAAATACGTTTGGCAAAATTTAGCGAGACAAAAACGAATTTCGTGTGTGGGGAATAGGGTGACCTTCCCTCGTGACAGCTGGTGCAAATTCAATTAGCTGTGGCTGGTGTGGTGCGGGGTTATTGCTGATGACTCGACCACCAGACGACACTCAAACAGAAAATCCCTCATGTCATATGACCTCATCCTAACCCTCCTCTCCTTGTCATAGTATTTACCCCCGGGGGTTAGGGATTAATCACTCTGTAATTCCCAATGTGCTAGTACTGTACCTAATGCTGTACTCTGAGTTCACCCTTTCCCTTGTACAATTCATATTGTAAGCCTTGTATCAAACAGTCTATACCCTATTATTACTGGTGAAAATATTTAGAACACATTATATGAGTGGTCAGTTTTATGTGAAACACAGGAGTACAAAATAAGTTACGCTGCTCGTTCTCCCGTGCTCCGTACCAAAATTTCCTGAGATTTTGTTGCTAAGTATCTACCGGGTCTTCCTCGTAAAAGCCAAGGCCAATAAGACTACCAGGTCTTGTCATACAAGGGCAAATCTGTGTCCAGGTCGCGCACACCGTCACGCTGTGGAAACACCTTTGAAGAGGTTGCCAGACAGTGATAAACAGTGATAAATTGTTTCATATTATGTTATGTGATAGCATTATTGTCGCATGGCTGTGCATGTATATATTTGTGGAGTATAACATTTAAATATAATGAATAATCACTCAATCATGCATTCATTTTGCAAAATTTGACAAAAAAGAGTAACTGGTCAAGTGAGTTTCTAATGTTCATATTTTTCCACAATATAAATTGTTTCATCTCCCGCCCATGTCAAGGCAATTTTAAATGATAAGCTTAGCAATCACCTTTACTGTTCGATCTGATGTGCATTCTAATAGGTATTTGCATACAGTAGGATTAAATTGATATGGAGTGTTCAGTATTCTGGAAGTGTTTGGCAACTATCCCCCCACTGCCCCTTCTTTTACCCCCTTTCTCTCGCGTCACTCCCGCTTGCTCTCAGGTCTCTGTTTAATGAGGCAAATTATATACCCTAACTTCAGCTTCCATGCTCCAGTTAATTATATCAAAACATGGAATACATGATTGTTCAAGGAAATGAAGGGAGACGAAATTAATTTTGAGAGCATTATAAAGAGTTACATTAACTCTTCATCACCATTACATCATTCTCATTATACTTTAGCTAACTCCACTACCCCTTTCACTCCACAGTCTCTTTCTGATCTGGGTACATTCATCTAATGATAACTAGAACAAAATAATAAGAGCCGACACGGTACTGAACAGATTAAAAAAAAAAAAAAAAAACGGAGTCACGGTATGTCTGCCTCTACCACTCTCCCACAGCTGTCACAAGAGCAGCTTAACTCACCCCCACCGCCCCCAGCCTCTTCGGTGGGGTGAGTGGGGGGAGTGGAGAGTAAAATGGGAGGAGGCAGTCCTCCACAACGTGACGTCACCACATCTGCGTAGGACCACTGGGTGAAGAGACCTGGTAGTCTTATTGGCCTTGGTAAAAGCTGTTTGAGAAATATTTTACTTAATGCAATTTCTCATGCTTCTTGGGTTTTGAAGACCTCTTTAATAATCCTGCAAACATGAACACGACTTACCAAAATTAATCGAGAAATCTGGAATTCAAAAGAAGAGTGTGGTTCTTTATCACTCAGTACCAAATGATCTCACTGATGGTATTTAAAAACATCTTGGAATGATTGAGGCATAAAGAGTGTCTGACTCAATTTCTATCACAAATAAAATTACACACGAAGTAAAACAGACACAGGCAGTTCTCATTACTAGTCAGGGATAACTTCTGTTACTGTATATTAAATTTGTCCATACAACTATTGTAAAGCTGTAAAGCTGCTTTTTACACAGTACAGTACTGAAACCTTAACAGAATTTTTGTGTGTGATTTGTTTTTTGTTTAATAAAAAAAGAAAAAGAAAAAGAAACGACATATAACGCAAACTTATGGCCTAAATATCTTAAACCAGAGGACGAAGGTGTGGAGAAATCCATTTCTGGAAGATATTTCTGAAGCTGGTGATGACAACACGTATGACCATTTTGTATATTTGCCGACTAACCTACACTTTGTACTGTGCGAAGGAGGTTGATTGCATCCAACAATTACAGATGTTCGACAAATGGCCGCCAGAAACATGGGTTTGATTATACCTTAGTGCATTCAGTTTAATATGGCAGTTATTCAAAGATGGAAACACTCACCAAATGTCAATTTTCTTCAGGCTACCTCCATGTGTGATCTTTTGGTGCTCTGAAAAAATACAAGGCTTAAATCTGTGCCTGTAGACTGTATATAAGTCGTAAAACCGTTCAATAATTGCCTCTTTTTAGTTTATTCTTGTCATTATAAAAATTTCTTAATTTTGAGAGATCCCCCAATTGTTAGAAAGTTAATGCAAAATTATCCTTTACGAAAGACAACTCTTCAGCGCAGTATAATTTGTCTGGCAGTTTAAAACAATAAAATAATAATTAAGGTCATGGAACTGCTAAGTCTACCCTGCAAACGTCAAAGCAATATTACACTTCACCATCGAGTGTTTTGAAGCCTCATCAGCGTGGGATATTCAAGCATGTGCTTCACTGATTCTCAGATGCTGGTAAACCGAATTATGTTCCCACACTTCGTACTGTACGCTCATGATTCATTGTTTCAACTCACCCTATAATTCTACCCGTGGCAGGATGGGAGTCGGAGCTGGAGTTTCACGTAAACTTACAACCAGTTCTTGTGCTCGAAGCTTTTCTAACTTTACGAATTACACCGTCATCGGGAACAGCACCTCGCTTAGTCTAACAATGCTTCTAACTAGCATCGTAACACTGGACATCAGGGGTTCTTTTGGTGTGACATCCTGCTCATTTCTTCACTACAGACAGGGGTAGGACTCGAGCTCGTATGTGGCTCACGATTATAAACTAATGGTAAATTTTTCTCTCTGCCAGTCTCTCTCTCTCTCTCTCTCTCTCTCTCTCTCTCCACACACACACAATCATTCTGTTTGTGTATGGGAGGGGGGCGCTCTCAGGCAATGAAAAACACGCACTGCACAAATAACTGACAGTGACAGAAAGAGCTATTGAGCTGATCAGTTGCACTGCTGGTATGTAAATTGTGTGTGTGTGTGTGTGTGTGTGTGTGTGTGTGTGTGTGTGTGTGTGTGTGTGTGTGTGTGTGTGTGTGTGTGTGTGTGTGTGTGTCTCTCTCTCTCTCTCTCTCTTATCCCACCCCACACATGCAAATCTCTCATCATCCCTTCCTGAAACCCATCAACAACGACTTTTCCAATCTCCGAAATTTTGGGCCCCCATCATTTAAAAAATACCTCAAACTTTCGGCCTCCATTATGGCTAACTTAAGGTAATTATATTCGACTCAGAAAGGTCAAATGCATCTAGGCTAACTCTTCATTTTACTTATAACTTATCCCCTTCCTAATTATAGCTTTCAAAATTTATTCTTAGGACAGTACCTTTAGACAAATTTACCCAGCTTAGTAGGAATTAGACACTGCCTTCATTTTTCCCTTTTGTGCAGTCAGTCTTTTAAAATCTTAATAAATCTGGCTGAAGGTGGATAAAAACAAAATGCCGAGGAGTTATACCTAAAGGTCGTGAACAACCATATCGGTTTCACTCTAACTTGACCTAAAATTGCAATCTTTCCCTCTTTAATACTGAGTTTTAACAGTAGATTAACGCTAGAATATAATGCTAGTCACCAAGAAGTGCCACAAAAAGGATGTAAGGCTACAGTATTGTCGTTTTTCTTTGGCAAACAAACGTAAAACAAGCTGCAAAAGGACGAAAATCTGGGCCACCTTAGTGTAAGAAGAATGTGATCCTATACTGTATTCATGCTGTCAACAGGCATTTACACTCGGCTTAAATAAACCAACCTCATCGGAGTGTTAGCCAACTTACAGACACCTACAGCAGCAAAAAAGGCTGAAAACTGTCTTAATTTTCGCTTTGGCCCAGAAGTAAGAAATTTATATTCCAATTCAGCTATCTCCACGCGCTTTAATTTAATTGAGAAATAAATCGCAGCCAGATGGTTAACCTGAATGACGCACTGCTTATTTAATTCTGGCTTCCTTTATAGGACATACACCTTAGCACAGATCTTTAATATTGCAGGGTAAAGAAAACTAATATTCAAACCATCCAGTTCGTAAAGCGTCACCCAAGCTCACCGAAAACGTCTTAAGGAAGCAAAAAATATATGATAATTACGCCATCGGAGTGAAAGGGTGAAGCATTCAGAGAACGATAAAATGAGAATCAAAGACAGAAAAGTGATGAACTACTCTGGTAGACTTTTAATTCACATTATCACAAAAGAAAACAAAAATCAGATGGGCCTTAAAAAATGCTCTACATCACATTAACCTCTTAAAAACAATAACATCTCTAATTTCTGTTCTTGTTACTGAGAGGATTCATCTCTCCTAAGCTGGTACCTTCAGACTATTTCATGAATCTTAAGTTAGTATTCCTTGTGGTGAAGGAATTAACGATGGAAATACCAACCTCGTCTTCTCTCCTACACTAAACAAATCGTCTGGTGGCAGCAAGAGAGAAAAATCAATCAACCTCATAGTAGTGAGGGGGTAAAAAGGTGTGATCTAGTCCGCTTAGGTCAAGAATTTTTGTCTAATTTTACCCCATCAAATGAGGGCATTTAAAAATTATTACCCTCTTTACCTCGAGGCGATTTTATTCAGCTCAGGAGATACCTTCTGAACTGGATAAGTTATTGTTGTAGACACAGCCATTTTAACCCTCACAATAACGGCTTCGCAAATTGAATGAGGTCATCTGGACGGCCGATCATTAATAAAAAGAAAGAAAGAAAAACAAAAGAAAAGAAGAAGTCACCATACTTAAAGGCTTAATGTTTAGATGACAATTCAGATTTACTTCCTTAGCTACCCAGAGTCTCACCTCATGTGGATGATAAAACTGCAAGGCGTATATATATATATATATATATATATATATATATATATATATATATATATATATATATATATATATATATATATCGATCGATCTCTATACTAGAAACCAAAAATTTTCTTCTGAAATGATTGCTAAGAAGTAGGAATGGAAAAGCGCACAGACAAGAGATAAAAACAAGACTATTCCACCAAGTACAAATACATCTTTGTGGTTACGATGTGGAAAGTAGTAATTGGTATAGGTCTCCAAATCTGCAAAGAGCAAATGTGATGGGATAAGAGGCGAAAAAAGCACAGAAACAAGAAAACATTCAGGATGGGAGGAGATTTGGAGACCTACACCCAATACTGCATTTCACACTTCAGCCACAAACTTGTAGCTGGTGGAATGTAGGAATGGGTATACGTCTCCAAATCTCCTCCCATCCTGAATGCCCTCCTGTTTCTGAGCTTTCCTCATCTCTTATCTCTGCACTTTTCCCATTCCTACTTCTTAACAATCAGTTTAGAAGAATTTTTTTGTTTTCTAGTTTATGACCTTTTTGTGGAAGAATAATTATGCATAAAGCAAGAGTTAGATTTCCATTGTTACATGCACAGTATACTGAAATACTAAAACGAGGGTGCCTTCCCGTTAAAAAAAAAAAAAAAAAAAAAATGTTTTGGTACCTTCTTTAACTGCAAGCGAGCAGTAGCTACCCAATACTGCGCAAAGGGACGTACTTACGGGTGACCGCGATGCGGTTTTCAGGCCGAAACTCACGATCCTTAGCCTGAATGCTTTTCTAAACATGAAAAGAAACATCTATACTTGACAAGCAGCGTTATGGTGTATAGTACGCTAGCGTTCGCCTTTTTGTCTTCGAGTTATGACTGAGGAAGAAAAAAGAAAGAAAGGAAGAACAAAATCGATATTTTTGCGGTTCGATTTTGCGACTTCTACGCAGGTTAGCAAGGCTCCGCGAGTAGTTCGCACTAGAATAGCGAAGGTTTTTTCACTTCATAAGCTTAGAACTGGGTTTTGCGGCCGTTTTCGTGCGAATGTTCCTATATCCTATAGGGCAGGACGCAACTTTGAACCTGCGCCATTCTTACTTAAGGAGTGCTACCGCACTCTCTCTCTCTCTCTCTCTCTCTCTCTCTCTCTCTCTCTCTCTCTCTCTCTCTCTCTCTCTCTCTCTCTCTCTCTTTTCGAAATGAAGATTTTACTAGAAATCCTTGGCTACCAGGGATTTTCTTAAGCTAAATTAAATAGGTTACCGGTAGCATGTACCTGCCCTCGTAGTCTAATAAGACGCTACTGCACTGAAAAGGTTATGCCACTGAATTCAGTGACGTATTTCTTTCACACAATGTTCCTTTACTCATGTTACCACCAGACAAGCTGTATCAAACATAGAGAGGATTTGAGAGACTGGAGGGGTTAGGAAAGTGTCTTTCTCGTTTCTGTTCGTAACGGCTCAAGCTGAATATAATCATGTGAAAGCAGGAGGAATGAATGAAAATACAAGAGAGTGAGGTAAGTGGCAAGGGTAGCACAAATAAACTTCAGATCTCTAGCTTAAAACGCTATCAGTATATAATGGAATGCTGGCTGACAAAAATAAAATGGGGGGAGGGAGAACGGCTGTTATCATACAAATGGAATTAAGAAGAAAACATCAGATTCTGGTAACACTCTTTTTCAAGGATAGGACTTCTCTTTCTATGCAACAGCTATAATGGATCAAGGAATCTCTCTCTCTCTCTCTCTCTCTCTCTCCTTCCTTTCCTATGACTAAATTCTTCATCTGACGTGTACAATTTGCATACAGAAGACATTAGCTGCCTCTGTAGTATAGGGTACACCTAAACTGTTCAGTCAAAAGGAGAGAGAGAGAGAGAGAGAGAGAGAGAGAGAGAGAGAGAAACTGTCGACTTTGAACAACACTACTTATCAGAGTGTCATTCTCCATTCCTCAAAAACAAAGAAAGAAAAAAAAAAGGCAGGTCAGGCCACTCACCAAATCGCCCACTTTGTAAGCCTTAAGTTCGATAATGTATTTTCTGTTTTTCTTTTCACTATTACAGGCTTTTATATTTTTTTACACATTTAAATTGTCACTTTCAATCCCTTCCGACATTTGACTCGTTTTCTTTTTTACTATTGGTATTTCCAGATTATTTTATAAAACTTGCCACCTCATGCTGCCCTTATTGGTAGTCGTGTTTTCTTGCTCTGTTTCTTTCTTTTGGTCTTTCTTTCTTGTTTAGTGGCTGGCACTTTTACCCTTCAGAATTAACCGATTCCGATCAAACTTGGACACAATGACTAGCGTATGACCTAGTTGTCTCAACAAGGTTTTGGTTGCTGGACAACTATTCGTTGCCTAGCAAAGGCAGGAAAAAAAAAAAAAAAGCTTTTCTTCGTACTTTTTCACATTTTAAACTGTAGAAGTATTACTACTGGGTATAGAAAGCTCTAACTCTTTAAGTGTAATCTCGAGGTCATTCCTATCCGGAAGTGTGCTATCCAGTATCCTCTCTCGTCTCAAGTTTTCGCGTGGTAACCCTGCGTACATTGACCTCAGCGTCCCTAGCAACCAGTACCTGTTTTCAAAAATGCCCTCCTAGTTCCCCAGCCGCTGATGGAATTGAACGAAACTTTGCATGCTTACAGACATTGTCTAGTACTACAACTTTCTATCGTAAACCTATGTGCTACATTGGCCAGGTCAGGGGTCAAAGGTCATCAAATGCAAAAACGGTGAAAATAAGTTAAATTCATGACTATGCTCGCGCAAAATGCTAAGGTTTCGAAGATTATTAAGCCAGGGCCATGAGTCTTGGGTGGAATGTTTCACTGGAGTACCTCCATACATAAATGGCAGTGTCAAAACTCACTTCCAGTTGCTGGCACCGCCACCTAAAAGTTGTACCCCTGGTGGGTCATTCTGCGAATTTCAAGTTCCCTAGCTCCACAGTGGGTGGATGGAATCGAATTTATCTTTACATTCTTATAAACGTTAATGAGTACTACAAGCGTGCTTCGTACATGCATGACCTATATCCGCCACGTCAGGGGTCAAATGCACATCAGCGGAAAATCGCTGTAATCACGACAAGGCTTGCGCGAAATGCTAAGGATCCGAAGGTTATTGACCCAGAGCCATGATTCTTGGGTGTGATGTCGTCTTTTGGTACTTTTCATACCGAAACTCACTTCCGGTCGCTGACAAAGCTTGGTCCACTTAGAGCTGGCCATCGTCGCCTACCGGCTTGTTTCATTTTTAATTAGTTTTCCTTCCTCTGCTCATCTTCACTTAATGGAAATAATTAAAATACAGGCGCCCACATGTGAAAGAATGGAAAATGTTCGAGAAGTTAAGCTTTTATCAAGTTTCCAAGACAGTTTGGTGCTGAATTTGTTTTTTAATTAATTTTAAAAGCAATGTGCTTGTTAATTTTTAGAATACTTAGTAATAAATTTTATTTTCCATAAGCTTTCCAATGACGTACGCAGGTTCGCTGTCTTTATAGCTTCTGATATTACATAGTTTTGGTGATGTGCTTTACTACCAAAAAGTAGTCTTACACAGTTACTAACCACCAGCCACCTAGCTTCGTTTAACACAATGTTCTCAGTCGCTTCGCTTGCTCAAACAATAAATACATCATATGAGTAAACTGGTTAACAGGCACTATGACAGTTTTTATACCCTCCTTATCCTCCAACCCTCCTAGCCTCCAGCTCCCTAACGTCCAACCGTCTTTACGAGCGTTCTCGTCAAGTAGTGGCATTTTCTCACCCACCGGTATGAGCAGCCCAACCCGACCCGGCCCGACCGTAACGCTTTTGAGAATCTCTCTCTCTCTCTCTCTCTCTCTCTCTCTCTCTCTCTCTCTCTCTCTCTCTCTCTCTCTCTCTCTCTCTCTCTCTCTCTCTCTCACACACACACACACACACACACAGATACACACAGAGCTGTGGTTCTGTGGTTCCTGTGGTTGAGGTTCGGGACATCAGTCCCCGGCCACACTGGTGTCCCACCGTTGGGATTCGGTTTCTTGTTGCCGGATGCTGTTGCCCTCCGCCACTTGATGATAGTGGGTGACACACACACACACACACACACACACACACACACACACACACACACACACACACACACACACACACACACACACACACACACACACACACACACACACACACACACACACACACACCTACTCATTTCACCGCACTCCCTTCCTCTTCTGAAAAAGCAAAAACGCCACCAGCTATTACCAAGTAGTTATTAACTTCAAGGGGAGGCGGTGCCGCATGCGTTTGCACGTCCAGCTTGCAACAGAAACAAGCCGGGTTCGTTTCTTGGGCTGGTCAGACTGTTGGACAATGTTTGCCTCCTAGTGCACCTGTTCAGTAGCAGCAAGGAAGGGGATCTTAATATAAATGAACTGTTGTGCTTCGTTTTTTAGGGGGAGATGGGACCTTCTAAATGGATTATCTGCCTTACTGATCCTCGTGTAGGAGATCCGCATAAAACCCAAGCTTCGTCTTTAAAATCAGGTATGTTGAATAATTCCCCCTAATCCATCTATCCATCATCCAATCCTACGTTGCACCATGAGGAGCGTAGGAGACCGGGGCTAGGCAAGTTGGTCCTGACATTTAAGATGAGAGTGACCAGCCTCACTCATCCATGAGTGGCATTATGTGAGCAATAAACCCCAACCACCCCTTGGCTATAAACTTGCACCGGCTCAATCCGATTGGAGCACCTTAATTACCCACTAAACCACCAGGCGACATAATTTGGTTGTATGGTTATCACCCAACGTAGTTAATGGTTCCCTGGTGTACAGGAAAGCATTTGGCTCGTCACTCAGTGTAGAGTCACGGATAGGCAGAAGGAAGTGGAAAGAATGAAGGAAAGAAAGACAGACGAGGAAGGAAGGAAGAGAGGACAGGGCAGACACCCAAAACAGCACTACATCGAGTGAGAGGATGGTGAGCGCCCCCACCTACCACAATCCTAACACGATATAAACAAATTTGTGTCTCATGCCCACACACGTCATGCAGGGGCTCAGCGGTTTAGTCAAACAGTCAGTCTGTCCGTCACCGAATTCCTGCCAAACTATTTGTCGGCTCCGAACTCCACTCACCCATGTGTGGAACCAACTGACTCATTTTTCTGGCAGGGAATATTGCAGTGTATGTCGTGGATGCAACTTATCCTTTATGAAATTACCTGTGGACGTATTATCACCGGGTTCACTATACTCTTGCCATTTTAACTTGGCCCCCAAATTGCCATCGCTCCATTCTGAATACTGAGCTGTGACGACATCATCATCATCATCATCATCATCATCATCATCCGGACCTCCTTTCCCACCCTAGAGCGGAGTGAGGAGTAGCAGCGTCCAGATAGCCAAAGTTTGCCCAGTTCAATTGGCCAAACTTCCATTCACTCATCATCCAATCCAACGGAATCCTGGCTTCATCTGATAGGCCAAATGGTTTCCATCACGTATGGCAGCTTCACATATACCTATCCGACAGAGTCAATCCGCATGCTATCACGTTAAAAAGGGATGCCAAATCCCTGATCATACGATTCTCCGCACAAAATTCATCCAGCCTGAGCGTTCTCTTGCCAGTCCCTAGCCTCACCAACTTCCATAACTCTCATTCTCACACACTCATTCACCATATCACTCCACCTTCTTCTTGGCCTACCTCGCCTCCTCCATCCTTCAGATTAGCTCAAATATACCTTTTTCACCACTCTATTGTCATCCATTCTCTCCACATGACAATACCATCCAAGTACGCTCTCTTCGGCTCTGGTGTCCACAGACTTCTCACTCCGCATCTTTCACGAATCACATTATTCTGTATCCTATCCACCCTCTGTATTCCACATACATTCCCCAACAGTCCCATTTCAACTGCTCTTACTTTTGACTTTTCATTTTCATGCCACACCATAGTCTCACATCCGTATGTTAAAGTTCGCACTGACACTCCATGTACGCCTCGCTCAGGTGTGACAACATGAGAATATGATACAAGTCAGGAAGAAATGCTATGTGAGGAGTGTAAAGCCGTATTAGTATTGTCCTACCACTGACTTAGGAAATAAGCAAAAAAGGGACGAAAATCTCGGCATGTAATGGTGGACGAACGATAAAACCTCATCCTTATCAGTTTATTTACCCGTGTGTTGTGTAGGGAATAACTTTTTCATCTTTTTCCTTCCTCTGTTCATCTTTTGTAGAAAAAAAAAATGTGACACGTTATTATTTTCTTGTATAAATTATCCATATGAACTCTGCCGTTATAAGACAGGTAAAAATAACACAAATAACTAATATGGCGTACGATGCAAAACTAATCGCTAAGAAAGATGTACTAAGAAATCCCTCAGTACCACCAGACTACGGTCCCAGTGCTGTTCACTTTGCAGTACAATTACCATGTGGATGTAGGTTTTCCAATGCTGCGTGACCAGTTAAAGGAATAAACTGTGACTTAGTAAAAAAAAAAAAAATCACTGCTTACCTCAATAAAGCCCAATGCTGAAGACAAGCACAAATCTCTCTCTCTCTCTCTCTCTCTCTCTCTCTCTCTCTCTCTCTGTACTTCACGCCTAACACCCGTGCTTTCAAGGGGAAACAGACGGCATCCAGAACACATTAAGAACACATTACCAAGATCTTGCAGCGGAGGAGGGAGAGGGTGGGGCACAGATGGCCGGCAGGGAGGAGAAGGGCTGAGGAGAGAGGAGGAGCAGAGGTGGGGAGGGAGAAGGAGAAGAGGTGGGGAGGGAGAAGGAGAAGAGGTGGGGAGGGAGAAGAAGAGGTGGGGAGGGAGAAGGATCAGATGAGAGGATCAGAAGGAGAAGCGGTGGGAAGGGAGAAGGAGACGAGATGGGAAGGAGAGAGGAGCAATTATGGGGAGAGGAGAAGCGAGGTGGGGAAGGAGGAAGCGAGGTGGGAGGGGAAATATGGAGAGAATGACCTGGGAGGTATGGATGAAGGCAGAATGTAGGAGGAGGAAGTAAAGACATAATTATCGCAGCTTGGAGCCGTGGCGACTTATTGGAAGTGTTTTCTTCCGCTTTCTCAATTGGATTTCTCTTTCATCAGCGTACCTTCATATGTATTATAACTCTTTTATCACCTTTCACTCTATGTCTCCCGGCTTACCCTTCTCGGTCTCGTTATCTCTTTATTCCATCTTTCTCACTGCATTTCATTTATCTTTGTGTATCTTCACAGCCAGTGTTATTATCTAAGTAGTTTCTACATTGCTCTCTCTCTCTCTCTCTCTCTCTCTCTCTCTCTCTCTCTCTCTCTCTCTCTCTCATATATGTATAAATATATATATGTATATCTATCTATTTATATCTATATCTATCTACTATCTATCAATCTAGCTATATGTAGGTCTATATGTATATCTATCTCTATCTATATCTATCTATCTATCAATCTCTATCTATCTATTTATACCACAGATTATTCACTGCAAAATTAATTCTACTAATTATTTACGTCACTTCTGAAGAATATTGGGAAAAAATACCCTGCCAGTGGCATTAACGAAGTTGCCTTTCAAACAAAAATCACGATTTTTTTTTCGCGTTTAAAAGTTTGAGAAAGAAATTAGACTTATCTTTCCTTGTACGGTGAACGTTAGGAGAAATGAAGAAACGGAGGGAGGAGGGGAAGGAGGGGTGAGAGGGGAGGGAAGGAGGAAAGAGAAGAGAATGGAAAAAAAAAAAAAAGAGGTAAAGAAAGGAGGAAGGGAAGGAAGGGCGAGAGGGGACGAGGAGGAAAGAGAAGAGAATGGAAAAAAAAAAAAAAGAGGTAAAGGAAGGAGGAAGGGAAGGAGGGGTGAGGGGGAAAGGTAGGAGGAAAGAGAAGAGAATGGAAAAAGAAAAGAGGTAATGGAGGAAAAGAAACTAGACAAGAAAGAAAGGAATGAGAAACTGTAAACAGGTTACAGTGGCACGAATGAAAAGCAGAGGAAGAAGGAATGAAAGATGGAAAAGGAAGAGAAAGGAAAGAGGAAAATGTGGAGAAGAATTAATATATATATATATATATATATATATATATATAAAGAGAGAGAGAGAGAGAGAGAGAGAGAGAGAGAGATGAAAGGAGACAGGAGAGAAAGACATAACGGAGTAGACAGGAATGCGCAGACGAGGGAAGAAGGAATGAAAGAGGGAACTGGAAGGGAGGAAAAGGAATATATATGAGGGATGAAACGGGTAAAAGAGGAGATGAAATTGAGAGTGGGCGGGAAAG
>NC_137033.1:51164514-51246782 GCF_032717465.1 Coenobita brevimanus | reverse complement strand
CGATGACACAAATGCCACCAAGTATAGCCGTCAACATGCCATGACAGTCGAAACGATCAGCAGGTTGTAATGATAAATAATTACGCTTGATTGTCCCCCAACTATGAATTACTAATCCAATGCTTAAATTCACCTACTTCAGGTACATTCTGGCCTTTCACGTCCAGTACGGTACAGAATCATAGATTTGCTCAGCTGAGGAGAAAAACTTAAAGTGAAAAATATACAGCTTGTGTGTGTGTGTGTGCGTGTGTGTGTGTGTGTGTGCGTGTGGTGTGTATGTGTGTGTGTGTGTGTGTGTGTGTGTGTGTGCGTGTGCGCGCGCATATTATATCGTGAGTTCATTTAAATTATTGAGCACGCACGATGCCCACATTACGTTCGAAATGGTAAAGAAAATTGATACACATTTTTCATCAGCGGCATATGATCCTCCGACTTTGCATGGCTTGACAGTATCATGGCGCGGAGGACATGGTGTTTTATTCTTCTGTAATGCTACTCAGGAGGATACCCATACACCAGAGTAACGGCTTTAGATTGCGTCACTCGAAAATCAGGCTCTGAGGTGAGCAAGCGTCACAAAGTATCGTGTTACCCAGGGCCTGTATTAAAAAGCATTCTAAAGGAAAGTTCCAAGAACTGTTCTCAGCTGGAATTAAGTCTTTAAAAATAGATTCATAAACGCTGCCTAGGATCTGTGTGGCATTTCGCATAGAGCAGGAATTTTCTCTAGAAGTCCAAAGACTTAGGAAATATGCAAACTTTATTACTGGAATATATTAAACACCGACGTAAAATGAATAATCACGGTTTAGACAAAGAAAGACGCGGCGTACCCACTACAGCTGCCGCCGCCTTAGTCTGAATTCCTCCTAAACTTGTTTCTCGTGTAAATATATCATCCAAATTATTCATATAGTGTGTGCTGACACTGACTTAGATTATTCTTGCTTGGTACTGAAGCATTGCATTGGTACATTCCGAGACGATGAATGTCACCTCTAACTCGAGGACACTCCAGGTATTGGTAATATAACGTTATGGCTTTACTGATGATATGACGGCAGAAAACCAAAAGAATGAATGGAATAACGCTTATAGTTGTAAGCTGAGGATCACAAGGCTAACCCAGCAAATGTTGTTGTTGTTGGTTCGCCAGTGTTGAGTGCAAGCGTCTCCATGAAATCCTGCCACCCCCAGACACGACCTTTTGCACCTTAGGAAGGAGACTTCTTGTGGGTGAAGGTGTTAATCTGAGCCCATAATCACGCATTAACTTAAGGACTAATTTCATCACCACTGAGAAAAACACAGTGGAAAGTTTAATTGTTCTAAGAAGTATATGAAGGAGGGCGATGTGTCGTGGGAAGAGAAATTCTAAATGATTAAGGACATAAGTGCATTTGTGGTACTTTTCTTTGTATGGTCACCCAGCACTGTACGTCGCATCGAGCGTTACACTGACACATTCATGAGGAACAACAAGGAAAATTATGTCATTCAGTAGAGACCATTCTCGTAAATTGCGTTTAATTTATAACTAATCATGAAGAGTAAAAACTGAAAAAAGTTTTCCTCCATATAAAATATTAAAATGTTTAAGTAAGGCAGAAAGATAGAAAAGACTGCAGCATTCTAAGGAATAACCAGTGTTGCTGTAGTGAAAAGCAAAAGTCAGTGTTGTTGGGTGGTAATGTAAACAAAGGCCAGTAGTGTTGCAGCGGTAGTGTAAACAAACGCCAGTGTTGTGGATGGTAAGTGTAAATGAAGAGCCAGTGTTTTGGATGGTAATTGGTGTAAATAAAGGCCAGTGTTGTAAGGGTATTGGTGAGACGAAAGGCCAGTGTTTTGGTGGTTATGTAAATAAAGGCCAGTGTTGCTGATGGTAGTGTAAACTCCACAAAGGCCAGTGTTTTGGTGGTAGTGTAAATAAAGGCCAGTGTTGTGATGTGTAGTGTAAACAAAGGCCAGTGTTTTGGTGGTAGGTGCTGTAAATAAAGGCCAGTGTTGTGCAAATGGTAGTACAGTATAAACAAAGGCCAATGTTGTGATGGTGAGTGTAAACAAAGGCCCGTGTTGTGGTGGTAAAAGAAAAAGTGTAAACTTAAAGGCCAGTGTTGCTGTGGTAGATGTAAATGTTAAAAGGTCTCTGTTATGACTGTATTAAATTAGGCCAGTGTTGTGATGGTAGTATAAAAAATCCAGTATTGTGGTCTTATTAAAAAGGCCAGGAGTTGTTATAGTATAAAAAATGGGAGTGTTGTTGTGGTAGTATCAAAAAGGCGAGTGTTTGTGGTAGTATAAACAAAATGACCGTGTTGTTATTGTATTAAAAAAGAAGTCAGTATTTGTTGTGGTCTTGTAAACCAAATCCAGTG
Source organism: Coenobita brevimanus (assembly GCF_032717465.1). Lineage (NCBI taxonomy): Eukaryota > Metazoa > Arthropoda > Malacostraca > Decapoda > Coenobitidae > Coenobita > Coenobita brevimanus. The sequence continues at coordinate 51,244,401 of NC_137033.1, read as the reverse complement.
TTTTTGTGATGGTAGTGTAAGCCAAAGAGAGAGAGAGAGAGAGAGAGAGAGAGAGAGAGAGCAGTGTTGTTGTGGTAGGTGTAAACAAAACCCAGTGTTTCAAAAAAAAAGTGGCAAATTATAAGGCAGACACATGTGGAGTGGCCATTGTACCTCTGTAATTTCACTGTCTAACTCTGTTGTTGACAGCATCCACCTTCTCTGTATCAATCCTACATTCTCTTACATTCTTCCAGGCTATCGGGTGAATGTTTTGCATCTGTACCTAGCGACATCACTTGTTTTTCGTGTTCACTGAATATTAATTTTGAGGGTTGCATCTATTACAGCAGCAGCTGTCTTGCTATTTTCTAGCTTGAAACATATCTACGATTGTTTACATGTATTGTAGGAGCCGATGGGACAACTCCATAAGGGGTGATTGCTTACCACTGCGGTCGAGGGAGTCTTCTCGATCAGACATGGACCGGTTTGAGCAGCAGCAGCAGCATCTGCCCTATGTCCGCTGTTAAAAATTCTTTGACTAACTCCACTTATAAAGTAAAAATTTCTTTCCCACTTCTTTCCAAAAGAAGTCCTTTCTAGTGCACCAGTGTTCTCCACCACCTTTAGCGCCTTCTCTCCTTAGTCACCTTTGATCCACCTTTGTGAAGAAGCCTACATCTTTTCAGTCAATGAAATAAAAAAGAATGTCGCCGTAGTGAGATCGGATAATTCGATTCTAATATTCCTTGATATGGAAATGGGCTTCATGGAAATAGAGTCCAGAAACACTGAGAATCCTAGCCAGAGCAGTGTAATAAAGACGGTTGCATACTGGAAGTGTTGAGGGAGTTATTTTCATGACATTGAGGCACATGAGGTGATACAGAGTCTCAGTATGAAGTTAACTTTCCAATTCATACTGGACCAGAGCTTCCCCGAAGCTTTATAAAATAGTGTGGGGCTACCAAAGAATAAAGGCCAACATGGAGAGTTTAATATTTTTCGATGACGATAACAAAGTTTCTGTTATTTTTTTTCACTATTTCACTAAAATTACAAAGCATTTGTGCAGGTACAGTTTAAAAATGAAAAAAAAAAAAAAAAATCCTCTCTTGGAGGTAAGGAAAAATACACTATAAAATTACCATATTCATGATCAAGCTGTGCAAGTTGTTGTTACTGGATTTATCACCATCGTAATATATTTCTTTTCTCGTTTGTTAGTCGATCCAGAAATGCCCAATATTACCTTCATTTTAGCAGAGGCGAGTACCACCATACTGTGAAAATATTGATATGTCTCTTACCAACATTGAGTGAAAATATACACAACCTAAGAATCATATTTTCCTAAACTAAATGGAATCGAGTTGCATTAGCTAGATATGTTAAAAATTTATAAAAGGAGGAACCCAAGCTGAAGACTTTAAAGGACTGTACAGCAGCCACACCTCAAACAAACACTGCTTTACTGTGCAGTACTTCCAAGGGGACCATCAGACAAGCTTCCCTATCCTCTTCTGGTGAGGGGTTGGGGGTCGTGGAGATGGTGGTGTTTGAGTTATATGAACCACCACCACAGTCACGTCACATGTGTATGCTGCATAATTTTTCATCCAACCTAGGTATTTGTCCGTCCTCCAGTCTTCTACTAACGATTATCTCTTCTTTACAACCACCCATCAATAATTCTCTCATTCTTACAACCTTCTTACCTTCTTCAGCATGGTGACTTTTTTACTTCAGCTTCTCTACCTTCATGTAATTTTACTCAGTGTAAGGAATCAATCATGAGCAGCTCTCCGCCTACCTACCTTCCTCCCCCTTCGCCTATCTCCCTGCCTTCCTACCCATCTTGCTGTCTCCCTAACTATCACCCAGCATTCCCACCCACCTTCTTGTTTCCCTACCTTCCTTCCCACCTCCCTGCCTCTTCACTTACCTCCCTGCCTTCCCACATACCTTTCCACCTACTTCCCTGTCTCTTCATCACCTTCACACCTGCCCTACCTTCATTCATACCTATATCCTTCACCTGCCTCCACATCAATACACGCCATCACTCTCCTTTATTCGTTAATATCCCCCTCCACCAGCCCTTATCAGCACGCTCAGTAATTCTTTAGCTTACCATCATTTTCTCATAATTATTTTCCCCTCTTTCTCCCTGTGTTCTTTCCGGCCAGTCTCCATCTACCTACCGGTATCACTTTCCCAACTTACCTCTTTGTGTTCACCCTCTCTCCCACATTCCACCTCCCATCGTCCCCAGTCCTACAATTTGTTCCGTTTGAGTCTCATCATTTCCCTACTTTTTCATCTTCCTGCCTGGCTATCCTGCCTTCCCTGGGGCTGTTGGTCAGGCTCGTTGAAGGTAAAAAGTTAGGCAATTACTCGAGCGTGGTCGGACAGGCGGGGTGACACAGTGTTCTTTATTAGAAAACTTCCACCCTATTATTTCACACATCAGTTACGGTAGCGACTCCAGCTTTGTGGTGATGGTAATAGTGAGATGATTGTGGTGATGATTGTGATAAGGATAAGTACTATCTTGGTGAGGTATTTGTGGCTGATGTGCTAGTGTTGGTAGGGTTTGGTGGTTGTGGTAAAAGACTCTTTGCTGTGGTAGGTGTGTTGGTTGTGGTGGTGGTTGAAGTGGTTAGTTTTTATGACTTGTATATACGTTATTAATATTGTTACTGAGGTAGTTGTTACTATCTCTACAATTTTGGTATATTTTTCCTTTTTCCTTTACTGCTATTGTAATGGCACTGGTGTTGCATTTTTGTTAATGATATATTTTATAAAGGGATTGTTGCATTTGTTGGTAGTGGTATTGGAATTAATCTCCATAACCTCCCCCTTCGCTTCCATTTCTGAATTTCTCTTTGCTTCATGCCGTTCTCAGTGCTGCCAAACCATAAATAATATTTAAATCAGGACGTTAAATCATCCTTAATGACTTTATAACTAATATTTTGTGTGTAAGCCTTTAATATAGTCTTCTGCAAACAGCTGAGTGTGTAGTACAACACAGACGATTACCGCTGGCTGAACTTGCCATGCAACTAAGCTAGGTAAATAACGCCCTAGGTTTTTATTGGCTGTTTGATAAAGCGAAAAACTGTAACCATTTTTTTATTTACGCATTGGTGTGATTATCAGGACATGAGGTAATGAATTTCTGAATATGGCCACATCTCGTATGTCTTTAACCCGTTCAGCCAGTTGACGATAAAAAAAATTTAGTTTTGTAATCTACAGACGAATTTTTTCAACATTTGAAAAGGCCTGCCGTACTGATGGGGTAAATGATGCATGCATTTAACTGTACCAGTTCGAAAAGTCTATCGTAATCTCTGTTGTGCTTTACTCGGTCTAAATAAAGTCAAAAGGGTGCCATTGATAGTGAAGAGGTTAAGATTTGAAGAAGGAATCAGAATTAGAAACTGGCTTGTAAAACAAACACCAACAGACAGGTAATGTAGTGAGTCTGACAATATTCCGTATACACAGTCGACGAGATTTTGCCAGCAAGAGTAAAATACTAAAGGGGAAACTTCAACTGTATGAAATCTTTGACATCAATTCAGAGAAGTCGTACACACAAAGTTGGAGTCAAAGTGTATTATTAAATGTGGGTAGGGAGGGCAGTAGGAATTACCCTGATAAATTATTTAGGTACTGACTTTCAAGGATTTTTAAGAATGGAATTGAATGAAGGAGAGAATTATCACACAGCCACCGAAGTGTGCAAAACTGGAAGAAAAAGAGTGAGGCATGTTAGAGCCAGCCTTTGTTGTTATTTATCCGGCAAAACAAGGCCAAGGTTTGTATCTCAGCTGGGGTGAGACTTCCAAGCAAATATAATGTAATCGTAATCAGAAATCTTAATCACTGGAATAGACTCCATGTTTTTTGAGGAATTGTAATTGCAGCTGATTCCATTTATTACAAAGCCAAAGCAATCGTAATCGATTTCACAAAAAAAGTAATCATAATCATGAACCAGCTGCGAAGTTGTTTATGTTGTCTAGTATTAAATGGTTAATTTGGGGGGGGGGGAATCTCAATAAGACTACCCAGATTTTGAGTGTGATTTAACTATAAATACTATATAACTGGAACAGTGTTCACTGTATTGCCGGACCCCCCAAAAGACACAACTAATCTACACAGAAATATTTTATTCTTATAATTGGCAGGACCAAGGGAAGGAGATAGGGAAGGTGAGGAGAAGTGAATGTGGCTTTATTGGCTTCGAAAACCAGAGAGAGAGAGAGAGAGAGAGATGCACTGCCTGCCGTGGAATGCCGGAGGTGTACAAACTGAAAATTATTCACGTTTGTTTGTGATGATTTATTGTATAATATTATCTGTACCTTTGTGACGTGTACACATAGTATTCCTTGCGTATTTTATTTTCCTGGAGCCTCTAAACAGGATGTTCTCATACATAAGTGGCGGTGTATTACAATGGGACAGTGTAAACTGCGTTGGTGGCGAGGCACAGGGCTGGCGGACGCTCATTAACAGGAGTGACACTCTTTAATTTGAGTGAGGAAGACGTTGATTGGCCCCAGAGAGGGCCCGGTAAAAATACCCTCCATATCTCTCTCTCTCTCTCTCTCTCTCTCTCTCTCTCTCTCTCTCTCTATATATATATATATATATATATATATATATATATATATATATATATATATATATCATCATCATCCTCATCCTCATCATCATCAGCCGTTTGAGTATCCACTGCAGGACTGGCCTATCTCGACCGAAGTCGGGACGATACAGCCAATGTATCTCTACCAAGTGGCTTAGGCTGTCTGGTAGAGATTGTATGTAGGGTGAGAAGTGCTTGTAAGTGTAATTGTAGTGTTGTAGTGGCTTTGGATGTGTGTGTAGTCTGTGAACCAAGTGTAATCGGCCCGCGCAAGCCGACTGGTGCAAGCATACTTTATAGTAAGCGACACAGGTTCAACCACAGCACCCCTTGTGTCCGCCAATGCAGTACGTGGCTGGGTGAACACTCCCAAAGTTTATTACCCTGGCGGGGCGCGAACGCACACTCTACCACTGTACCAAAGAGGCTCATATATATATATATATATATATATGTTTATATCTTTATATATATATATATATATATATATATATATATATATATATATATACCGGTATATACATATCTATCTATCTATCTATCTGTTTATATCTATCTATCTATCTGTCTATATATACGGTACATAGATATATATACAATATATACCGGTATAGCCTATACAGTATATATATATATATATATATATATATATATATATATATATATATATATATATATAAACACTGACTAAAGTACCAATTTCTTTATCCCATTTGCACCCAGTGTTCTCAGTGTAGGACAGAACTGGGCATTTTCAAAATTTTATAAAGAGAACCCCCGGGTAGTGACTATGAGCTTCGCGACTATGAGCCGACAGGCGGATGGCGGTACGCTCAGCACTCTTCTGGCAAAACCTCTCGCACAGGATTTCCGGGACCCAATGGGATATATATATATATATATATATATATATATATATATATATATATATATATATATATATATATATATATATATATATATATATATATAACAATCAAATATTATGCTTGTCATATGTTGGCAGACAACGGAAGGGCAGGGGAGAAAAACTGTTTATCACATTCATATATGCTGCCAGGCTTGCCATCAAGATACTGCTGGCCTGAAAATGCCTTTGTTTTTCATCTTTACAATAAACTTAGATATATCCGTGCGGGTTTGGGTTTGGCATTATTTTGAGGATATTCAAGGAATTCGACTTTATTCTCGTTTGCCGATAATTTTGCCACTTTAAAAAGCAAATCCAGCTACTTGGTAAGTCAGTGCCCTTCCTGGTCATATGCTGCATTGATAGATTGATGACTTGTACTAAATTTATATCTTAATATGCCTACTAAGTTTTACTACGATAATATAATTTGTAAGCAGAATTGATTACTGACCTTTGGATTTGTAATCGTAATCTGTTCCAACGCTTCATGAGTGAAATCATTATCGTAATTGTAATAACAGTACTCCAAAGTAATAGAAATCATAATCGCTTCCATGGGTGATGAAATCATTACATGTCTGCTTCGAAGTATCTCTCCATACCAATTCCGTTTCGTTCATATTCTTGTGGAGTTATACATATGCAAATAATATTGGTAGTCATCCATTCAGTACAGTGATATTTTCATATTTACTGTAATCATACTACCACCAGACGATCTTATTCAGCAGTTAGCCTCAACTTTAGTATGGGACGGGGCTGATGAAGGCTATATCAAACCGTCAGTTTGAAAAGTCTTGCTAAACTGAATAAAATGGCATGGAACTAGCAAGAGTAGAATGGGACGTTTTCGTAATGAAGAAGTAAACAGTATAGAAAAATAACAATACTTAAACGTAATGTGCAAATTACGCTAATGTGTTTAAACGCTTCCGACAAGAATTCACTTACAAGACACTTCACTAATTGAACCGTTCTTGGAGTAATCTTTCCAGTGCACACCAGAGGAAACTGTAAACAGGTAATACCATAATGGGTATATTGTATCTTTGGTTCGGTAAAATTCGAGCAGTTTCATAACAACCATGCAAGCGAAGTGAGTAAAGCAGTATATATAAGTTTTTCAGGTTTGCCCACTATACCTTGATGAAATATTGAGTGTCTTTCTGTCTGTCTATCTGTCTGTTTACTATCAAACAAATCCTGGCGGGACGGACTGGAATGAAAGTTGGAATGCAAATAGATTTCGAAACTCGACCGTCAACAATGGATATGCCCTTCTCGCCGCAGCCGGCGCTCTCTCTCTCTCTCTCTCTCATATATATATATATATATATATATATATATATATATATATATATATATATATATATATATATATATATAACATATAATAAAAATAGTGTGTGTGTGTGTGTGTGTGTGCATGCGCTTCACACAAGACGTCACCAGCACCCACCTGCAGATCATGGTGGGAATTAAGGATGCTGAAGTTCCTCCCCAGTGGTCCTCGTCATTTATTACTCAACAGACAACACACATCACAGGACAATCTTCACACAAAGTACATTCAGTACAACGCCCATCACACAGGAAGAGTACATTCAGTGTAGCACCCAACACATAGAAAAGTACATTCAATACGATACTCAGCAAAGAAATAATCCATTCAGCGCAGCACTCGGCACAACGCTCAACACATAAATGCATTCAGCACAAAACGCAGCACAGAAAAAAGTGCCTTATGCATAATACTCAGCACACAGAAAGAGTACATTAGGTACAAAACTTAGCATGCAGACAAAATCCACGCAGCACAACTATGCACAATGATAAAATGTTATGAGCACAAAACACACTACTTCAGCATCACACACACACACACACACACACACACACACACACACACACACACACACACACACACACACACACACACACACACACACACACACACACACACACACACACACACACACACACACACACTCAGCACTCAACACTTATCACAGAACACTCAACACACTACACGCAAACGCAACACATAAATTGCTTATAGCACAGAGGGACACACCTTTTTCTTTCTCCCCTTTTCTCCTTTTCCCTCCTCCTTCCCCTTCTTTTCTCCTTTTCTTCTGCCACTACCACCACCACCACCACCTCCTCCTCCTCCTCCTCCTCCTCCTCCTCCTCCTCGAGTACTCCAGTGTTCACATGTCTCCCCACGCACCCACTTCCCCATATTTCCCCTCACAGTATTGCTGACCTAGGACGGACATATTTTCTCCTATTCATAACGGACTTAAAATTGTAAAGAACGCCTCGAAAAATCCCCACATAGACAACGGCAACAAAGAGGAGCGATGAAATGACGCGTGAACACAGTAAGGGGGGGGGAGGGGGGCCAATACGAAATATTGAAACTAGTCACCAGGAACTATCAGACTCATGTTACCCCCATCGAGATATAGGGATTCGAGCTAGATTATCGTAGTCCAGAAAAATTGATATGTAAGAGACCGACCTAACTACTTGGCAGCATTCTCCAAGATAGAAAATTTACAGTCACCTTGACAGATTTGAACTGGAAGAACTTGGTGGCGCAAGGGTGTCTGCCAGTGAGACTTCCCTCTTCATTATGACAGACTTGTGTGATGTACTATATCTATCTATCTGTCTATCTATCAGTCTGTCTATCTGTCTATCTATCTATCCATCTATCTATGTGTATGTGTGTGTGTGTGTGTGTGTGTGTGTGTGTGTGTGTGTGTGTGTCTATAAAATTAAATCACTAACTGTACCTTTGTAACGGTTGAGAAATAGAACTCATGTTCACACACACACACACACACACACACACACACACACACACACACACACACTGATTCATTATGGAAATTTTTAAAGCTACACCAGATCCATGCTCTTTGTTGGATGACTTACTGACTGGATAGTAATAGATGTTACATGCGTGTTTTTTCTCCAGGAATTTCAGCATTTTGCTGGAAAGAGCCAAAAAGTACCAAACTGGGAACAAACATTGAGTTACGGATATAACCCGCCATGCTTTGGTGTTAGGGTCCAGAGCCCCTAAACTGATAATGTACACATTCTGAACTAAGATGTGTCTTTTCAAAATGCACATTATTATTATTATTATTATTATTTTATAGCAGGCTGATGGGGAGGAACTTATTTTTTTTTTCTACAACAACAGCATTAGGAAGCTTGTTCGGTCAAACACATTCTTCCCGTTCTTGTGTAGTCTGCTATAAACTAATTATTCTTTCACTCCTCCTCCCAACAACACACCCCACTCCCACCCTGCTCTGCCCAACCTTACCTTACAGTACCCCACCCCATACCCCATCCACATTCACTCCACGCACCCCACCTCCACCTCCATACTCCTACCCCTCTCTGTATCTCTTCCACCACACCCCTTCCCATCCCCGCCTCACATCACACCACACCACAGCAAACCATAATCCCCCTCCTCTCCCGAGTCGGACGTGCAGTCATCCAGCCGCGGCAAAAACTTTGATTGCCAAATACTGTGAATGCATAATTTATCACTTTTATATGTCATTATAAAGCCATCACCTGATTGAGAAAAAAAGGGGATCTGAGACAAAGAAAAAGTCCTTGACGAGAATAATGAAAAAAAGGTGTTTACCACAGCCATTAGATAAAAAAAAAAAAAAAAAGTGCATCCAAACAGAAGAAAATCCATGAAGTTCAGTGAAGAAAATATTGTTTCAAACACCGGCAAAAATGAAAAACAATAATGAGAAAAAATTACTGAGCCTCATGACAGAATGAAAAAATCATAATGACACAAAAGTAAAATGATTGGTTCAAACATCTCCAAGGGTATAACAAAATTTATAATCAGACCTGCAAGTTAATCAGTCCGTGAAATTAATCAGTCCATTTGAAGGGAAAGAGCTATCAGGGACTTTATTCCGTAGTCATTTATGGATGGTAATAACGTGACAGGATTTTGGGTAAGAGCTGGAGGAAAGGTAGGTAGTCGGAGAGGAGAATGGGCGGTAATAGTAGGACTGAATTATAAGAAGCAGTGGAGAGGAAAGGTGGGAGGATGTAGGAATTAGAACAAAAATGAGTAGAATAGGAGAAAAAGAAGTGAGACGGTAAAGAAGGAAAGACATATACTGATCAGAAGGGACCAGAGAGTAAGGGAAGGTTGATAAGAAAAGTATGAGCATCATAAAATACTTTGAAGAAATACATGACCGTGAATGCATAGGGTTCAAGGAGTAAGAGAACTGCTAGAGGAGGGAATGAAGAAACTACTGACAGAAACAGGAATACCACAACCAGCAAAGTTTACTTTGTGAGAGCGTGACGAGCTAACGAGTGCCATGTTATCACAATTTTCCTCTGATGTATAAGTGCTATAACGTCCGCTGCAATCTGCCTTGTTGAGGAGCCTGAAACGATAAAGACTTGGTTATTGATGAGATGATCAAAGCCGGAAATTGGGTGTTTCCTCTTGGTGATTTCACCATCAAAACATAGCAAAACTTTAATGTAAAGTTACACGACTTGACAAATCTCAACTTAGTTTTTCTAGTTCAGAAATGAGAATGGGTGATTTGAGTTAAACTGGCGCAGCCGATTACAAATTTGTTTTTACTTTTACTCTGTCAAGCACAGATTCTTTTAAATTTAGCCATGAAATTTTTCTTCCACTAGTCAGAAATCAATACCTCCTGGTTATGCCGAGAATATTTTTTAAATCGAGAAATATTAAATGGGATGTAAAAGTAATATGCAGGAACTAAAGCAAATGTATTGTTTCATTGCTGTGTGAAAATTTCGCCGTGAATACAGGTGCTCGTAGTACGGTTAATGATGATTTCTTTTTTTGCTCAACTTCAATTTCTCGTGTCAGTATCCAACAATAGTCCGCGCCATCATACCAGCACCAATTCTACCTTGGTATATCTGTTCCATTCCCGCAATATCCTGGTGAAAACTTTCACTCTGTTCGTCTCTAACATCACCTAAGTTTGTTGGAAAAAAGCCGAGATGTGAGTGAAGAAAATGGATTTTAAGGGGAATGTGGTGTCCAAGTTAATGGTACGCAACCAAAAGTTCTTCAACGATTTCCACATAATCTTCACTGTGATGGCAGCCAAGAAAACCAGCACTAATTTTCTTAAGAGACCTCCAAGCCCTAAGTTCGTCTGCCTCGAGAGGTTGCATCAAACTGACTTTCATCAGGCTACGAATTTGTGTGTCAGCAAAAATGCCTTCCTTCAGTTTGGCGTCGCTAATCTTAGAGAAAGCTTTCTTCAGTTGTGCAAAGCCTGCACCTGCCTTATCCAAGGCTTTGGCGAAGTTTTTCATCAAGCCTAACTTGATGTGAAGAGGCGGAAGTATGACATGTGCTTGGATGTGTAGTTCTTTCTAAACGTTGTGTTAACCAGCTTCACAGGAACTTTGGGGATGCCACTAACACTGAATGCAGTGCTGTTGCTCATCACGGCTGTCCCATAAACACAGGAAGCAACAGTATTTCATGAAGACTCCTTGTAGTCCTAACTGCATGGCTGCCACTTTCAAATCGCTGCAGATTTTCCATCAGAATTCGTCATACTCAGTTAAAATGAGTTTTTGCATCAATTAGTACTTTTCCTTCATTTCGGGAGCTAAAACAAGTTGTATACTATGTAGCATGTTACCATTGTGGACAACAGCCTTCAGACCTGATTTGTTGGAGTCAGTAAAAGGTCGCCATTTGTCAGGATCATGAATCCTTCCCAAAGCTTTACTGCTGTTCACAGCTTTCGCCAGTATCGATGAATGTAGCCTATAGGGCTTTGATTAGATGGGGAGATTGTAGGTGTTCCGTAGATTAGGCTTCCCCTCTATCACCAGTGGAGTGTAACGTAGGCTGCTGCTGGTAAAGTTGTGCGTCGTCAAGTAGAGTGAAATGATAGGTCTCTTTCTTTCTCACTTTCCCCTCTGTGTATCGTAAACGAGGTGATTTACAGAGCACTCTTGCGTTATGGAGTATATTGTTTACAGTTATATCGAAATGTGATTGACAGCGTAACATAGCATGACGGCAAACTTCCTTGCTGACCCTACCTCCTGCCTTCTGCCCTCGATCGTACCCTAGGACTCTCTCTTCGTATGCCCTCCAAAATCTGAGAATATATACTGCTCGGTTGGGATATACAGTTGTGTCTGGTAGATATCCATGGTTAGTTTCCATGACGTCAGGTAACTGGCTCAGTCTGGTTAACCTGCTTGTATCATGAAATTCTTATATCGTCTGGACTAAAAGAGATTGGTTGAGATACATCATGTCTTAAGACATTCTTGATGGTCTGGGACAACAGGCTTTTGGTAATACCTCATGTGGATTGACATTCCTAGTGAGAAGCTGTGTATGTCTCCAGCAGACACTACATACTGCACATTGCGATATGAGATATATACAGTACTAGTGCCTATAATGCCAACACAGGTTCCTTGCCTAGTCTCCGGTTCTCCTGGAATCGTTGGCAGACACTGAGGCTGGGATGATAATAATAACTAGTTAAGTATTTTTATTGTGAAGCCACAATAAGGGAAGTTTGTTACGTGGTAAGGTATGTAAAATATAAACAAGATCTGAAAACCCGACGGTAACTTCTTGTGTAACATCAACAACGAATCTGACAAAGGTGTTGAAGAACGTATGTGACTGTTTGTGTTCCTTACAATGAACTTGACCCCACCGGCGAGATTTGGATTTATTTTCCATCAGCAATGGTCCATGCTAAGACACATAACACAGGGGCTTTAGAAACCTCGTGCAGACTCCGGTTCTCCTGGAGTCGTCCGTAGACTTTGAGGTGGGACTAATTATAAATTGAGTACTTCTATCGTGCAGCCACAATAAGTAAGCCTGAGTGTGTGGTAAGGTAGCTATGTGTAATATAAACACGATCTGAAGGCACTAAGGTAGCTTTCTGTGTAACTTCAAAAAGGGATCTGACAAAGGTGCTAAAGAATGCATGTGTCTGGTAGTGTTTCTTACAATGAACTTGACCCCATTGGGTAGATTAGGACTTTTTTTTCTATCAGCAATGACCCATGCCAGGACGTGGCCTGGGCCTTTCAGATTTATTGTGCAGTCTCCGGTTCTCCTGGAATCGTTGCGAGACTCTGAAGCGAGAACAGTAATAACTAGAACTGTAACCGTCCTGTGGACAGTCACTAGTCCCCACCTAATGTTTCTTAGTGACATTGACCCAGTTGGGGATATTTGATTTTTTTTTTTCTATCTGCAGTGGTCCACGCCAAGACATATATCCTAGGGCCTTTAGAAACTTCGTGTAGTCTCCGGTTCTCCTGGAATCGTCCGTAGACTCTGAGGCAGGAATAATAATAAATTGAGTACTTTTATCCTAGCAACATTAAGTAAGCCTGAGTGTGTTCGTACGTTCGTTTAAAGATTTCCTGCACATATAGTGCAGGCCGGGCCATACATTAGCCCGGTCAGTGGGGTATGGGCTGGTTAAAATATAGTAAGCGGGGAGGACAGAACCTGGGGATTGCTCAGCACACACGTCCTGACTCCGGGCTGGCTTTGTGGTGAGTGTGTGGTAAAGTATGTGTAATATAAACAAGATCTGAAGACCCTAAGGTACGGTAACTTTTTGTTTAGCTTTAAAAAGGGATCTGACAAAGGTGTCGAAGAACTCATGTGTCTGCTACTGTTTCTTACAATGGCCTTGACCCTGTTGGGCAGATATGGATTTTTTTTTTCTGTCAGCAATGATCCACGCCAGGGCTCACAAAGTGTGCATCCTTCAGGTTCCATGTGCAGTCTCCAGTTCTCCTAAAGTCGTTGCGAGACTCTGAGCTGAGAATAATAATAATATCACGGAAAACAGTCTCCACCTACATAGTAGGCGGAGACTAATAATACCGGCACGTAGGTAGAGATTAATAATTATTTTTGTTGGGTAACCACAATAGGGAAGCTTCGTGATGTAGTAAGGTATGTTTGATATAAACAAGATCCGAAGACGCTAAGGCTGCTGCTTCTGTAACATCAACAAGGGATCTGACAAGCGTGTCGAAGAAAGCATGTGTCAGCTACTGTTTCTTACAATAACCTTGACCCCACTGGGGAGATTTGGATGTTTTTTATCAGCAATGGTCCATGCCAGGGCACATAACCTGGGTACTTCAGATTCCTTTCGCTGTCACCGTTTCTCCTAAAATCGTTGCGAGACTCTGATGCGAGAATAATAATGCCGGTAATAATACCAGCGAAAACAATAATCCCCACCTACGTAGGGGATGGAGACTAATAATTTCAGTGAAACCAATAGTCTCCACCTACGTAGGGGATGGAGACTAATAATTTCAGTGAAACCAATAGTCTCCACCTACGTAGGAGATGGAGACTAATAATTCCAGTGAAACCAATAATCTCCAGCTGCGTAGTAGGTGGAGACTAATAATATCAGCAAAAACATTAGTCTCCACTTACGCTCTCTAGTCCTCTCACCTCTCCACACCAATCCTTCACCGTTACTGTAGCATCCACCTCACCACTTCCTCGCCATAAATATTTCATTCACCTCACCATGACTTAAGTATTCTCCATCTTTCTTCCCTCAGCCATATATAAGCCCCTGTACCCTCTTCTCACCTCCTCCAACCCCATCAACGTTCCCAAAGACGTATTCAGTACATCACTTTGTACTTATATCTACCGTGGCTGGTGGTAACACGGTACACTCCCTACTCCTGAAAATGTAGAATCATTGATTGTGATCATTTCGATTCTAATTCTACCTAAAGATGGGGCGAATTTCAGAAACAAAGGGGAAACATAAAAATAGGAGTACAGTAGTATCACACAGCTTGTCCAGTAAAATGTGCCAAACACTCATTCACACATCAGTAATACATGCAAAAATAAAACTCATACATACTTCATTTGTCGTGTGAATTGCGAATGTACAGTATTATGCTTCCACTGTTTTGAGGCCGTACCTTCATTGCCTCAGGAGGCCGTCTAGCACATATTCCTTACCGGTACCTGTGTATTTCAACATTTCACAATTTATTATTCTCATTGATTTATGAGGCCTTCTAGCATCTTTAATGCTTTATTTCTGCATGTGATACGATAATAGTGTCATTTTCTTATTGCTCGTATGTGAATAACTTACGAGAAAGCATCAGCATGTAATATACAAAGTAACTCTCTTAGGAAGAGGTGTTACGAGGCGTGATACCTTTGAATTTTAGTTACGAGTATGTGGAGTAACTAACTAAATGGATTAACGCAAAGAGAAATTGTGATGCCAAGTAGATGGGAATACTGACATTCATCTTGCGTTCACCTGCGGTGTTACAGCTTTATTTTTTTTTTATACGACCCCCTGCCGCCCCCCAAATATAGTTAGTGTTTTATACTTCTTATGATGGTTCTGTATCGAAGAGTCAGTGTCAGATATTCAACATCAATATATACTCAAGCCGTTATTAGAACTTTATTCGTTCTGCGAACCTTAGGCTACTTTTTTCCATCGTCAATTAAATTCTTATAATCTTTATTTTTGGAAACCTCTTTAATGCCAATGATTTCTTTCCCCTAAAACTTAAGTGTTTTCACTCTCACATCCTGCTTTTTCCATTCATAAAGAGGCTTAAAATTTTTCGTCGTTATAACATCATATTTATAAGAAGTGATGAGGATGGAACAAATCGTAATCAGTATACAACACGGCCATCAAATGCCCATTATGATTTTTAAGTAGAAAAACAGGAACCAAAGGATAAAAAGCACAAAACTTGTCCAGAGAAAGTAATACAAGAGAGCTGAAAAAATCAGAGTAATTTATTTCGAGATCCCTGGACACGCTGAGTTTATAAATCTACAGATCATGATCAAAGGGAAAGGCGGACGGAGGAAGACTTTTTCTGAATTTCCTGAATTTACTAGCTATGTACACAAAGGATTTACTCGTAGCATATCGGATAGCTTTTCCGTTATGGATCTCAGCAGAAAAATGTGTGTGTGTGTGTGTGTGTGTGTGTGTGTGTGTGTGTGTGTGTGTGTGTGTGTGTGTGTGTGTGCGTGCGTGCGTGCGTGCGTGCGTGCGTGTGTGTGTGTGTGTGTGTGTGTGTGTGTGTGTGTGTGTGTGTGTGTGAACGAGTACAGTTCGCCATTGATAATAAGGGTAATAAGGAAGGCATGCAAGCAAAGTTGAAGAAGAAAAGTATCCTTGGTAGCAGCGATAGTACAGCGATAGCAATATAACAGTGTAGGGAACAGAGAGATTGAAAGGAGGCTGTGTGAGGGGGGAACTGAGACGAAAAGCCATTGTTTCCAGTCTGTTTAGGGATGCAGCGTGTGTGGTACGACCCCCCCACATTACAGCTGTACTTCATACTGGACCGAATAAGGTTTCTGTAATGAGCCGGCAAAAGTACAGGACAGAAGAAAGCACTGAGCCAGTTTAACACATCTGCCCATGAAATAAATAGTTAATTAAGACCACGAACGATGTGTACTTCAAGGATTAGAGATGGATTAAGGACTGCTGTTCGTCTTAATTTGATAAGGAACATATACTCGTATTCCATGGGACAACAAAGAAGCAGCCAGAGTAACAGAGACATTCACTACCTCTAATATCGCAAGTAAAAGCAACATCCATCCATTAAAACGCAACGTGGACTACACCTTGGAACGTACCATAACACCACATACTTGCAATACGAGGACGCCTGTTTTTCATTTCATGTTTGCAGTCCCAGCATATTATAATCATGTCTGGAAAGACCTCTTTAACTGAAGTGGTCATGGATGGCTTTAGTCAACTCTAGTTAGAAATGCCTTGCCTAAGCCGAAAAGAAATTCTGATAAAAAATTTTGTCATCATAGTGTAGGGCCCGCAACACAATTATCAGATCTGGTGCCACGTAAAAGTGTGGACTCGCTTTAGTCTCTTCACAGTGGCGTTAAAATTATCTTTGCCAGACAGATTAATTCAGCTTATGGAAGTCCTATTTTAAAGGGGATTATGTGTCTATAAATCCAGACGTCGGACTTTAATATTATGTTTAGATTAATGCTAAAAGAATATATTCCCTGTTAAGGAAGTTACTATTCCTCAGCGGGACGAGATACTCCCTGGACTCAAAGTAATTTATTCCAGATTTTTTTGTTGAGTAAAGTACAGTATATACTCTCCATGCAGACGTACACGAGTACACACATGAAGCAGACTGGGCGAGGCGCTATTTAATTTTAGGGACAGAAATACCTTACACATCGAGCTTTATGACCATGATGACAGCAATGTGGCAGGTTATTAGCAACAGTGGTGATAACGAGCGTACACATTGTTAGTGGTGTGTTATGGTGCTTCATATATGTAACACGGCCATAACACATATGCATTACTTTGATGAGGCTTCGAAAAACACATATCTGATAAACACACACACACACACACACACACACACACACACACACACACACACACACACACACACACACAAAGAGAAGGGGTCTTTTTGTTGCTCTACCCTGGTCAGTTTGGCCGTTTAGTCCCATCAACCACAAACAAGCAGCCTCTTTCCTGTGGCAGATAGCTACCCGCCAGGATTGGAACAGGGCCATTATACATGGCCTGGTGCATGAAAAAGAGGAGTCATAGTCCTGAAGAGGATGAACTGTGTAGGAGATAATTCTGTATGAGTAGTAGTCTCAACCAGGACTTTGCCTATTGTGACTGAGTTCCCCTCCTGGAAGCAATGTACAGTAGGAGACCAGCTACCTGGCCTTGGCCCTACGTCACCCCCATGGGAGCACCTCCCGGAACGATGGTAACCATCCACCTACTATCTGAAGACGGTTAATGGGGGAAGGGTAAGAAAGGAAGGGAACTGATGCAATGAAGAAAAATGGCAAAGAAAAGACACGGAGGGCAAAGGCAGAAAAAAATAGAAGATAATGGAGAAAAAAGATAAGAGAAGACAGGAGAGCACGATATGCAAACGTGTGAGTAAAGACAGGATGAGGAGAGAAAGGATATATTGAAGTGATACAGTACAGGCAGAGATATTCAGCAGCTATTTCTGTCTCTACTCCTTAATGACCCCCTGCCTTAGCATTACAGAACCTTCCCATACACCATCTTAATTTGTCTCTCCACCTCGTTCTTGGTTTACTTTTCCTTCTTATTCCGCTAAGCATCCCACTGTCTTACGTTCTCCTGGACAGTGTCAGTCTTTCAGTTCGCTCCATAGCGTTGAACCACTTCACATTATTTCTTCAATACCGCTACTCTAGCACCCAATATAAATTTCCTGTTATAAATATATTTGTCATAGTTCAACTGGCATTTGTGGAGTAACGTGTCTCGACAGTTCTCTCTTCATTTCCTGTATGTTTTTCATTTATACATGCTTAACTGGTGTACGTCACTGTTGGAGATACTTTACTGCCAGCCATTACTTTCTTTTCTCCTGCTCTTGCATTGTTATCGGTCGCCCTTACGAGGCGGAACGGTAATGTTTTTGCCTGCCCCCCCCCTCTCTCTCTCTGTGGAGAGAGAGAGAGAGAGAGAGAGAGAGAGAGAGAGAGAGAGGGGGGGGGAGGGGTGTTGATCAAAGTAATGGTCCCCAGAGTAATATTAGGAAGCAGGAGCTGATTTCTTCCAACTGTGCGGAATGATCCAGGGAGAGGGAGGGGTGGGGGTGATAATGGGAGGGGAGAGGGAGGATGGAGGAAGGAAGGGAGGAAAGAGGGCGTGGAGATGGGGAAGGAGGAATGAAAAAAAAAAAAAGCGCACAAAAGGAGTGAGAAGGGAGCAGAAGAAAGAAGGAGGAAGAAAGGAAAATCTGATTAAGAAAAGAAGGAAAAGGGGAAAGGATTAGGAATGGATTGAGGGAATAGATAGGAAGACAGAAAGGGTGAATAGAGAAGAAGGAACGGAGTAGGAAGGAGACAAAGAGAATAATGGGAGAATGGAGAATTAAAGAAATGTAGAAGAGAGACGAAGGCAGGTAAGAGAAGAAAAGAAAGAATGGAGGGAAGACAAGGCAACGATGGACACAATTAAGGAGAAAGGAAGGAAGAAGTAAGTCAGAGACGAAGGAAGGAAGGAGGCAGGAGGAATAAAGGAGTACAAGTAAGGGTGGAGGCAAGGAGGAAGGAGGGAGGAAGAAAAGAAGGAAGAAAGTAAGGAGAAATTTATCAACAAAGGAAGGAGAAAGGGGAGAGGATGGACTTGAAAGTGGGAGGGGAGTTGGAGAAAAAAAAGTGATAAAGAAAACTAGAAGGAAAGGAGAAGAGTAAAGAGGGAGATGGATGATGAAAGATAGGGAAGAAGGTGGATGAGAAAAGGGAGGAGGGGCTCAAAAAAGATGGATAGGGTTAAGAAGGGATGATGCTGATGATGATAATGATGATGATGATGATGATGAGGAGGAGGAGGGGGGGAGGAGGAGGAGGAAGCGACCGATGAGGTGGAATTGAGGGGGAAGAGGAAGTGAACAATGAGGGGGAAGCGAGGAAGAGGAGGAAGAATCTAACGAAAAAATAATATAAGACAGATGGACATGAAAGGTGAAAGAGAAACAGAGTACTGATGCTGATGATAGAGGAAGGCAGTGCAAGAAATGGGAGTAAAATAAGAAAGGAAATGGAGGGTGAGGAGAAGGATGGTGATAGGGAACGGAAGAAAGTGGTAAAGTAGGGAAACAAGTAGGAGGGAAGGGAAAGAGGAAGTTTAGGCAGGGGGGTATAGAATAGAGAATATGGAAGGCAGGAAGAGGTTGAAGGCGAGAGAGGGAACAGAGGGAAAGTGGAGGAATTTTAAATGTTCTTGATGTATCCACACAGTGCAGCTTAGGAATGGCCTCCCATCATCTGATGGTTATAAGAAGTCTTCCTCACCTTGTGAGGGAGGCAGTAATGTTACCTATATTATTCTTGCTGTTGCCCGCAGCTTAACCATATTTGATGACTACGCAGAACTTTGGAATGTTGTCCCCTTTTAGCTAATTGTGAATGACTTTGGTAATTTATTTATCAAAGCTCAGACGTCATCATCACCAGCAGTAAAATGTGGTTAATTTTATTCTCATAAAAGACTCGGCAGTGTATTCCCAGAAAAAAGATTAAGTAACCATTAAAAAAGAATAAATTAAACCTAACCTTGGTGCACAGAACATAATGCTAACAAAATACCTTGATTCATAGGTAGGGCATGGGGAGATAATATCCTCCCGCATTATAGTTCCTTAGAACGCACACGCTAGGACTACTGCTATCGTATGTAGTCACCGAATTATAAAAAATAAAATGAAGAGACCACAGTAAAGGGTGATTAAAATATTACATAAACTTAGCAGTAAACTGTTCCATTGAATCTGTTTAACTTAACTAAACGCAAACTACAAAAGGCCCCAATCCAGCAAATTAATAAATACATTTGTAAATAAACAAAGGGAAGGGGAATTTGGTAACATGACAATAGTTTTCTCGGAACTGATCGATCTAATTACTTGGTTATCGTCATACTGAGCACATTTTTTTTTTTAAGTTTATATTTTTGGTAAACTTTTCAGGTAAAGGGAAACAATGTACAGTATTTCTGCTACTGGTAAGGTTGTAAACATTTGGGACTGATTGCTTTTCAGTGTGGTATAGCATGATGAAGTAATAAAATCTAAAAAAAAGCTGATTGATACAAAACTGATAGTGTTTTCTCTTATGCACATCACGGGTGATACAGAAACAACACAGTATTATCATGCATCTTTTGTCACTTTTCCTGTACAGATTAAGTTAGTCCGTCTCATTCCCCTTTCCTGTGCACTGTCCATTATTTTTTTATATACTTCATGGCAATCCTCCCATTTTCTTGTTTCGCGTGGCAGGACTGATGAATGAGGGAGGGGTCTGTTTTCCTATGCTTTTATAGACTCAAATACCAGTCAACACTACAGTAAACAGTTTTCAAGAGGCTGTCGGGTATGTTACTGTCTCTTCACTTCTCCACCATTACCTTAACCCTCCCATACCCTCACCCACAGCCTCACTCTACCCCTCACACTTACCCATACTTTCCCTTTTACCCACAACCATATCCACACTCCTCCCTTACCCCAACCCCACCCCCTAACTAACCCCCACCTGCCACCTCCCAAAACCCCACCCACCACCACCTCCTTCCTAGCCCCTGCCCACTCCTACTGTCTCCCAAACCCCGTCCCTCACTGCCACCCTCCCTATCCCCTCTCTAACCCCAACTCACCACCATCCCCCTCTCTCACCCGACCAGCCCCACCCCCTTCATCATCCCTATCCACCCCCACCCCCTTCATCATCCCTATCCACCCCCACAATCTCCCACACCCCTACCCACCCCCACTCATCCCAAGCCTCACAGGATAAGAAGCTATGGCATCAGTAAGTAAGGTGCAGCAGCGGGAGTGACGTAGCGTGGCGTGATTGGCCCCCTGTTGGCCGCCGGATTTATGGGTAGTGGCCGCCAGGGGGTGCACTTACTAGCGTACATACCTCACCCGAAATTACCGCTGGGAGAGATTAGCAGTACCTTTACCGTGAGAGAGAGAGAGAAAGAGAGAGAGATGAGTGTTGTAACAGAGAAGTGAAAATGCGAGTACTGAAATGTGTGTGTGTGTGTGTGTGTGTGTGTGTGTGTGTGTGTGTGTGTGTGTGTGTGTGTGTGTGTGAAGTGTACCTTAGGGACGGACTGTATTAAATAAACAGTAATGGCAGTGGGAAGGCGAGAACACAGCTTACGGTGTTCATAATTCGCTGTGTTCATATTTGGTGCCTGGGATGGGAGGGTGGGAAGAGGTGAAAGGAGAGAGGGCGTGAAGATGAGGAAGAAAGAGAGTAGGAAGTAAAAAAGAGAGAGAGGGGAAGAAATTGAAGAAAGGAGAGGTGGTAAGGAAAGGAGAGGAGGATGGGGAATGGAGGTGAGGAAGTGCAGGAAGTAGGGGAGGAGAATGGAGATGCGGGAGGGTAGGATAAAGAGAAGGGAGGAGGAGGTAAAGGAAGAAAGAGATCGAGAGCAGAGAAAGGATGCAAAAAGAATTGCGGGGAGTAAGAGAGAGTTTGTTCTCATTTAGCTTGTCTCAAGGAAGGGTAACTATTCCATCGACTTCACTACCACTACCCTCCATCTGACCTCACTACCTTCCATCTGACCTCACTACCCTTTATCTGTCCTCACTACCTTCCATCTAAACCTCACTTCCTTCCATCTGACCTCACTACCCTCCATCTGACTTCACTACCCTACATCTGACCTCATTACCTTCCACCTGTCCTCACTAACCTCCGTGTGCCCTCACTACCTTCCATCTGACCTCCCTACTCTCCGTCTGACCTCGCTACCCTCAATCTGACATCCACCTTCAACTGACCCCACTGACCTTCACCTAACTTCACAGAGCTCCAGATGACTTCAGTAACATCTGTCTGGCATGACAAACCTCTGCTTGATCTCACTAACCTCCACCTCATCTCATTTACCTCCACCTGACCAGAGTAACCACCAATAGAACTCACTTGGCTCATAACCTCCTCCTCCTCCTCCTCTTCCTCCTGCAGAAAATTTTTTGCACCTCAGCTAACCTCCAGTAATCTTAACCCGAGGTATCCCATCGATGTATGAGTACATTGCAACGTTTTGTCACAGCTAGACCCATCGACGTACCAGTACCTCACACAATTGCAAGGTTCATAATTTGCACAATTTTCAATTTTTGCGTGTGATTTTTGGTACATATACACGGGACACCTTCCTCTACAAGATGCCAGGCAGGGACAATGCTTTACCCCACATGACCTTCCCCCTCCTTGCACGCCATTGTCTTGGCAATTCACCTGTTACCAGTGACCTGGCCAGTAAAGACATTCAGGCCCAGAGTGATTCCCCAATTGATGACAATGTGGAGGACAAAGTTTACGTAGCATTAGAGGAAGAAACAGAAATGATGGTCAGGTAATGTTGCCAATAAAGGTCAGGTATGTTGATGTGTTAGTGAGTGAAACAGTGCTTATATTGCCTACATTATTGTTTGAAAACCAATATACTCTCGTACTACATATAAATTCGTACTAAATAAATAAATAAATAACGTTTTTGAGTGGCGTGGAATAGTTACCCTCCCATAGAATTTGTTTTCTTTGGAGCCAGCATGATAGAAAACCCAGTAAGGTAAGGGGTACTGCTACCTGTATCGAGTATTTTAAACCTCAGGAGAGCGATTTCTCTGAATTTTCGATGTTTCTCACCAAAGCGGAGGTTTGAGCCAAAAAATTTTCTTTCCAAAATTGGTCAGGATTGGGGGGAGTCAGTGGTGGAAAATTGGTTGGAACGGGGCGGGTTAATCAGACCTCCCCAGACCCATTCTGACCCAATGTGACCTCACCTGACCTCCCCTCCCCAGCTTGCCTCACATGCTGCGGCAACGACGCACACCAAGGCCTCCATTTTACGCCGATGTGTACTCATGACATTGCCGTAATAAAGTTGGTGTTGTGATGGCCGCCAGAGAGTTGCTCTAAAAAGTCTTGGGTTGGGAAAAATGGCTTGTTTCCTGAT
This sequence comes from Coenobita brevimanus, assembly GCF_032717465.1. NCBI lineage: Eukaryota > Metazoa > Arthropoda > Malacostraca > Decapoda > Coenobitidae > Coenobita > Coenobita brevimanus. The sequence goes on along the minus strand of NC_137033.1, from coordinate 51,221,198 downwards.
GCAGTGAAGGCGACTGGGCTCATTGGGTGAATAACTGTTTGAAAATGAATAAAAAATATATGGAAACCAGTGATGTGTGTGAGAAAAAATGAAAAATACATTGGTAACTCAGACATCTAACTGCAATAACACGATGAATGGAAAACTCAGTATTGTAAGCAATTTGTTTTTCTTAAGTTTAGCAGTCTTGTATTTATCCGGTGACATGATAATCGTCGGATTGACTCTGACAGGTAATGTGAAAAGTGAAAATTAAAGATGTTATGCCTATGAGATGGAATCAAGATTCCGAGAACCTGAATGAGGGATAATGCAAATGTGGTCCATTTAATTGGACATTATTATATAACAGTCCTGTTTCTGTTGGGTTACTTTTGCCCTTTGAGTTTTACCTCACCCCATCGTTTGGTGAGAAAAGTAGTCGATAAATTTGTATATATATATATATATATATATATATATATATATATATATATATATATATATTTTTATATATATATATATATATATGGTAAACTCTCAATGATTTGAAGTAATTCAGCCAAGCCCTATGCCGGATGATGCCAAAAAAAAAAAAAAAAGCCAGATATTGCATAGTACCCTTTATAGGCTCAATATTCTGCACCGAGCCGGATATTTCATTATTATCCGTCTCAGCTTTCTATCCTAAAAACTTTCCCAATAGTAGATGAAAATTAAGCATAAAATACCATAAAGTAATGATAAATTACAGTAATACAGTGCAGTCTGGCTGCCATTTACAAGCTGTTTGGTAAGTGCCGGATATTGCATAGAACCGCCAGTTATGTCCCATTTTGGCAACAGTTATTGCATTAATTGAGCAGAGCCAGCAACACCGGATATTGCATTGGGCTGAGTATTGCAATAATGTATAGATAGATAGATAGACTGAATGACTGATTGATTGATTGATAGACTGAAACAAGCAGAGTTGTCCATAAATTACACAGCATGATTTTCATGTGTTGCGGGAACATCTCAGTCAGCATTAGTGTACTCATATCGTGAATTGTTCTCCACTTCACATACCCATGTTTGTGCTCTAGTAATGATATTTTTTCCTGAATGTCCTTTGATTGTTTGAATGATTAATATATTCATGAAGCAGCCAAAATGTCCTTGTTTCTTACAGCAGCAGACTGAGCTGTTCCCGCAATACACAAGATTCGTGAGTGCAGTTTATGGATCACTCCATCTATACTATTACAAATATAACTCAGGTTATATAGATAAGAGTCTGATATATTATTGTTTGCACTGTTTCAGTTAATTAGTTATGCAGTACCTGGCATTCATATGTAAGTACCAACTTTATCCAGTCCATTATTTGTTGACTCATTCATAGGCTGGGTCACTTACCAGTTATTTACATCCTGTATAATAACTGGGCATTTAGTCCTCTTCTAAATCTTATTTACCTGTGTGTGTGGTCCTTGGAGTAACGTATTTGTGTAAGAGCGAGTCTGATATCTTATATTGTGGTTTGAAAACCAGTGGGACTGCCCTACAGTGTTTACCAACAATTTGCACACCTAAGCTAAGGCTGAAGGATGCCAAGGCTAGGATCGAATGATGCAAAGATTATAACCAAAGAACTGTATGTGCTAGAACGAAAAAAAAAAAAAAGGCAACAATTAGAGTCTTTATTTTCACAATTGGTTGAACTGTTCAAAGGAAGGATTTTTTTTAGTAGTGTGATGTTTTGCCTGGCGTGACCAACACAATCCCAGTGTGTTATACGAAGACCAGTATGAATTTGCAAAAATTTATGCATATTCAGGAGCACTTGCAGCACTTGTGGTGATGGTAGTGGCATGGAAGGTTGTGGAATATTGAAGAAGTGAGTAAGTGTCCTCTAGCTGTGCCACCATCTGGCATTGTTAAGTCTCTCTCTTTCCTCCAGTTAGGGCTGGGCCAGGAGAGAGAAGTGACTTATGCCTAATCCAACAATTATGAATAAAAACAGAAGAGAAGGAGCGAATCATACGGAGAGATGTGAATGAGTGGAGGGGAAGCAGCACCCAAGAGTAAGAGGGATATTATCGTCCTCAGTAAACTCATTTCGTGTACATCTTTTTCTTTTTGTCCGGAAGAAATTATTTATTCATACCATCACCTCACCCACACATGGCAATATGCGTCAGTTTTTGTACAGTTGTACACCCGCTCAGTTCCAGTAACATCCCGGCTCATCCCGATCACAGGTCTCCGTCCTCTCCTGTTTTTTATTTTTGTGTGTGTGAAAAATTTCCTACATCGTAAACCACCCATCATCCAAAACCCTTCTTTACAGAATGTACTGGTTCTGCCCCGTCCCACCACCCACCACTATCTCAAGCCTTCCTCCTCACTGCTCGTCATCAGTCTCACTCAAAATTGCTCACCTGATAAATTCCTAGGAGAAAGTCAGCCTTGTCGACAATGCCACTTCACCCACTTTAATAGAGCAATCGTCTCCTGTTGTGTCCCTCCACCCACCAGTATTTCACCCCATCATCCTTACTCCAGTCCTATGTTCCTATCCAAACCAGAAAGATCTTAATCAGTATACCTCTAAAACCATTGCACGGAAGGGGATGATTTGGGGCAGTCGCCTTCATAGGTAGCAATTGAAGCAGGCCGTTCCGACCTGCCTCGATCCTATGAAAATGAAGGGACAAGAAAGGATATAGGAGAACCGGAAGGGTCAGAATATTATCCAGAAGTCATCGTACTAACAGGATTTAGCCAGAACGACAATGCAGAGAGATTTTCAGAAGCAAAATTGCGTTGATACTTAATACACACTGCATTTCCAACTCATGTATATTTCTATTTTTAAAAAATCCCAACCACCGGTTTCCCCTCAAAAATATATCCATTGTTTTTTTAAAATCCTTTCAGTAAAGTGACGCAATTTCCAGCATTGTTCTAAATACCTCCAGACGACTATAGCCTATTTACCGCAGGGGAGACCTCGTACAGGAAAGTGGTTATTGAAGGATATATCTAATCCCTCAGTTTCGAAAACTCGCCCTTGAAATGAAATGAAATATTCGGAAATAGCAAGATCAGCACAGAAAAAGTAAAAGTCAACACAGATTACAATTTCACTCTGATCCAATTCGCTTTTCACAGAAAGGCTCCATTCTCCACCCGCCATTTTACCCAGCTCCTTAAACACATTCTGTAAGGCATTTCCAGGGATTGAGACCAGTGCTTAACAGCATCACGCATTGGTGACCCAGGGGAAAAATCGCATTGAAAAAACATTCCCAAGTACAGTACCTTAAATAGTTCCAAATCCCTTTCCTTTCCTCTCTCCTTCCCCACACCTTGCTTCGTCTCATACAGTTTTCCAGTTTCTCTCTCTCTCTCTGGGAGGGGGCGTGCGCGCGCTGTGTGTGTGTGTGTGTGTGTGTGTGTGTGTGTGTGTGTGTGTGTGTGTGTGTGTGTGTGTGTGTGTGTGTGTGTGTGTGTGTGTGTGTGCTTGCGTGCCTGCGTGCGTGCAACTCACCCACCATTCTCCTCTTGCAACCCACCCTCCTTCCCGAACTTAATCTTAATTTTAGAGACCTGACTCCCATCTCATTTTAACTCCCCTCCTCCTCCTCCTCCTCCTCCTCCTTCAAATACTTTAGCAAGCTGGGCAGAAAAATGGCAAATGAAATTCAACATAGAATAATGCAAAGTACTTCATACTGGAAATAACAACGTCCACGCGAATTACAAAATGAACGATATCCAGTTATGAAGTATAGACGGTGAAAAGGATTACACATGGTGTGATAATATCAAATGAAATAAAGCTCTGAGTAAGTAGTGCACCGAGGCGGTTAAAATTGCTAACAAGGTGGTGGGTTTTACTGGATTAACTTTCGAGTTTAAAGCGCACTCGCCAGTGTGTCCCCATCTGGAGTATTGTGTGCAGTTCTGGTCTCCATACTACAGAAAGGACATAGAAGAATTAGAGAAATTTCAGCGAAGTCACAAAAATGACACCACGACTGAGAAACAAACCATACGAAGAATGACTTGAAGAACTTATATTATTTAGCCAAACGAAACACAGGTTAAAAGGTGACTTTACTAAAGTTTTCAAAATCATGAAGGGATATGAAAACTTAAACATGGATTAATATTTTGAAATAGACTGGTCGAGTCAAACCAGGAGTAATGGCTGCAAATTTATGGGAAAGCGTTTCCAATCCCATGAAGCAAAATATTTCTTCTTCAACAGAGTCGTAAATATCTGGAACAGATTACCCTGGGATCCCGTGAACAGTATCTCAGTTAAGACATTTAAAAACAAAATAGACGAAGTTTTTGCACGAGAATTCTCAAGACTCTGTTTCTCTTCGAATAACTTACTTTTACCAATTTCTCATAAGTTCATTTTCCTCTCTAGCCTACAAGACACTCCGTAAACTTAACATACCCCGTACATAGCGTCGTGTCACGTCATTATATAAATATCAGTTTATTAAATGCAAATATAGTAGTATAAGCACAGAATGCGATCTGCTTAGATAGCCCTGAGTTAACGGTTACTACTCACACTTTCCACTTGTGATGGGCTGTGGATCACTGATGATCCCTGTTAGTTAAATGACCACCATCCGGATCCTTTTTTTTGTGCCACGGGTCACTGCTTCAGGAGGTAAGTGTGTGCTTGTTCCGCATGGGGAAGTTCCTTGTCACAGTGATGTGAACGAAGCTGGGGCGTGATTGACTACTGCCTACCTTTAAAGCGCCAGGCGAGGCTGCCGCACCACCCCTGACCATCCACACTGTGCAATTTGCACACTGTCTACAGACGCCCTGTTGCCTCAAAGTACCAGCATGTGTTATGCCTTAGTTTTTTTTTTATCTATTTGATTATTCATATTACTTTATTACTTTCTCTTTCAGGTTATTCAAACGGGTGGCTTATAGAAAAAGTATTACAGAATGAAACTTTCCCTTTTCAGTCTTTCCTATGAAATTTCCATGCCAGTTTTTCTATGTTGTATGGTGGTCCTTCGCACTTTTTCCTGTCAATTTCAACTGGAAGATTTGGAGGAGGTGGGAGCCTTCTTGCTATCTTTATCATTAAGCATGTAGAATTTGATCTCATAGTCATTGTCTACTCCGTATCATGCAGCCTCGACAGGACCATAAGGTCTGTTGCCGATTGCTTTTCTTTGCATTCGTTTGTATCCCTGCTTTATATTCCTCCTCCTCCTCACATTTAATTCTATCTCCTTCCCTTATCTCCTTCCTTCCCCCCCCCCCTCCTTCCTCGTCTTCTCTCTTTTCTCCCTCCGAACACCATTCTCTAATTTTTGTGTTCCTCTTCTCTCTTCCCCACTCTTCTTTGTCTTCTTTCTGTTTTCTCTTACATACACAATGATATCTTCTCCTCTCCCTATTTTCCACCATTTCTTTACTCCAACCTCATCCTCTTCAAACATCCCGATTTCTGCCTTATTCACCTTCCCTCCTCTGCCTTTTGGTCTCCTCTTCTTCTGTCTCTATCTCTCCCCTTTCCTACTAGGTCCCATCCTCCTCTCTCTCTTCTTCGTCCGTCTTCCCATGCAGTCCTCTTTCCCCCCCTTCCAATTCTCCCTTCCTCTCTTCACCCTCTCCTGTTTGGTCTCCCACTTCCTCTCTTCTTTATCAGCCTCCCCCTTTTCTGTAATACTGATATGTAACAGCTCGTGTGATTTTATGGCGGTCTTCTTTTCTCAGGTCGTTTTCCATTAAGCTCATTCACTCTGCTGAACGGGTTGCTGAGGCAGGCTGGCCAAGTGTGGAAAAGGAAGTGATATGGAGGCAACAAAAGACGAGGACAGAATTAACTGACTTCGGAGAAACAAATGCAAGATATTTAAATCATACTCGAGTGAAACTAACCAAACTGACGAGAAAAACTGTTTCATAAAAAGCAGACTTTCCTGATCTACCAGATGACCCGCCGACATGTAAAAATATCCCACGCTAATACCAATACACCAGTCCTGTATGAGACAGCCCTAGCATGTATTCAATATGGACGGTGGGTGTTAGCGCCGAAGTGGTGACGTGGAGGTGTAGGAGAACTACTGGGCCTTGGGATAGGCTACTGCCCCCGAGATATAGGCCCTGAAGAGTTTGCCCAGAGTCGGACACACACACACACACACACACACACACACACATATATATATATATATATATATATATATATATATATATATATATATATATATATATATATATATATATATATATATATATATATATATATATATATATATAAAGCCTATTCACCGACTCTCAAACGCCAGTGTATCCCCCTGTGAACGTCTTCCTGAATGGTGTACCGCACTGAACCGTGACAGCCAACAGACTGGGTCCTTTACCATGAACCTTGCATGTGTGTGTGTTAGGTTGCATCGCTAAGGGTGGTTCAGATACCAAGACACTGTTTCAGCAAGATACCGCTATTATGCACAGCGATGCACAAGCAGAGGTGGCCTGGTTACTGAGGTATGACGTTAACAAGTTTTGATGCACAGTGGCAGAGCTGGATCATATTTAAATTACCTCACACTTACAAAAAAAACCTTGACCAGTTCATAACCACCTTCCCCACAAGCACACACGAAACCTGCGTTAGTAACTAAGCATAACACACACACACACACACACACACACACACACACACACACACAGGTATAGGAGGTTAAGCAGTGTGAGAGAGGAGGCATGTGGGAAGGGAAACACAGGAATGTAGGAGAGGAAGCTAAGATATGTAGAAGGTATATATGGAGCTTCTGTGTGTGTGTGTGTGTGTGTGTGTGTGTGTGTGTGTCAGAGGGTACCTAAATTAGTACGAGAGAGATAGAGAGAATTATGTGAGGGAGATTGGAATGTTTCGGCCTGGGGAAATTGAGGTATTTAGTGTGTGTGTGTGTGTGTGTGTGTGTGTGTGTGTGTGTGTGTGTGTGTGTGTGTGTGTGTGGCTGGTGGGGAAGAGTGAGGAGGGTTAGGAGGGGGAGAAACAAGGCAGGCACTAAAACAGCATTTGGCAGCGTTTGTGTGTGGTGTTAGCTGAGAGGACGCTTGTGTACACAGCCTCTGAATGGCCCTCTGTGTCAGGCACCAGGGCGTTTGGCCTCCTATACATTTAATACTATACCATCTACAGCATAGGTATTATCCAGCTCCAGCTACAAGACTGTCGAGGTAGCTTGGTAGTGGGCTTTGTCCACAGAAATTCTGACCGGTGTAGTTGTTATGAGAGCTGGGTGTGTGGTATTGGTATCAAATGCCGTGAAAAACACCTCCAGTTAGATTTTTGTTCTATAATGGATGTTTTGTTCCATGTGGTAGGCAGTGTGTGTGACAGTGTGTGTGTGTGTAGGGGGGGGTGGAATGGATGTTGTTTGGTGGGGGTGTGTGGACGCATAGATGTGTGTGTGTGGGGGGGAGGATGTATACTGTACGTTCTCAAGATATGAACACACCAGCTTCCATTCTCATTACTCAGTAATCCCCCAGTCGAGGGTGGGGGACGGAGAGTTTCCTGATGTGGGTTTCAATGATGGAAGGGAGGGAGGGAGGCTGGGGGCACCGCAACAGAGGAATCATTGGTATGGCGAGGCAGCCCGACTTCCAGTGGTGTTAGACTTGAGAGACCTTAAGCTGAAGAGTGTTGGGCTTGGTCTTAAGAGGTAGAGTGTTGGACTTGGTCTTAAGAGGTAGAGTGTTGGACTTGGTCTTAAGAGGTAGAGTGTTGGACTTGAAACTTTAAGCGGTAGAGTGTTGGACTTCAGACTTTAAGTTGTAGGGTGTTGAACTTGAGACTTCAAGTGGCAGAGTGTTGGACTTCAGACTCTAAGTTGTAAAGTGTTGAACTTGAGACTTTAAGTTGCAGAGTGTTGGACTTGAGACTTTAAGTGGTAGAGTGTTGGTATGGCGAGGCTGCCCGACTTTCAGTGGTGTTGGACTTGAGAGACTTTAAGTTGTAGAGTGATGGACTTGGTCTTAAGTGGTAGAGTGGTGGACCTGAGAATTTAAGTGGTCGGGTGTTGGACTTAAGAGACTTTAAGTTGTGGAGTGTTGGACTTGAGACCTTAAGTGGTAGAGTGATAGACTTAAAACTTTTAGTGGTAGAGTGTTGGACTGAAGACTTTAAGTGGTAGTGTGTTGGATTTGAGAGACTATAAGTGGTAGAGTGCTGGATTTGAGACTTTAAATGGTAGTGTTGGACTTGAGAGACTATAAGTGGTAGAGTGCTGGATTTGAAATTTTAAGTGGTAGAGTGTTGGACTTGAGATTTTAAGTGGTAGAGCGTTGGACTTATAACTTTAGGTGGTAGAGTGTTGAACTTGAGACTTTAAGTGGTAAAGTGTTGGACTTGAGACTTTTAAGTGGTACAGTCTGGGAGATGAAATTTTAAGTGGTAGAGAGTTGGACTGAAGCTTTTAGTGGTTGAGTGTTAGACGTGAGATCGATCTCATACTTAGGCAGAGTACAGTATAGAGATTGTATTTTGTTAGAGCAGTAATATGTACCGTCCACACGACTCTCGACATACATAAATACTACCATTCTAATACCTTAGTGCCAGTCCTAAATTAGCCAGCACAGTAATGTATTCAGTATGGATGGTGGATGTTAGTGCCTAAGCAGTGACATACTACGGTTTGACCTCATCTGTTGTATGTAGGAGGTTCATTGTGTCTCAGGGAACGGACTGTCATATTTGTGCTTAGAGTCTGAGGCATAAAAAAGTCGATACAGCAAGTCCATTGACTTCATAATACACTGTGCACACTTCATTTCCTGTGTTATAAGCGGTATGGCATATTATCTTTCATTTAGCACAGCATGAAAACACAGTTTGCAGCAGCATACGTAGGGAAAGGGAAACCATGGGCGGTGATTAATGGAATAACCGCTCAGAAATAATAATAATAATAATAATTGGTAGCGGTAAGTAAATTAATTGGCTTAACTTGAAATGCCTGAGCACACAGTGTTTGCACTATCGTGTTTGTGCTGGGAAGTTGGACTATAAGGTAGTGCTCATTTGTTGCCGCATTCATTGCGTGTGCGTGGGGGTGGGGGTGGGGGGGGGCGCCGGGACCTTCCCACGCCCGCACCTCGTCTTCCCTCCAATCATTCAAAAGCTTAACCCCACCGACCAGGCTAATGTATGGCACGGCCTCCACTACAGGTGAAGGAAAACTACATACGAACGAACGAACGTTGCCGCATTGTGTGCAAGATTGTTGTGAAGAACAAGAAGTTTAGTGTTAACACCTTCACTACGATGACTCATATTGGATCCCAGCTGCCACTAGACAATTTTATTTAGATTACGGGAGATGTCTTATAATTTAGATTACGGGAGATGTCTTATAACGGAAGAGCTAAAAAATAATATCTCCGTTAATCTATCCATTATGATGATACTTTAAATACATTTATTCTTGCCACCACCAGGTAGAATTACTTAGCCAAGGAAAGACCAATTATATTGTTGTGTGTGTGTGTGTGTGTGTGTGTGTGTGTGTGTGTCCGACTCCGGTAATACGCTTAACAATCCGTTCCCTGTGCATTGACAGGAGTTCGTACTGCAGAGTACGTGCCACACATTTGAATATGATATCTGTAGAACGCATTTAAGTAATATAATGTTTGGTGATTGAGAAGGTGGTTCGGTGTCACGTGCCGGTTAATGAAAAGAAACAAATTGGTGAAGAGTCGGGCCGTCACCCTGACGCGAGTGCTGCACCATTATAGTCACGGCGCTCGACTCTGAGGTTGTCATTATCGCGCCCTGGCAACCACTCCGTCAATAGTGGGTCCGATGCCATGTATAATAATATTATGATACGTGTGTGATTTGTGTATAATATGTTCGTGAATAATAATATTCATGTATAATATGTTCGTGTACAAAATATGATTAGTATATAATATGTGAAATCGATCTTACTGTTGACATGTATGTTGCCAGGGTACGATAATGACAATCTCAGAGTCAAGGGCCGTGACTATAGTCCGTCAGACGTCTGCCAGTCTTCCCAAGCAGAAGGTGTATCGGCCAGTGACATATTAACCCCTTTGAGTGTAGGCAACCGTACACCAGTATATCTAATGGTAGATAACCAGTGTACTTCCGATGATGATATTACTTGACTGAAAACTTCCACTTACGTCAGAGGGATGCATTCTGTGAATGACCATCACTCCGATTGGAACATTATAGTCACTACCAGGCGTCTTATCTGATGCAGTAGTAAATATATGTTTACATTCATATAATGCATGAACAGTAGTAAAACAAATTGCATCAGTTACCTGGGACATGTTACAGCCAGCAAACAGCTGGTGCATGTGCTGGCAGAGTATTGCACTCATACTGCATCATAAAGAATAATACAGGAGGGAACGCTCTTAGTTATACGCACCAGATTTATTTGAATAGTACAACATTTCAAATAAACTTTTTGCAGATTCGTAAAAGGTATTGAGTTAGCTTTTATCCTGTCAACACATTCAGTGTTTTTGCCTCGAAGGATCACTGCTAATGCCGTCTTTTCATAACCCACCTTCAAGGCTTCGTTTTAAGTCGTCTACAGGAGACAAGAATAAACTTAAAGGAGTTTATTTTTTCTTGTGCTGTACTCAAGAAAAACTGATAACTTCACTCTTTCACCCTACACCCACAAGGCTGCAATATCAAATCGTCAAGAGGCATAGAAAAAAAAAAAAAAAAGAGATTACGTTCTAGTACTGAAAGGAATGAAACAAATGTTTGTAGATCAGAAGAGTGCAGACGATGCATTTCATCCTTATTACACACCCACTGGTTTTACTTCTGTGAACAACAACTAACCATTTCACTCCCCACCTTTGAGGACCCAGTAAAAATCGCCTGGAAGTAGTTAGACATGGTTGAAATAAATTTTTGTGTGGAGTATCAATAAAGCTCAGGCATAAACCTATTATCCTTCATCCATATTCATTATCTTTACTTCGAGCAACGTTACTAAAGTCACTCATTCTCTATATACCTACGAGACCTCATTATATAAACGTTCAGAAGTAGAAGGAATAAATAAAAAAAATAAATAGGCCTGTATTCTCATCGGGTAAGGAAACTCCTTAAAATCTCTTCGTATGCGATTATTTTCCTTATTCCTCTTTACTATCCAATTATGTGCCGTTTGAATCATTCAAAAACCACCATACCCATCATAAATAACATAGAAATTGATAGTAATTTGCCATATCCAAAAATAAATCGTTAAGAATGAGGTGCTAGGAAACTTCCTTTACCGACGAGAATACCTGCCATGGACTGTCGTCGTACTCCACAACAGTCTTTATTCACTGTGTTTATCTCTGAAAAGGTGCTGAAGAGGAACGCCTTCACAAGGTGGCATTACTACAATCGGGCAGCAGAACTGACTGGTAATACAAATGTCCCTCATCTCTCTCCCTGTCCTACGAAAGGCGGATGAAGTACTCCAAAAAATGGAAACTTTAGGCTGTAGTCCACCGGGTTTACGTCCAGATAAGCCATAGGCTACAACAACAACCATCTTAAAAAACAGAAAGATACTACCACCACTACCACATCCTCACTTCACCACCTGCCAAACACCTTTCTTTTTACCTTCCTAAGTTTTTTCCAGCATTATATGGACAACAGCTTCAAGTTAAAATACATCCTTCAGTTTAAGTTCTTACTCGGTTCAAGTACAAGTTGTAGTTTTAGTCGTTGCGACAAGTAGTTAACAGAACAGTGTTGTATGTGCATTCAGTGTAAGGAAGGAGGTGAAAAGAAATGTTCGTATGTCTTTTATCGATTTTTTTAGCAGTTGTTTTTCCTACCCTTCCCCCTTTCCTGCTGGCTTGCATAATTACTGAACTATTTACCGAGATGATAAATATGTGGAACCATACGAACTAAGCTACGGCATTTCGGAAAACACAGTTATTTAACACTGCATTTAGAGCCAGGGTGGCTCAATGGTTACATGTCAGTCATGCATCACGCGGCTGAACCATAGTAATTTCATACAGCACCACTGCACTCCCACACCACTCTGCAATTCACACCAGGATATAGGGGTTTATCACACCACAGCTCACCTCACCAAACCGGAATACACTTTACTACACCACACCATACCTTCCCACACCACACCACACTTCCCAATACCGTACCATAGCATAGCATAGCATAGCATACCATACCATACCATACCACAGCACACCGTATCGTACCGTACCGTACCGTACCGCACCATACCTTAATTAAACCTGTTCTTCTACTATAGAAGATGACGGCTACTATATTCACAAAGATAGTGTGTTTCTCAGCCTTTGGTGCCGAGGTGTGTATCTGTGCAAACCATTCTGGATCAGCAAACTTTGCCAAACAGTTGGCATGTCAAGTCTGGGTTTGCTGGGATAACTCTGTTTTGGTTGTGCCTCCATTGTCTGTGCTCTTCTCTTGCCAGGTTCCGAGCTTGTCCGAGAAGAATGATTCCTTCGCTACAGAGGGCTAGCCATTGTTTTCTGTTCGTGGCAGTCGTTTCAGGATCTTTTGGTATAATGTTGCATTTCTTCAGGGTTGTCCTTATGTGATCTGTATATCTCTTCTGTCCCCCTGGGTTGTGACGTGCTGCAGGGAGTTGGCCATACAGAACCTGGCGGAGAAGGCGGTGCTCAGGCATGTGGAACACGTGTCCGACCCATCTAAGGTGCTTTTTACCCAGCATATACCACACCACATCACACCACACCACACCACACTTCAATACAGTACAGTTTACTTCATTATATTACACCAAATTACACTTTGCGGTTCTGTATCACACCACACCTTGCTGCGCTGCATCAAAAACAATGCACTGTGCCGCACCACACCACACCAGATTATGCTACACTTCACCACATCTCACCATACCGTATACTACACCACTCTGTATTACAATATGCCGTCCCACACTACATTACACCACACCACACGGTAGTACACTGCAATTCACCACACCACGCCACACACAACCATACCACATAATGCTACAGCACACCACACAACGCTACTGTACGCCACACGATGCTACTCTACACCATACCAGATCATAATGTACTACATTACACTGTCACACCGCAGTACACAACATCACACTCACTTCCATTACACGACACTACATTACGCTTCGTTATGTTCCACAACTTTACACTTCGCTTCACTATAAAACTCCACATAACACTATATTACTACGCTGCACCTCACCACACCACACCAGTACATCACATATCATCGGCATTAGCAACATAAGATACACCATTAGCAATAACCATTACAGTCACTGCTCCTACCACTTAGACCACATAATCATCACCACCACATCTTCCACCCACTACTACCACAACCACAACCACGAAAACCATAGTTACCACCCACTACAACCATAACCACCAAGACAGACACTTCACCTTCCTTCGGCTTAATAATCACCACCACAATTACCACCACAACCACCACCACAACTCCCACAGTTACTACAACGGCCACCACAGCTACCACAGCCTCCATCATTGTTATCGGCACCACAGCCTCTCTCATATCAACACAGTATCATGGTATTATGGCGTGTGCCCATCACTTTTATAACCAAACAAAATTTTCCTGCAGCACGCAAAGTATATGCTGCACTCATTTAATAAACTTTTAGTCGAGGTTGTGTGTGTGTGTGTGTGTGTGTAATAGTTATGACCAAAGAACAGAAAATTATCATTATCATCATCTTCATTTTAACCTTTATTTTCACCCTTACCTGAGGTAGAAAGGGATCGAGATGATAATAATAATGACAGTTTTGTCGGTAATAATGTAGTGGTGTGTCTCTGGATATGGAAAGGTAGGAAAACTCTTATCAAAGATAACGCAAGGCTTGAGTGTGGTCAGGTGGGAGAGTGAACTGACAAAGGAAGCGAGATCGATCCTGGACTGGGACAGGGAGCCATCTGAGTAAGTGAATTGCATTAACATATTCTTGACTGATCTTCCGCAAAACCCACTGACATATGTGGAAAACATCGTCTCAAATACCGACATTTTAGTGCTGATTGAGATAGAGCGAGCATGTGTTCAGTATTAACGGTTCAGTACCGGTATTAGGGTCAAAGTGATGACATTTGGAGGAGTGTGTTGTCACCTTTTGAACGGATGAGAACTGTTTGGCCTCAGGGAAAGAACTGTCTGCTCTATATCTTGAGTCGACTACATTTAAGATAATCTTGAGGTTAATGATTTTTTAACATCATTCAGTTTACTTGAATATAATCTGTAGCCTAGATAATGTAGTATAGTCCTGTAGACAGAGTTGTAGTAATGCCTATTTACCAGAGATTTAAGCGGTGACTATTTACTCTTTCAGTATTCGAATATTCTATTTATATAATATGTCTTATTTCTGTTGTGATACAAGGTGATTCCTGAAGCTGAAAGAAAAAAAGAAACTGGTGGTAGCGAGGACATAATGAATAAAAAGGCGTCCTCGTACTAAAACAGAGGTTCCCAAACTTTTTCTGGCCAATCCCCACATTTTTCCGTAAATATCTGATCATTAATCAGCACAAGGAAAACCATCTCAACATATTATTTTTTTGGTTCACACATAAGCCTCACATATACCTGTCGTACAGAGAAATTTTGTCTCATGTCATGTTGAAAATCGGGAGCCAAGCCTTTGTCATGCGCTTCTCCATACATACCTTACCCACCTATTTCGATCTGTTGATAGTTCCTTTCCTTGCGCAACATACAAGTGCATACCTTACTTTCGCACGGCCAGTCACTATATCCGTCCACCTATTCCTTGGCTGTCCACATCTTCTACTGCCACACTTTTCATTCTTTCTACATGGCCATGCCTTCCAGCCACACTTCTCTACCTTATAATCGACGCCACGTCTGTCACGAAAAGAGTATAAGTACATTTTGTCCTTCCTTCGTTTGTGGTGTTGAAGGTGCTTTAGAGGGATCGCAACAACAGTCCACCCAGTCACTCAAGTGCAGATAGTTCAGTGACTGGCGGAATCAAACCTCGCTTTGATGCTAATTCGTTTGTAAAGTTTTCTGGTTAGTTGGCATTATCAGGAACAGGAGAACTATCCTTAACCACTTCATGAAAAGTGCTCTCCCGTCAGCAAATTAAACCGTATGAAGGCATTATCATCATCATCATCATCATCATCATCGTCGTTGTCGTCGTCGTCATCCCTAATTCAAACCTAAAAGACAGGGTGTGATTATCTGGAGGTAAGAAGGAGTGATAATAACTAACTGTACTGAAGTTAATCGAATTAGTTCTAGCCTCGTTTATAACGAGAAGTCTCTTTTAATCCGAGTCAGATTATCTGATGCTAACAAAAATAAACAGCCAAAAAAATTCGCCCACGAATTTGTATCGCCCGCCATCACTTCAAAAAACTAGAACAGTAATCTTTGCTAAAATAAAATTGTTGCAGTTTACTTCGGCAAAACCTAATCAATTCAAGCCACATATCGCGGGATACTTCCTACAAAGTTTGGATACAATTTGCCTACTTAATTTTGAGATATTCTGGTAACAGAGACAAACACACACGCAGGTAATTACATTACTGGCCCGCTGGGCAGGCGAAAATAATAATACCGGTACTGACAACGATTTATTATAAAACTGCGGTGTTACATAGCCACGTTTCACTTACGCGTATTGCTTGCCTTCACTAAAAAAATAGATCAATAATCTTTGCTAAAATAAAATGGCTGCAATTTACTTCGCCAGAATCTAAAGAGTTGAAGTCACATATCACGGGAGACTGCTCACAAAAGGTTGGATACAGTTTGTCCACTTGATTTTTATTTAATTTGGTAACAGACAGACACAAACAAATGCACACGATTACATTATCGCCTCGCTAGGCGAGCGATACTAAAAAAGTTATCGTATTGAGGAAGTTAATGAAAATTGCTTCTAACCCCTTCATTTCACGAGGCCACCCTTAAAACAAATAAAAAATGGGGACTTATAGTGCTCATACCTTAACATTACCCAGATTTTTGGCCTTTTGCATTTTTTTTTTTTTTTTTTACAGAGATCAATGCCAGAATAGGACAATCTTATGGACTACATTTTTTAAACAGCACTTCCTCGTGACTGGCACAGTGTTCTGGTATTAATAGGCTTATGTAACATAGCATTTAAGACTGGGAGAGGCCAGTTTGAGGCCAAATGAGAGTAATAATGACACAGTACGAATGGCCACCCATTACGGGTTTAAGGCGTCTGGCTGTAGATTGATAAGTAGGTAAAAGAATGGAATACAAAAGACGTCAAGGTATTGAAGGTATTCATGCACATAGCCTAACCTCAGAGCTACGAGAAATTGTTTAACGGTGTCAGAGAGGAATATTAATGAAAAGACGTCATCTATCTATCTATCTATCTACCTATATATATATATATATATATATATATATATATATATATATATATATATATATATATATATATATATATATATATATATATATATATATATATATATATATATATATGTGTGTGTGTGTGTGTCCAACTCTGAGCATTGGCTTCACAGCCTGCTTCCAAGGCCCAGAAGTCCTCCTACATATCATACACCTCTACTTGTCACCACTTCGGCACTAACACCCACCGTCCATATTGAATACATGCTAGGGCTGTCTCATACAGGACTGGTGTATTGGTATTAGCGGGGGTATTTTTACGACATGTCGGCGGGTCTTCTGGTAGATCAGTAAAGTCTGATATTATGAAATTCTAATCCTTAAACTGTTCCCTGCCCCAGCGGGGATTTGAACCTGGGTCCGGTAGGACTGCAGGCTACCTCTCTATCGATTGATCAGTACAGTGGTATAATTTGTATTATGTTCTTGCTAATACTGGACCATTATATTCAGCTCTGAGGATATATACATTCGTACTGAATAGGTTAAAAGCTACTACTCTCAACTTTGCCCAGATTTTGGTCCATTTTCCTCGTAATTCTAGTATCACAAAAACTGAAAAGGGCAATGCAACGGCTCTACCTCCATTCCATAGCAGTTCTTCACTCTCAGTATATTTTGTTGTTAAGCTGTTGCTACATTTCAGCATTTAAGAATAAGTGATGGCAATTTTAGACAAAGTTAGAGGAAAAATGATATTGCATCTCCTGCTGTCCAAACTCCCTTGCTATGGACTAACGCCTTTTATTTCTTTGATTTCTTCATATCTTAGTGACAGGAAAATAAGAGTAAAAGTAGATGATGTATATTCCAATTTTCACTCAGTTAACGCCGGCGTGCTGCAGGGGTCAGTTCTGGCGCCAACCCTATTCCTGGTTCATATTAATGATCTCTTATCTGTCACCCACAATCCCATCCACTCATATGCAGATGATTCAACACTACATAGTCCATTCACACTCAGAGACCCATTTACAAAGTCTAATATCTCTACCTCTCAACTCAGTACAGCCATCTCCATAAATCAAGACCTATTTACGATCAGTGAATGGGGACAAAACAACCTTGTCTCATTTAATGCTAGTAAAACTAAATATATACAATTTACTAATAGACAGATATTGCCAGATTCGTACATTACCTTCAGTGCTACTAATATTCCCATCTCCAAAAGTATTGATATTCTTGACGTCTCACTTAATAGTCCCCTCAGCTGGACCTCTCATGTCAGATCACTTGCTAAAACAGCCTAAAAAAAAACTTGGATTATTGTACAGGGTCCGTAACTTCTTCACTGATGAGCAATTAGCAATAATTTATAAGAGTCATGTGCGCTTTCAGCTTGAATATTGCTCACCCTTGTGGAATGGATGTGGAGAGGTTGCATTAAAACAACTAGACAAAATTCAGAACAAAGCTGTTAGAATTATTAACAACCCTGCCAT
Organism: Coenobita brevimanus; assembly: GCF_032717465.1. Taxonomy (NCBI): domain Eukaryota; kingdom Metazoa; phylum Arthropoda; class Malacostraca; order Decapoda; family Coenobitidae; genus Coenobita; species Coenobita brevimanus. Next base: position 51,203,222 of record NC_137033.1, on the reverse strand, counting down.
TACAAATAAACTACCTCCCCTGCAAGTAAGAAGGAATGTTGCCTCCCTTGCATTATTTTACAGATATTTTTATGGCTAATGCTCAGACGAAGTTGCGTCCTTGGTGCCACCTCTCCATGCCTTCCCTCGTGCTACACGAGCATCTGGTAGCGCTCATGTCTGGAATGTCACTCAGCCATATTGCTGAACTTCTGCCTATCAGAATTCTTTCATTCTCCGAACTGCATCGCTCTGGAACTCGCTTCCCCAGAGTTGTTTCCCTCCAAATTTCAACCCACAGCTGTTCAAGTCTTACTGTTACAGATATTTTATGAACAGAGGACACCAGTAATCTGGTGTATGGATTATTTTTCTTTTTTTTCATTTGTTTTTCCTTCCTCCGTTCTGTTAGTAAAAAAAAATTAATAATACCCAGGCTAGATCAGGTTTTTCCTTAGACAAAACAATGGGCTTGCAGTAACAACAGTAAGATAACTAAACTCATCAAACTGAAATGGTTCATTCCTTCATTAAAGATTTTATTCTGTTTTCGTGCTTGATATATAGCTTTGCTTAGCTGAGGAGAGAGAATTCTAACTGCAGAAGATAGATATAGGCTTTATTAACTCCTTCACTATTTTATATGCATTTTGAGGTGAAGGAAATTACCTGGTAGTATAGAAAATAAGCTAAATGTAAAGTCTTAAATTACAGAGTTTAAAATAAACTTCTGTTAATACTGTGAACGTGGGTATTACAAGTTCACGGTTTACAGAAAATTGCACTGTGCCACGAGGAAGATAGCTTATTGATTGTAGGAAGACAGCACACCGTAATTTCTCTCTCTCTCTCTCTTAATGGCTTTTATCCTGTAAGTCCTGGGGCCCTTTTAGCTGAGTTGTGTTTTCTGCAACAAGACTTCTGTGTTTGAAAATAGTGAGTTTACTCTTAGGAAGAGTTACAGCACCGATGAAACACAACCCGTTTACACTTCTGATGGCAAGTCCTGGTTCGTTAACTTCCAGTAATGTTAAATGGTGGTATTAAATCGACAGTAAAAAACAAATAACTCAGAATCAAATGGCCACCCCGTACGGGATTATGGCGTCTGGCAATAGATAGATAGATAGATAGAATTATAACAAGTTTGTGTACTGTAATACGGAAACATTTTGGAAGGACATCAAGGCATTTTTCACATCTAATCCCAGTGAATACACTTGAGATATTGTTAAAAAATCAGAATATTGTTGCAAGAGACTGAAATACTGTAGAAGCTGTCGTGAAGACTATAACATTGTGTAGCACTGGATGTGACAATTTTACAGTAGTGTGTTGGTGGCAGTAACGAGACATTATCACTGTAAGGCGGCATATGACACCCACACCATCACGCTACAGCATCGTATAGCATATGAATGTGTTTGTTTGTTATCGACCAGCACTCAAGGATTACTTCAGCAACAGCAGCAACGTAAGCAAAGAATAACAAGACCAACAGCCACATCACCACAAAACCAGCAACAGCAGCAGGTCGAGTATGGGTGTTTGCGTGAGCCACCTTACTGTGGGGTCACAGCCAGACGAGTGACACTGGCCACAAGTTAACAGTCCCTCTACACACTGCCACAGTGATATTATGCATGGAGTGAGGTGGGATCCACAAACAACGTAAGAGGAAGCACCAAAGTGGGAGAAGGCAACAGCATGCCTAATTAAATGTGTCAACCATTCTTTTTAAAATTATATGTGGGTTTTCCTCTCATATGAATTTTACGATATGATTCTGTAAATTAGCCGGGCTTTCAAAAGTAAAAATGGGAGAGCAGAAAACTCTTACGATAGTAAATTTTAAATTACAGATGTAAACGACAGTGGAGAGGGGGCTGTGAACGTGAGTAATGGGGTTAGGTCCGAAGTTAGGAGTTGGAAGTCGAGCTTACCACTGATTTCATATCAAAATGCCGACAAATTGCCAATACACCGCCCCATCCAACATGGGGATTTGACCTTTAATGCCTCAGCCTAATGTGGTTATGTTGTGCTGACAGACAGTGCCGATGACCACCACTATCACCACCACCACACCCACACCCCATTTACAACAAGTTATAGTACCAAATGATATCCTGGTCTGCTTCTTAGCCATTAGGATGTAAATATCTAAAAATGATCTATAGTTAAGCTGGTTTCTGACTTTTATGCAGAAGAATCAATCACTTTTGCAAGAGACCTATGTTACCATACCGAGCGCTGCGTGATATATACCAGTGAATAATTAGGAGGAAATGCAAGTAAAAAAAAAAAAATGCGTTCACAGTTCTTTAGGTGATGCGTAATACTCCCAAGTATAGTAATTTTTGCCCTCTACTGTTGTTCTAGGATTATGATATCCCATGCAACGTAGTGAACGGCACTGCTATTGTGGTTATGTATGAGCAGAACACAACTCATAGACAAGAAGTTAACAATCTGATAAATGACTGTACACTTAACCTCAGTGAACCACGACAAAAACGTTTAACTGAGATAAGGAAGTCAAGCAGAGCCTTGGCTGAACAACAAGCACTGACTGTATGTATTAGTACAAGATAATTATATCTTATAGGCATAAGGAAAGGCGTGAGACATTTTGCGCTGGCCATAAGCCTGCCAGAGTACCTGGGGAAGGGGTTCTGACTGACGGTCACCCAAAATAAATACAACCGGATAACCACATAACTTAGTGTAGTACTCATCATTTTAAAGGTGTAATTGTGTGCGGGTTTTGTTATTTTATTATATACTCATAATATAACTAAATTGTTTTGTTGGTTTCATCACACTGGCTGTACTAACTTTTCAGGACGTTGTTTTCAGCATATTAAGATATTTTAGTAATGTTCATAAATCTTCTGGCCGCCATTTTAGATCAGTTTATCATTTAAGGCTCGCTTATAATTTCAGTTGAAATTTTGTTTTTGTATTGTGGTAGGTGGGGGTGCTCACCATCCGCTCACTCGATGTAGTGGCTGCTTTCGGGTGTCTGCTCTTTCCTCTCCTCCATCCTTCTTTCCTTCCTTCCTAGTCTGTCTTTCTTATTCATTCCTCGTCCTTCTGCCTACGGGTGACTTTACACTCCCTTTTCTGACTTTCATTCCTACATTCTTTCCTCCTCGTTCTGCATGTGGGTGACTCTACACTAAGTGACAAGCCAAATGGTTTCCTGTACATCATGAAACCATTAACTACGCTGGGTGGTAACCATATAACCAAATTTTAGCGCCTGGTGATTTAGTGAGTAATTACGGCCCTCCCATCGGATTGAGCCGGTGAAGGTTTATATCCAAGGGTGGTTTAGGTTTATTGCTCACGTAATGCCACTCAGGGATGAGTGAGGCTGGTCACTCTCATCTCAAATGTCAGGGCCAGCTTGCCTAGCCCCGGGCTTCTATGCTTATCGTGGGGCAATGTAGGACTGGATGATGAATTAATTAATATTATGTATACTAATTTTTTAAAAGGATGTTTTATAAGTAACTCATCTTACGTATATGGCACCAATATTAAACAGAACCTCATTCTCCTTTGGATTAATTAATTTAGGTCTTTTTATACATATTAATCCCAGTTTATGCTTGTTATGTTGTGTTTGGTATATTCATTATTTTTCATGAGCGATTTTTATTAACACTTGTAATTATCAAAGCATTAGTCTGTCTTTTTTTTTTCCATTATAAGTATAATTATCAACTTTAGGGACCCATTCGATATTTTTCGTTTTTTGCATGTTTATTGTTTTGAGGGGATGTATTACCGGTATTTTAGTTTTATCTTTCAAAATATTTTTCAGAGCATTAAATCATATTGTGCTAAGGATGTTCATGATTTTGAAGCCTCATTTGGTGCTCGCAACTTACAGGACAGGTGATGAATGGATAAGAGCTCCACACTCTTCTTTATCAACATTGTCTTTCAAGCTATTCACACACACCCACCCACACAAGGGATGAAGGCCTGTGTATCCATTTACAATACTCAATTTTTCTAAATGTACACACATGCCAACGTTCCTTCCAGTCAGTCCACCTGGTAGGAATGTGACCGGCAAGAGAGAGAGAGAGAGAGAGAGAGAGAGAGAGAGAGATTTTGAATCTTCCTGCACAGTGTTACGTTTCGCTGGGGGGTGGGGGAGTGCTGTGAAAATGTTACCATCTTCATTTAGTTGGCAAAGCGCCGTGGCACGCATACCAATTGTAACTTATCGTACTGAAGGGTTTGATTAAGAGCGATTCTGATTTTCAAACTCATATATCACTGAATAATATACAGGAATAATTTATTACCGGCACATTATTTATAGACTTTTCATACCATATCGGAATTTTATTAAAGACTAAGCCACATCCGTTGACAGTACCTGATTGAATAAATAATACATGCCTGCAGCAGTGTGTTCAAACAGTTTTATAAAGTTTTTCATCAACTCTGGAGAGATTTTTGGAAATGTAGGGGTTAGATACAGACTTCATTAACCCCTTCATCACTAGGGTGCTCTCCTTAATGTGAATAGAGTCTTTTGTCAGCAGCAAGAATAAACTAAAAAAAAAAAAAAAAACGCCTCTTAGAACTAAAGGCATCCATTCTACATTATAAAGCCACTCACTGACAGACCCAGATTGAGTACCCCGGTAATACGCTTGCCTGCCTCTCTACAGTATATTCCAGCCAAATGATAAATACCAACTGTTAAATATAGGTACTCCGGCGGGAAATGTTTAAGTGGCGGTCACACACAATTAACGCTTGTGTGTTGGCCTGTCTGAGTAGTTTTGTATTTATCTGTCTCTCTCTATCAATTCATCTATATTGTGTATCTCTTTATATCTCTGTCTGTCTATATTTATCTGTTTATTTACAATATTTTTTATACAGCTGTTTATGTACTTAATTATCAGACGTTTAACTGTAGTTAGAATATAATATAGAAGTTGCCATCAAAGCGAACACCTATTTATAGATGATTTACGTGGATGGAGTGAGGTGGGATCCACAAACAATGTAAGCACCAGAGTTGGAGAAGTCAACAGCATGCCTAATTAAATGTGTCAGCCATCCTTTTTTAAATCATACATTATGTGAGTTTCCCTCACATATGAATTTTACGGTGTGATTCTGCTAATTAGTCGGGCTTTTAAAATTAAAAATGGGAGTCCAGAAACCCTTATTACTGTTAATTACAGTTGTAAGGGACTGTGGAGAGGGGGCTGTGAACATGAGCAATGGGGACAGGTCTGAAGTCAGGAGATGGACGTCGATCTCACCGCTGACTTCACATCAAAATGCCAACAAATTGCCAATACACCGCCCCATCCAGCATGGAAATCTGACCTTTAACGCCTCTCAGCCTAATGCAGCAATGTTGTGCTGACTGTCGATGCCGATGACCACCACTATCACCACCACCACACCCGCACCCCATACACAGCAAGTTAGGTAGTAAATGATATCCTGGACTGGATCTCAGCCATTAGGATGTAAATATCTGAAAATGATCTAGGTATGCTGGTTTCTGACTTTTATACAGAAGAATCTATCACTTTTGCAAGAGACGTATGTTACCTTACCGAGCGCTGAGTGACATTTACCAGTGAAAAATTAGGAGGAAATGTAACGAGAGTAAAGAATATTGGGTTCACAGTTCTTGAGCCGATGCGTAATACTCCCAAGTATAGTATATAGTATCCCATGCAACGATGTGACCGGCACTGCTACTGTAATTACGAATGAGCAGAACACAAGTAATAGATAAGAATTTAACAGTCTGGTAAATAATTGTACACTTTACCTCAGTGAACCACGACAAGAACGTTCAACTGATATAAAGAAGTTAAAAAGAACCTTGGCTGAACAACGAGCACTGATGGTATGTATTAGCACAAGATTATTATATCTTACCGGGATAAGCAACTGCCCGAGACATCCTGCGCTGGCCAGAAGCCTGCCACAGTACTGGGAAGGGGGTAATTAATGAGCGAATTGAAAGTGTCTGATGGTCACCCAAATTAAATACAACCGAATAAACACATAACTTGATGTAGTATTCATCATTTTCAAGGTGTAATTTTGTACAGATTTTGTTATTTTATTGTATACTCATAATATCACTAAACTGTTTTGTTGGTTTCATTGCACTGGCTATACTAATTTTTCAGGACGTCATTTTCAGCTGACAGCTCATAAAGTTTTTGCCGCCGTATAAGATTAGTTTATTATTTAAGGCTAGCTTATGATTTCGGTTGAAATTTTGTTATATTAGGTATACGCGTAATTTTTAAGAGAAGTTATTTAAGCGTTTGTTTTTCCTTCCTCCGTTCTATTAAAAAAAAAAAAAAAAAAGGCATCTTACTTTAGGTATATGGCACCCTTAATAGTCAGAACTTCGTTCTCCTTTGGATTCATTGATGTAGGTCAGTTTATACATATTAATCCCAGTTGATGATTGTTTTATTGTGTTTGGTATATTTATTCTTTTTCAAGGGCGATTTTTATTAACACGTAATTATCAAAGCGTTAGTCTTTTTTTTTTTTTTTTTTTTTTTTAAGTATGCTTACCAAATTTAGGGACCCATTCGATATGTTTTGTTTTGGGCATCTTTATTGTCTTGAGGGATAATTTACCGGTATTTTAGTTTTATTTTTCAAGATGATTTTCAGAGCATCGATTGATAGATGTTAAGGATGTTCATAATTTTGGAGCCTCATTCGGTGTTTTAACTCACAGAAGGACAGGTGATTAATGGCTGTACTCGTAAGTTCCACACCCTCCTTTATCAACATTGTCTCTCAAGCTGTTCACACACACACACACACACACACACACACACACACAAGGGATGAAGGGTTGTATATCCATTTATATCACTCAAGGTTTCGATAATGTACAGTTCACACATGCCAACGTTCCTTCCATTCTGTCCACCTGGTTAGGAGAGAGAGAGAGAGAGAGAGAGAGAGAGAGAGAGAGAGAGAGAGAATTTTGAATCTTCCTTCACAGTATTACAGTGCGTTGGGGGGGGGGGTGCTGTGAAAATGATACCACCTTCCTCATTCAGTTGGCAGAGCGCAGTGGCACTCATAACAAAATTGTAAGTCATCATACTGAAGAGTTTGATTAAGAGCGATTCGAATTTCCAAACTCATAAATCACTAAATAATATATAGGAATAATTTATTACCGACACATTATCCATAGACTTTCCATACCATATCGGAATTATGTTAAAGACTAAGCCACATCCATTGACAGTTCCAGATTAAATATCTAAATAATACACTCGCCTGCAGCTCTATTTTCAAACAATGTTATAAAGTTTGTCCTCAACTCGGGAGGGATTTTTGGAAATGTAAGGGTTAGATACAGACATCATTAACCCCTTCACCACTAGGGTGCTCTCCTTAATCTGAACAGAATCACTGGTCAGCAGCAAGAATAAACATAAAAAAAGGCCTCCTCGGACTAAAGTCATCCATATTATAAAGCCACACTCACTGACAGACCCTGATTGAATACCCCGGTAATACACTCGCCCGCCTCTGTATATTGCAGCCAAATGATAAATAGCAGCTGTAAAATATAGGCACTCCGGTGATAAATATTTAAGTGCCCGTCATACCCAATTAACGCTTGTGTGTTGGCTTGTCTGTGTAGTTTCTGTCTATCTATCTATCAATCTATCTATATCTCTGTATCTGTCTATATCTCTCTATCTATACTTGCCTATTTTTTTTTTTTTAACAGCTGTTTATGTACTTAATTACCAGGCGTTTACCTGTAGTTAGAATATAACACAGAAGTTACCATCAAAGCTTACACCTATTTGTAACTGATTAAAGAAGCCTACTCAAGCAGCTGGAATTTAAAACCTGTACCCTATGAACGAGTTTGCTTTACGCTCAATGCCTTCTCTCTACCCTTATTCCACATATATACACCATCACCCCCAGTCCGTCCTCAAACTTTCCACTTCGTCCCCTCTTATCACCATTCTCGACCCCCCCCCCACACACACAGCTTGCAAAATGTGATTTCATCGTTCATGAAATAAATACTAGCAAAAAAAAAAAAAATGAGATGATGCTGAGATCGTTCCGCCAGGCATTCATGAAGGTAGTTCATTTTTTTTTTTTTTTTTTTTTTTTTTTTTAATCAATGTGCATACAAAATGTTTGGTTTTAAGTACGACATTAGGAGGTTTCTTGAATATTACAACATAGGGTTCCTGGGGGCGCTCACCATCTACTCACTTGATGTAATGCTGCTTTCAGTGACAGGCCAAATGATTTTACGTAACCCCGGAAACCATTTACTACCCTGGATGGTAACCATGTTGTTACCAAAGAGACGCCGTTGGTGTAGTGTGTTAAGGCGCACCAGCCGGATGTGGCCACGTAAGGTTTGCGTCCAGGGCATTTGACGAGGAAGCAGACTTTGGTTTTTGTGCGTAGTTATTACTGTACTTGTTTTATGCATATCATTATGATGCTTCTTGACGTTTTTATATGCATTTTAATGTTATATGAGTCTCTCTCTCTCTCTACTATACTGTATGTATGTATATATATTGTTACGGTAGCCCCAGCCCGGGGCTATTACAAAAAGACAACAAGGCAGCCTAAGATGGTCGGCCTCCACTGCGTTGCAAAAATAACGCAGACCCCGGCACTGACACTCCGCAAACTAGAGAAAAACTGCGCAACGGAAAAGTACTTACTTATGAACGCAACATTCTGTACTTTGATAGTAAAACGGAACAGCCTACCTATAGATCTAGCCTACTATCGTCACTACCGGAAGTAATACCGCCCGAGACAGTCTACAGGAACACCTCCCACTTACTTCCGGTGGTGACGACTTTCTACTTAACCCGTGTCCAAGGGGGAACGCAGTTGACGGCTCACGATAGTTCTCACTAGCCTTGTGCAAGTAGATGGAATTGAACTGTGTAGGGGTTAGGGGTGTGTGTGTATGTACGTGTGTTGGGGAACGTTAATTATGGCAGCGAGAGGACTACGGTGAGCCAGACTGGCCCTCCAAAGACAACAAGGTCACAAAACAAATAAAATAACTACTTCCCTCAGTCAGCAACAAAAGAATAAAATAAACTTAAATGAAAACTCCAACTCGGCACAAAAAAATGACTGGGGAGAGAGAGTGTACAACACCCGATACTGAAGCTGGTTGGGAAGACACTGCCCAAAGGCTGGCTCGTGTGCAGCCAAGCGCGAACGCATGAATCAGATTAATTAACAAGGAACTTAAATTCGTGCCCCTCTCTCTCTCTCTCTCTACAATGAATTGGTACACATCATTAAATATACTGGTAGCTCACATAAGACAATCAAAATAATCAAATGCATACCCAGCATGGTATGAAATAAAATTGCCCTCAGTGGCAGGAACGAAAGAAACAAAAGAACTTGTAACACTCGCTAATTTAAACTCCGCGAATGACACGGATATATACTGCATAATCCCCTAGCCCCGCTGTAACGGCTGCACCCGTGGGAACGGAAAGGCAGACAGCGTAACACGCCCTTCCCCAAGGGAAAATTTTGAGCCCTGGATCAAAATTTTCGAATCAAGACCCTGACCCCTTCCTGGATAAACAATCAGCAATTACGTTATCAGTCCCTTTAATATGCCTAACTTCTAAATTGTACTCTTGCAAAAGCAAACTCCAGCGGGTCAAACGCTGGTTCTTAAATTTAAAGTTGTTCAAAAACTGCAGGGCATGATGGTCTGAATAAATCTTGATCACAGGGCCAAAAGGGGGCAGGTAGACAGCAAAGTGTTGCAGGGCTAGGATAATCGCTAATAACTCCTGCTCTATGACAGAATAGTTCTGGGCTCTATTAAACTTCTTTGAGAAGTATGATATGGGATGTTCAACCTGGCCCTCATCCGGCTGCATCAACACTGCTCCTACCCCTACTCGACTAGCATCAACTGCCAGCACAAAAGATTTGTCAAAATCTGGTGCACGCAATATAGGGTGGTGGCACAGCAGAGACTTAACAGTAGTAAAAGCTTGCTCACACTCGGCTGTCCACTGCCACTTCTTATCCTTGCGCAATGTCAGTAAGAGGGGCAAGCACTGTGGAGTAATTTCCAATAAATCTTCTGTAATAGCCGATCATGCCCAAAAATCGCTGGAGGGCACGGCGACACTGGGGTGCTGCAAAGTTGGAAATGGCATCCACCTTAGCCCGAGGTGGAGCCACTTGCCCATGTCCTACAACAAATCCAAGGTACTGGACCTTAGCACGTACGAACTCGCACTTGTCCAAGTTGACTACTAAGCCAGCTTCCTCCAACCGCTTAACGAGCATTTCCACATGATCAAGGTGCTCCTCCCACTTGGTGTCATACATAATGACATCATCGATGTAAACGACACAATTAGGTATGCCATCCACCACTTTATCCATAAGCCTCTTGAAAGTGGCTGGAGCATTCTTCAATCCATAAGGCATCACCTGGCAGATATACTGCACCACTGACAACAAAGCTAGCCACTTGTTTAGCCCGTTCCGTCAGCGGGACCTGCTAGTATCCTTTTACTAAGTCAAGTTTGGTGATATAAGTGGCATTTCCCACCTTGTCCACGGAGTCATCGACCCGAGGTAAGGGATAAGCATCGGTCTTAGACAGTGAGTTAACCTTCCAGAAGTCCACACACAACCTAACCTTCCCATCTGGCTTCAGCTGCAAGGTAACTGGTGAACTCCACTCACTGAAACTCCTCTTGATCAATCCATGGTCCAACATACTCATATACTTGATCTCATTATCGAGAGCTTTCTGTCTGATAGGGTTGATGCGGTAGGGAGCTAATTTTACAGGCTTACTATCCCCAACGTCAATGTCATGAGTAGCCCAAGTTGTCAATCCCGGTGAATCTCCAAAAACTTTCGGATGTTTCCATAATCTGCTGCACAGCTCTTCTCACTTTACTGGATCAAGGTGTCGCAATTTCTCCACCAGAGCTGCATAACCATTGCCCTCCCATAGGTCAGCTGGTAACATCTCACCACGACTAAGCACTTCCTCCTGCTCCTCCCACTCACTACCAACCACCAAAACTACAGGAGCGCTCTAATCCCTGGTTCCCTCGACGTCCACTCCAAAGTCTCCTTCCAGGGACTGTGGCTGTAACCCTGGTCCACTACTCACATCACCGGCACCAACAGCTCCCTCCACAGCACGTTCCTTTGATGCCACGTCCTCCTTTCCCCGTCCTTCACATCCCAGGTGAGAGACATCAGCAGTCATCCCACAATGAGAATCAACTGGGCAGTAGTATGGCTTCAACATATTAATGTGGCACAACTGAGTACTCTTCCGCCTATCTGGGGTAACAATTAGATAGTAAAGTTCCCCAACTCTCTTCTTCACAATATAAGGACCACTGAATCTAGCCGCCAGAGGTTTTCCTTGCATGGGCAACAGTGCCAAAACTTCATCTCCTTGCTTAAACTCACGACTTCTGACCTTCCTATCGTAATGAGCCTTCATTTTCGCTTGAGCCCCGATTAGATGGTCACGGGCAAGCTCTAAAGCGCCATGCCGTCTCTCCCGAGTGCGGCAGACATAGTCAAGCATGGATTCCTGGTTGCCAGATTTGTTGTTACTCCAGGCCTCTCGCACCACATCCAAGGGACCAAGAACTCTGTGCCCAAACACTAACTCATTGGGTGAAAACCCTAGCGACTCAGTTGGTACCTCTCTCACTGCAAACATAACAAAGGGTACCGCTAGGTCCCAATCCTTTCCACTATCATAGCAGAAGGTGCGCAGCATTGTCTTTAAGGTCTGATGATGCCTCTCCAGGGCACCTTGTGACTGCGGATGGTAGGCACTGGACAAAATGTGCTTGATGCCCAACTCTGTCATTGTCTGCTTAAACAAATTAGATGTAAAATTCACTCCACGGTCTGACTGCAACTCCTTGGGCAGGCCAAAATGAGTAAAAAACAGGATAAGTTACTTGACTACTGACTTCGCCTGCATGCTTCTGATTGGTATAGCCTCTGGGTATCGCGTTGTAACATCCATTATGGTTAACAAATACTTGTTTCCAGCAGAAGTAGGAGGTAAAGGGCCCACGATATCAATGATTACCCGGGTAAACGGAGGTTCAACTGCAGGAATGGGAGTCAAAGGGGCCACAGGAAGAACTTGATTAGGCTTGCCCACTATCTGACAAGTGTGACAGCTCTTGATGTACGCAGCAACTTGTCCCGGCATACTTGGCCACCAAAAGTTATATCTTAAGCGCTGCACTGTCTTTCTGTTTCCCAAGTGACCTGCTAAAGGTCCCTCATGTGCTAACTGTATTAATGGCACCCTATACTGCACAGGCACCACCACCTGCACTAACTCACCCACTCCTTCATCCACCGTGGCGCCAGTGGGCGTCCATCGGCGATGTAAAACATTGTCTTTAATCAGGAACTCCTCCTTACCACACTCCATACTTCTTTCTTCCCCTACTCGAGCAAACAAGGGCTTTAATGTTACATCCTCCTGTTGCTTCACCCTCAATTCTGCTGGCCCAACACCTGCCAGCTCTACTGAGGACTGAGATAAGGGACTGGTCGGGACACTGGATTGCGAAGGGCGATCAATCTCAGCGCCACCTCTAGTACACTCGACAGGGGGAGGAATGTCAGACTCCACACTGACATCATCATCACCTCTACCCTCAACAGTGACACTCTGTTCCTCAGGCGCGTTTGACGGTGGTCCTGCATCCCCGCAGTCGACCCCAGCGTCCTGAAATTCTTCTAATTCAGTCGGTGGGCTGGGTTCAGTCTCCACACAGACACACTCAACACCACCTCTAGTGTCCTGAGTGGGAAGTGGGGCGGCGCCCATGCACGCATTCCCACTCTCCTCACCCACTACAGCAACACTCTGCTCACTAGGTTCCTCCATTGGTGGCCCTGCCTCATCACAGTCGACCCCAAGAACCTGTGACTTCGCCAGTTCTTCCTCTCAGGCTGCAACTTGTGCCATAGATCTTGTAATTGCACAGACTGGGAACATGGCTTCCACTTCTGCATCAACTTCAGTACCAATTTCTGGGACGTCAAAACACTTCTCTGCCACAACAACTGGTGGGGGAAGAGATGGAAATACTTTCTCCCCAGCCAGGTCGTTCCCCAGCAGAAAATCAACCCCCTCTACTGGCATTACATCAGCAACAGCTACTTGAGCTGCAGCCTGAACAATGGGGCAATCGAGTTCCACATGAACATAATCATAGTATTCATCTGAGTTCATGCCTCTACACAGCACATACTTTCCTGAGTTTACAGGCCCTCCAGTCACGTTTCTACACACGGACTGTTGTGCACCGGTATCACGAACCACAGTAACTGGATAACTGATCCCATGAATTTTCACTGTACCGTGACACATAAAAGGTTTACACCAGTCTAGGGACGATTTCTGAGGCAGTTCATCCAGAGGTGGCGTAGCATGTTGGGTAACTTTTTCAGCCTGAGCTGGCAGAGAGCACAGCCAGCTGCACTCCAGCTTTCCACAGACTTCTCCCTCACCGTTACCACTCTCCCAACTCCTCTCGTTCACCTGACTCGAACCTACAATTAGTGCCACTGGTTTGACATTTTGGGAGGCCTTCCACTTAGGGCAGTTAGGTTTGATGTGCCCACTCTGTTTGCAAAAGTAACAAAGTAGTTTCGAACTGGATACGGGGCTCTTCCTCCCAGAATTCTTTTTCTCCTCTGTACTTCCCTTGGACTGATTCACGGGAGATTTATCCCAGGCAGGGCCACTCACAGTCCTCTCCCTGGAATACTGAAAATTAGCATACTTGACCCCCATACTCCGCAAGGCCAACACCCGGTCATCAGCCCACGTCGCTGCTTCCTTCAAGGTCTTAAATCTCTTCTCCCTAATTTTAACACCAATTTCTTTGTCAGCCATGTTGGTAAAATGTTCCATCAAAAGCAGTTCACGCACATCGTTATACGAGGTGGCGCTCTCACTCAGCAACCACTCGTCTAACGTCTGCTCCAGATACCTGGCATAAGCCATATAGGTGTCAGCAGGTCTTTTCCAAGCACCACGGAACAACAACCGATAAGCCTCTGGTCTAAGTTCTTATGCCTTCAGGATGGCTGCTTTAAATTCATCATAATCATCTACATCCTCAGGGCTCAACCTATTATACACTTCCAAAGCTTTTCCCTTCAGCACATTAGATACCAACCCCACCCAGCGCTGCCTGGGCCACTCAAACTCCCTAGCCTTCTTTTCAAACCTGACAAACCATTCTGTCACCTTCAACTCATCAAATGCTGGCACTAATTTCAGACTCCTTGAGAACCAACTCTCCCTATCCTCTGCACGGCCTGAGGTTTGGGTATCTGAAGTTGGTCTATTAGCAGTCACCTCCAAGTGAGTCTTCTCCAGCTCAAATCGCATTTTTTCACGCTGCATCTCCATCTCCCTCTCTTCTTTCTCTCTGGCACGCTGCATTTTCATCTCCCTCTCTTCTTTTGCACGCTGCATTTCCATCTCCAACTTTTTCAACTCCAACTGCAACTGGGCCTCCGATGAAAAGACTCCAGGGTATATAGGAGTGGAATGAACAGCTCCAAGGAAAGCACTAGACATACCTGGGGGAACTGCTCTAAACTGGCTCGGCGGCATCATAGATGGTAATAGTGGGGTAGCGAAACGAGGCAGCTCAGCACCATAGTCAAACTCAGGGCTCACACGGGGAGTACCTTTGCTATGTGCCTCTCGTTGTTCCATATTTTCCATATCCACAGGTGACTCAGCACGTACGCGATCTGGTGTAGACACGCGTGACTCCATGGCGACAATTCAATGGCAGTACTGAATAATGAAATACTAATGCTGACTGAGAAACTATACACACATCAACTTCACCTCAAAGCACAGAGAACGCCAAGGTAACGATATCCTAGCAAGAAGAAGGCACTGTTAGGATATCCTGATGCGAGGTCGCCACTGTTACGGTAGCGCCAGCCCGGGGCTATTACAAAAAGACAACAAGGCAGCCTAAGATGGTCGGCCTCCACTGCGTTGCAAAAATAACGCAGACCCCGGCACTGACACTCCGCAAACTAGAGAAAAACTGCGCAACGGAAAAGTACTTACTTATGAACGCAACACTCTGTACTTTGATAGTAAAACGGAACAGCCTACCTATAGATCTAGCCTACTATCGTCACTACCGGAAGTAATACCGCCCGAGACAGTCTACAGGAACACCTCCCACTTACTTCCGGTGGTGACGACTTTCTACTTAACCCGTGTCCAAGGGGGAACGCAGTTGACGGCTCACGATAGTTCTCACTAGCCTTGTGCAAGTAGATGGGATTGAACTGTGTAGGGGTTAGGGGTGTGTGTGTATGTACGTGTGTTGGGGAACGTTAATTAAGGCAGCGAGAGGACTACGGTGAGCCAGACTGGCCCTCCAAAGACAACAAGGTCACAAAACAAATAAAATAACTACTTCCCTCAGTCAGCAACAAAAGAATAAAATAAACTTAAATGAAAACGCCAACTCGGCACAAAAAAATGACTGGGGAGAGAGAGAGAGTGTACAACACCCGATACTGAAGCTGGTTGGGAAGACACTGCCCAAAGGCTGGCTCGTGTGCAGCCAAGCGCGAACGCATGAATCAGATTAATTAACAAGGAACTTAAATTCGTGCCCCCCTCTCTCTCTCTCTCTCTCTCTCTCTCTCTCTCTCTCTCTCTACAATGAATTGGTACACATCATTAAATATACTGGTAGCTCACATAAGACAATCAAAATAATCAAATGCATACTCAGCATGGTATGAAATAAAATTGCCCTCAGTGGCAGGAACGAAAGAAACAAAAGAACTTGTAACACTCGCTAATTTAAACTCCGCGAATGACACGGATATATACTGCATAATCCCCTAGCCCCGCTGTAACGGCTGCACCCGTGGGAACGGAAAGGCGGACAGCGTAACAATATATATATATATATATATATATATATATATATATATATATGTATACATATATATATATATATATGTAATTTTTCCTTATTCTGTTAATGCCCTCAGGGACGAACGACTGGTTAATCACCATAAATATCGGGACCAAATAGCCTAGCTCCGTGGCCTCTACGCTCCCAATAGGACAATAGATGAATGGATGAGTAACTTATTATGTAACCATGAGTGTGACAGCTGACCATTATACGGTCATAATTTGGATGTGATGAGCATAGATTCTAAAGTTATTATTTGCTCTTACCTTGAAGTTGTCCAGGTGTTGAGACCGCTATGTTCAGGTCACCAGATGCGGATCCTTTGTTATGGTTGGTTCCTGAGGTTCATTGTTATATAAATTTCGCACTTTTATGGCATAAATTCCACTTACGAGCGTCACCCCAGTCTAGGGCACTTTGTTCAGGCATATAGCATTCTGAGACTGGATGCCTTCCTAGTATTAGCCAGTGGCACTTGGGTGGGGCTGAACGTGCAACCCATAAATCTGTCGAGTATGCTGTAGCCCGCCAGACTAATGATAATGTCAAGAGCCTTTTACACCCATGCTCTCAGAGCGAGAGCGGGTGTTATAATTATTTTGAGCTTTTGTGTGTGTGTGTGTGTGTGTGTGTGTGTGTGTGCGCGCGCGCATAAGAATTAGGTTTTTTTATTCGTTAGTTTGTCTTGAGCAGTCATTTATTCAATTTTCATTCCCTCAGAACCACAGTTTTCTTGGCCTTCCACAATTTCGTCTTCAGTGCACCTCTCCATTCCTTCCCTACGCACGCATCATTTCAGTCGCACTACATTTAAACAAACGTTCCCCAGAATTCGCGAACTCCCTCATATATTCATTTAAAACAACAACCTGATGTCCTGTGCCACGAACATATATATGCATTTTTACCTCCGCCAAGGAGGTTATGTTTTTGCCAGCGTTGGTTGTTTGTTAACAGGATTACTAAAATAGTTATGAACGTATTTGGCGAAATTTTTTGGAGGGGTAGTATATGGCCCAAGGAACAATCCATTAGATTTTTGTGGTGATCCGGATCTTCATTTGGATCCAGGAATTTCTTAAAGACTTCTTTACCATTGTGGGGTTGTGGCAATTTCAACATTAATGCTTCTAACTAGATAAATAATGCGTATAATGCTTGCACAAAAATTACATGATAACATTTATTTATTGTGTCGCGTAATTATAGACACTGTTGTTTTTAGGAGCGGATATTTTCTTTCGACCTATTTTCTTTTCTCTTTTCTCAAGGAATTCGCACAAAAAAGTTATACGCTTTGTTATGTAAATTATAAAAAGTAGGCAGGAGGAATACTCTAATGAAAGGAAATTGTGGTCGGGATAAAAAAAAAAAAAAAAAAGGAAAAAAAGAAAAGAAAATGGTCTCATTAATGGAAATAGAGGTTGAGGATTACAGAAACTGGCTTAGAATATGAAAGGTAAAGGAGATAGGGTGGAATGAAAGCGTGGAAAGAGGGAAATAATAAAAAGGGGCGAATAAAACAAATGCTGGAAAGAGAGAGGAAATACTGGTAATGGAAGGCAGAAGTTGGAAAGGGAATAAGGATAATAGAAAGAGAATAAAAATAACTGGCAAAAAAAGAAAATGAAAAAGAAAGAAAGATAACTTAGAGTGCAACACCCATGTCACTAAATAATTTAAGGGACGAATATTTGATTTTGCTCCTTGACCTTGACCTTCGACAGCTTCCTTTCAAAATCGAATGAGTTCATTCTTGCTTAATCCTTAACCAGACCACCTTTGTTCGGTTCATATCAGATCAAAACTGTATCAGTAGACCTTGCCCAGTGACCCTGGCCTTTGTTCTCATAATGTGACCTTAACCTATGAATGATTGTCCTATAAAATTAGCCTTTCCTTGTTTTACCCTGACCCCTTCCACAAAGTTTAGTCTGCATCGGATAGAAATAGTTTAAGTTGACCTTGCCGTGTAACCTTGACCTACGACTTACTGTAAAAAAAATGAGTCGTCTTGATTGATCCTCAGCTCATCCAGATAAAATAAATACTTTTGGTTATTTTGTTTACACACACACACACACACACACACACACACACACACACACACACACACACACACACACACACACACACACACACACTGACCTGTTGGACTGGGCATTTCCCATGCAGATAGTCGCACCAAGGAAACCATCCCACGATGGCACTGACTGAGCTGGGGGAGGATGTGTAGGGTAGAGGCGGGCAGCATGTGAGATGTCCATGTTGTATGTTTGTTTGTGTGTGATGAGCCTGTAGTTTTATTTTCCAGAATGCGACCCTCACACTCGACATGCATCCAGGTCCCTAATTCAGTTCTGTGTACGAACAGACTGGGTCAGGGGAGACCCCGTTTATTGGTTCCATCGTCGGCCCAGGAATCGAACCCGGAGCCTGTCGGTTGTGAGCAGAGTTGGTTTCCGATTATACCATGGTTACTGTATATAGACGTAGTGTACACAAATAATACACAGCACAAAAGAAAGTTAATGTGCCAACGCATTTTCTTTTATGGAAGAGGTGCTACAGAGCTTTCATATCTGACGAGAAAACGAGCATAAGTCATTAAATGCCGTCCGGTTAATTTGTTTGCTGTAAGAGTAATTACAGTGGGTATAATGTGCCTCAGTGTCAGCGTGGATGGCCCTCCCTAATTAACCAATTCTACAAACAAGGAATGATATGTTCATTAAACATTGCCTCGTACATAGTAATGAGATTGATGATGTGTTAATGGTTATGATGATGATGATGATGATGATGATGGTCATGATGATGATCCGAGGATGCAGACTATGACCACTGTTTATAGAGGATGAAAATAATACAAGAGTGTCAACATTCCCAAGAGAATGTTTTTATTTAACTTGTCATGGTAATGAATGAACATAAATAAATCATAGGATCTCAGAATGTGCTCGTTTATGCAGTTAGACATTTGACCTCATAATTCCCATTAAAAAGACTAATATAATAATTTTAAATAGTATCTGGGGCTTTTGGCGTAATGAACAGGTGTGTCAAGTTTCTGGCAATTTAGTGAACAAAAATGGCGCCAAGTTAAAAAGTGTTTGAAAACAAAAAAAGAAACAGGAACTAAGATACAGTAGCTCTGCAGACTTTGGTGTGGAGACCTAATACGGGCAGTATTGCTTAAATAAAGTTTAAGAAATATTATAGACCAAAAACACTTCATTACTACTAAAATTAAAATTATAAAGAGAAGACTTTTTTTTTTTTTTTATAACAAGCAAAAGCGAATGTAAACAGCGGCCAACAGTCGAGATGATAGGAGTTGCTTTTTTAGATAGGAAGATAGAGAGGGGGGAGGGAGAGTTGGGGGAACACACACACACACACACACACACACACACACACACACACACACACACACACACACACACACTGGTTGGTTGCTTTTTTGTTACCGGGTAGTTTATGCTTACGTTGTTACTTTTATTTGTGAATTTTGTTTTTGTGATTAGTTGGATGATTGAGCAATTGGTTCGTTGTTTGTTACCCGTCCCCTTCCAGGAGGGGCTCTGGGACGGGTATTGTTTTCACTAGGTTTGTCTTTGTTTATTTTTTTGTTTGTTAATTTTATGGGAGAACTGCTGGTGCGATTTTGACTAAAATTATAGGGATGATGGACTGTGCCCTCCTGATCACCTCATTAAATTTTAGGCCAAATACTGTATGGCCCAAAAAATGAAAAAAAAAAAAAAATCGCCATTACTCCTTTCAAATTCGTCATATCGACATGAAACCCAGACTTAAAGGTGCATCTTTCAAATATGCATCCTATAACATGCCTCATTACATCAGGGGGTCATTCTCCAGTTGGCGGTAGGGGTGTCAGTGTCAGGTGGGTCGGGCGTTAAATTTCAAATGGGTATAAAATCGTTAATTTTCACGCGATTTACTCCAAATTTGATGTGACACCTTTGACTAGATATCCTGTTGTGTTTATACGTCAGCACTTAAATGACTGCCGGGGTCGGGTTTGCTGTGCCTTGGCACCGCTTCTTATTTTCCTTTGATAGACTTATTATTCGATTGACAGATTGTTTTGTAGTTTTAGCGATTAATCGTTTGATTGATTCATAGGTTGACAGAAATGATTCGCTGTTTGTTTGACATTAATGGAATGATTATTCGTTTGATTTATTGAATCATTGTTTGAGTGACTATAACGAAGAGGTGTGTGTTGACGGCATTCGTATTGTGATCAGTTTGTCATTATAGAGCTAGAGGGGTCTAGGAAAGAAGAGGAAGAATCTGGAGAAATCGGGATGTTGTCGAATGTGTGTTAGCGTGTTAACGTTATGTTTTAGCAACTTTAGGAGGCTTTATAGGTATAGAACAGCATGAAGACTAAGGCAAGATGCTTGAATAAATACCTTTGTGTTTGGGAATTACGGTGGATGGAAGCGTCACAGCCATTCCTACACTCTAATTCCGCAGAAATGTGAAAAAGATTCTGTAGTTAACAGTAATGTAAACAAAAGAAGGAAGCACTAGAGCCAATCAGCGGATGTATTAGTAACAGAAGAAGGAATGAAATAATTTGAGAGATGCTTGAATAAGTAATACCTTTGTGTTTGGGAGTTATGGTGGGCGTCACAGCAATTCCTACACTCTGATTCCACTGAGAAATGAAAAAGATTTTGTAGTTAGCAATAGTATAATGTAAACAAAACAAGGAAGCACTAGAACCAATCAGCGGATGTAGTAGTAACAGAAGAAGGAATAAGAATATTTGAGAGACCGAAAATATTGTGGAAAGGGAAGTGCTATGTGTTGGTGAACGGAAGGGGATAAACAGGTGGAGGGAAGGCTGTTGCAAGAATTTAACATTGAAATACTGAATTACTGAGTCTTTATAGTCATGTTATATTTCTACGTGAATTAGATCTAACGCTCGTATATTTGACTTTATAATCGGGAAAAGAAATGAAAGACTGTAATTCTGGACTGGCATTTGTAGGATTCCTTTTGTTATTACATCGGATCAACATTAATCCCAGATTACAAGGTTCATCCAGCTAAGATTTAGAGTTGAAACAGGTTCCTTCATCGCTTACATCATAATTATATTATCATAAAATTTTCTGGTCTTGGCATCCCAGTTGTCATTATGTTTCACAAAAGGCGGTAATAAATACTGAGAGGTTTGGAACGTCCCTGTCAAAATACTACTGGCTTTTCAATGACTGATTTTTTTTTTTTGCATCCATGTTGTTTCCGGGTGATTTATTTCAGCACAGGAGGTACGGAAGGGGTAAAATAATTCAAAAACCCTCTCATTACGATAGGTATTCTCAAAATTTAATACTGTTTTCTGTTAGTACTTAAATTATGTAAAGGAATATGGAGAGAAGTAGTATTTCATGTTTATCAAGGGAAGAGGAAAATCAGAACCATCGTAGAAGAAGCAGTGAAGGAAAGAAAGAGAAAGGGACTAAGGCGATAAGAGCTAATATTTCATGTTTATCAGAGGAAGGGAAAAATCAGAACCATCTAACAGAGGCAGTAAAAGGATGAGAGAGAAGTAGTTGGTACGAAAGTATTCTGGCTGGGTTCCAGTACGATAAGGGAGAACCAGTATGGGAAAGAGCATTACTGTTGGAGTGGAGTAAGTGTGTTTGACAGATTTAAGTATAGGTTTAGTCCCTTGGATAGACTGACGACTTTATTTTTTATACCTGATGCTACCTTGTAATTATTTTCACATTAAGAGAGCACCCTAGAAGTAAAGGGTCATTGAAAACTATGCATGACTTATGCTTTTCGAAAGGTTTTCCCTAAGCTGGCTAGCATCGTCTGAAAATGCTAAGAAGGCACGGTTGGATGTAGGGGAGAGAGGATGGGTACAGGATGTGCAGAGAATAGACGAACCTAAAGGGGAAGGAGTACAGGAGTATCAGGGTACGTTGACTACGTTAGACAAATGGAAAGGTAGTGACAACAATTCCCAGTAGAAGCAATGTCTCGGTAAGAGTGGGTCGTGGCAGAAAATACATATAAAATGGGGAACGAAAAACGGACTGACACTGGAGGTGAATGGAGAATACTGAGACAACGAGGAGATCGGAGGAGAGAAGAGAGAGACAGGAACACGAAGCAAAGGGGATAGAACCACAGAAGACAATGCTTGTAAGTAAGCAAGAGAAACATTTTGAAGGTTAGTGGAGAGACGGAGACAAGGAGACAGAAGGAGGCGAGGATAAGGTCCATTAAGGATAGATGGTGGGGTGGGAGACTAGGACATGAGAGGGAGAAGGAGGAGGCCGTGGAGACAGTTGTTGACAAGAGGTTGAGGGTAAACAGTGAAGAGACAAAAAAGAGGAGGAGGCGAGGAGAGTATAAAAAAGGACTGCAGATCTGGGAGAGAAACAGGGCAAGAGACTCAAGGAAGGGAGGCAGTAGCTGGAAGGAACAAGGGGGACAGAAGTTGAAGGTGAATGGGGAGACAGACAGGAGTAAGAGACACGAGGAGGGGAGGGAAGAGATACAGGGACTTGAGACGGATAGGAGATCGTGTGAAAATATGACCGAAAAAAAAAAAAGGAAAAACATTTGTTGGAAGAAAGGCAGTAGGTTCCATTAAGGAAAACATTTGTGGAAACCAGGAGTCCAGGACATGAGTGCAAAGGGCCTTCCACACGATCGGTGGGCACCTGTGGTGTCCGAGCACGCTGCCCATCAACGAATTATGCTATATGCAGTGGAGCAGAGACAGGGATGGTGCTTCGATTTTCAAATACCATACTCCAACACCATAGGTGCCCACTGATCGTGTTGAAGGGACGTAAGGGGGAGGAGACCGTGGGGGACACTAGCTGTAAAGAACAGGGGAAATAATAGCTGAAAATAAAGGAGAAAACAGATATTAAGAGAAGACGATGCGAGCTATAGCAAGAAACCCAGTTTGTGTGGGTGGGGGACCGGGACAATGGACGGAAATTGAGGGAATCGCGGGAGGCAAGTGCTGGAAAAAACAGAAGACAGGAGAGAATGAAAAGACAGATACTTGGAGGAGAGAGAGAGAGAGAGAGAGAGAGAGAGAGAGAGAGAGAGAGAGAGAGAGAGAGAGAATGACAAGGCTCTAGAGACAAAGGAAAGAGGAGGAGCTGCAGTAGGAGCAGGAGGATGGGTGGTGGAATCTTACGCAATTGTCACCAGCTTAACTCCCTACCATTAGCATCACCAAGGCTCGGCAGAGTTGCTGGGTATCGCTTCAAGGTACCACGCTGCAATTGTGTGCTTGGTGTTTATGGGGCTGTGTTTACTGGATGAAATTTGTCTGTGTGTGTGTGGTGGGGGGGGGAACAGAATTTGTGTTGGAGTGAGACGTGTGTGTGTGTGTGTGTGTGTGTGTGTGTGTGTGTGTGTGTGTGTGTGTGTGTGTGTGTGTGATGTCGTGGTTGTCCAAAATATGCTAGACTTTATGCGTATGGGTTGGAGTATGAGTGAAATCAAAGTAATAGTTGTAGATGAGTGAAACTGGTGATGATTGGTGAGGGATGAAATAATTTGAAACCAGTCGTATGCAGTTAATGTGGACCAATTCAGAGGTTTGTGAATGACCGAGGGGCGAGGTTTGAAACTTTATGTAAAATAAGAGTGAAGTATGGGTGTTGATAAAATGACTCACTGTATGGTGTGTTGGTGAATGAAGAGAGACTTGAAATGGTGGAAGAGTTTAAATACCGTGCTGTAAGTTGGTGTAGTGACAAAGTAAAGGTAACTGTGGTAAAGAAAATGAATATCAGAGAAGCACAAGGGGGTAAACTGGCGGAAGCCTTGATGGCCTTTTGTGGAATACATGACTGAGTACGTTAAGCTGCAAGAGGTCTGATTGAAGGTATGCTAGTATCCCTTTGGCCGCATATGTGTCCTCCAGGTAATTAAATAAAAAACATCACGTAGCCAGAATAAAATACAATAAATCAAATCAGCAAAAAGGGTATAGAGACTGTGTGTGTGTGTGTGTGTGTGTGTGTGTGTGTGTGTGTGTGTGTGTGTGTGTGTGTGTGTCCAACTCTGGGCAAAGGCTTCACAGCCTTCACAGTTTGCTTCTGTACAGCCTTGTCTTTCTTTTCACGCTGAAAAAATAATAAATTTAACGACAATATATCTAAGTTCAACCGTCTTAGTGAAGGATTTACGCATTGTTTATCAGTTTAATTTGAGTCATGCAAAATTATGCTGTCAAGAATAAGTAGTATGAAAATGTTAGTGTAATTTGAAAGTTAGTTTAATATGCAGCTAAAAATTTGTATGACCTTATCAGCGAAGCTTTAGTGCAAATGAGTTATACACCTAATCATTATCATCATCATCATCAGCCATTATAAGTCCACTGCCGAACAAAGGCCTCCCCCAGCCTTCTCCACGAATTCCTTGGCTGAGCCAATCTTTGGCACGTTTTCCCTGCAAATTTCTCTATCTCATCTCTCCACCTCCTGTCTGGCCTTTTTCTGCTATGCTTACCATCTCTTGGTGTCCAGTCAGTCATCCTCTTGCTCCATCGATTATCCCTTGTTCTTGCTACATGACCTTCCCACCTCCATTTCTGTTCCTTTATAACTTCTATAATATCTTTGACTTTAATTTGCTGTCTCACCCAAGTTGATCTTTTCCTGTCTCTTAAAGATATTCCCAACATTGACCTTTCCATTGCTCTCTGAGAACGAATTAATTTATTTTCCATTGATTTTGGCAGTTTCCAAGTCTCACAACCATACGTCATAGCTGGAATTATACATTCGTTATATACTTTTCGTTTCATACAAACTGGCAAGCTACTTTTCATAATGTCTCTATGTTTACCGAAAGCTTTCCATCCAATTGTAATGCGTCTTATTATTTCGCTATCATTATCTTTCGTTAATTTTAGTATTTGTCCCAGGTAATTGTACTCCTCAACTTCTTCAAGAATTTCTCCACTTTTTCTTATGACGCTCTTTGGTGTATGAGGATTAAACATTAGTTTTACTCCGGTTCATCTTTAGCCCTACTTTGAGACTTTCTCTGTTCAGGTCATTTAACATTTCTTGCAATGTCTCTGCTTTTTCTGAGATTAGGACAATGTCATCTGCAAATCTTAAATGGTTTAGCTTTTCTCCATCTATGTTTACTCCTTTGTTTTCCCAGTCTAGCTTTCTGAAAATACTTTCTAGGCATGCTGTAAATAACTTTGGTGAAATTGTGTCTCCCTGACGCACTCCCTTCTCAATCTTAATTTTCTCTGAGTCCTTATGTAATTTAACTGTAGCAGTTCCCTCTTTATATATGTTTTTGAGCAGTTTTACAATGTTCTCATTCACTCCTTGTTCTCGCAATGAATTCATAATTGCTATGTGCTCCACTGAGTCGAAAGCCTTTTCGTAATCAACAAAACCTAAGCACAGTGGTTTATTATATTCTGTAGTTTTCTCAATTACCTGATTCATTGTGTGCAGATGATCAGTGGTCGAATACCCGCATCGGAATCCTGCCTGTTCACGAGGTTGGTTTTCCTCCAAATTAGTAGCTATTCTATTTGTAAGGACTTTAGTGAAAAGTTTGTAAATGACTGATAGCAAGCTAATGGGTCGATAGTTACTAAGGTCTTTTGAGCCGCCTTTTTTATAAAGTAGAATAACAATTCCATTACACCATGTTTTGGGAATTTTCTTCTGTTTTATACATTGGGTAAATAAGTGAGCAAGCCTATTTTGTACTTCTGCTCCTGCATCCAACAGTAAATCTGCTACTATTCCATCTTTTCCCGGAGCCTTCCCTCTTTTCATATTTTAAAGAGAAATATTTACTTCGTCTGGTGTTATCTCAAGTATTTCATTTGTGTCAACAGAAATGTTAGCTGTTGGTACTACTGTCTTTGATGCATACAGTTCTTTGTAAAACTCTTCAGCTCGCTTCATCATCATATCTCTGCATTTAATGGCTTCACCGTTTTTGTCTTTTAGTGATGTAATTTGTTGCTTTCCAAGTGCCATTTTATTTCGGACCTGTTTCAGACTTTTTCCTTTTTTGATGGTTTCTTTGATTTGATCCATGTTTCTCCTTTTTTCTTCTCTTTGTCTTTTGTTGATAAGCTTATTTAATTCCGCTCGTGCTATTTCATCTCTCTTTGTTTTTACTTTCATTACCTTTCTTTTTTTCATAAGCCCAAGTGTCTTCTCGGAATACTTCCCGGCTTTGGTTGTATTAGGTTTTCCTACTACCTTCGCTGATTCTTTTAGGAGTTTTGTTAGTCTGTCATTCAACTCATCAATGTCACATTCAGCATAACTGAGAGCCTGAAATCTGTTCCTTATTTCCAACTGAAAATAATTGTTTTGAAATTATTAGTTTAAGCTGAATCTTACTTAAATACACGAGAAAGAATCGGTAACATAAGCAGTTTAGTTTCAGTGGCAGTGGATTATATTGCCAAAAATTAGTTTTGCCAGGTTATTTGTATAATTGTATGCCAAGTAAATTATGCAGCCAAAATTGTGCGTCATAAGTTGTTAGTTAATTTAATGTATAACATCCACAGTATCAAATTATCATTTATGGCAAACGTCTATAACATCAAAATGTTCCTTCAGTTTCAGTCCAAGTAAGTATTAACAGCCATATTTGCAAATCATGAAAATAATTATGCAATTTCATACGTTCCAGCAATTGTCATAACAAAGTACAGTATACGGTAACATTTTTTCTCTCACTGGAATAGGGGGCGCAGCCAAGGGTCGAGGTGGAAATAATTAAGGCAAAGTGTTATGAAAACTTGCTGGAAAATCCTGTAAGCTAGGAGACGTAAATGACACACACACACACACACACACACACACACACACACACACACACACACACACACACACACACACACACACACACACACACACACACACACACACACACACACAAATTGGTTACACCACATTATGTGGTATTGTCATTTAGGCAGGATGGATTTTAATACGGTAGTGAAAAGGGTGTATACTCGTATGACTGAAATTTAAAGGCTGGTGATGAGGCGTGGACGGCCAAGAAGATGACGGATGAATAATGTACTCGTAAGTGCATATGGACGTACTCGTAAGTGGGTGGATGAAGTATGTATGGAGATGCACAGGACAAGTGTTGAACCCTCTGCTTACCTGGCAGTAAACTAGATGGCTCCTCAGGTCGCTTTACGTGCATCAGATCGATTTAAGCCAATAAGTCTCTTTTCAAATCATGCCTATGAATGTGTCAGCAAATATTCAGCCTTATGAGTGCCATGGTTCCTTTCATTATACGACGGCATACGTCTTGTTTTCTTTTATATCCTCTTAGATCCATCAGATTACTTCAGATGAGAATTTCACGTCATGTTTTGTGGAGGCGTGTGTTAAAACACAGTTCAGTACTATGTTTTTGAGATGTCACTTCAAGTCTTTTAGAATTGGGTGGGGTGAGTGTGGTAGACAGAGGGAAGTGGATGAGATGGGCTGGGATAATAGCTGTGAGTAATGGGATACGATGGGGGAAGTGTACGCCGTGAATCCGGACTTCATTGGTCAATAGTCAATAGATAGTCGCTTGCGTGTAAGAAAGCCGAAGCTGTTGTTGCATATCGAACGTATATGAAACCTTGAGCAGTTGTTGTATATCGAACGTGTAAGAAAGCCTGAGCAGCTGTTGTATATCGTACGTATAAGAAAGCCTCAGCAGCTGTTGTATATCGGGTGTATAAGCAAGCCTGAGCAGCTGTTCTACAGCCTGGGTAAAGACTTAAGCGCAGTTCAGTAGTTAATGTAAAAGGTGAACTCCCTCCCAAATAATGCATGTTTTCACTGAGTCTTGCACAGCCAATTCACTCTGTGATGAAATAACTGTTTCAATATTTCCACCCTAGACGAATAAAACTTTGGCGGTGTTTCCCCTCCTTCAAGAAGTATAGCGTAGTCACTGAACCTTCCAGTATGTGAGAAATATACAGCCGCTTCATGAGTTTATTTAGTTTGAGTATTTTAAGAATGGCCTCTCTCCGTCTCAGGGTTAATGCACTTCCCAAGCTCACTTTTGCAACCCACTCCCACACAGATTCATTAACGTGGAGACTCCCACATGTTGCCACATTCTTTTAGTCCTACAGCTCACTGTCTCACTCTTTCTGACCTTCACATAACAACCTGCACATTCACTCTCTCATATTGTTACTTGATCTCTGAGAGAGAGAGAGAGAGAGAGAGAGAGAGAGAGAGAGAGAGAGAGAGCTTGGGCTGGGACTGAGAAGGCCATTTGTACCCGTTGTGAGGCTATTAATCCACGTCACAGGAAGATTCCCCAGTGCCGCCATAAATCTACACCCTCACCACTCACGGATGTAACCTCTTACCATCATACCTATAAGGAAAGTACCCCAGTTCTCTCCTCTCTCTCTCTCTCTCTCTCTCTCTCTCTCTCTCTCTCTCTCTCTCTCTCTCTCTCTCTCTCATTATATATATATATATATATATATATATATAGATGCTGTATATGCACAAACACCACCATTGGGAGGACACCAAAGTACATACAGTAGACCCTAAAGGGATATATTAGGTGACGAAGACATCATATGCATCATATTATGTCATTAATTGGGCTTTATAAATTATGGTTTTGAAGGAATGTACCACTTCACTGAATTAGGCTGAATGAACCCCTGACCACCAAGAATGAGGCTTCAGTACTTCCGTGAGTGTTGATTATCCATAGTCAATGCTGTTATCCTGAGTAATGTAGGGAAACGATTGGATATACATTCATTAATTTCGTAATACTCGTAGAAAACGACATTTTCCAAGTTCATATCGCCATACATGAGCATCATAGCTTGACTCTTCTTCTGCATGACTCGATGTGTTGGAGGATGACCAAACCACAACCCGCCGTCCAGTGAGGTTCTCCTGTCCGGAACTGTTCTCTGTGCATAAATTACTGTAAGAAAATGAGAAAGTAGGGATGAAAAAATGAAGAGAAGGATCGACTAAATCATTTGCAACTGTCTGCGCAAGTGTCAGTTACGGTAGACAGTCCATTTTAACTAAGCAGTGAAAGTAAAGTTGTTAGTTTAATTTTTCCGAGTCTCAGTTTTCCCCAGGTGATCCGCAACAGTTGAGTTCACATACAACTTCTTGTTTGCATTGTTGGGTGAACGGGAGGGAGGGGAGTTTGAGAGGGAAGAGGCGAGGAAAAGGTGATGGAGGGAGAGGGGTGGAAAAATTGATGGAGGGAGAGGGGAGAAAAAGTTGATGCAGGGAGAGGCGAGAAAAAGGTGATGGAGGGAGAGGCGGGAAAAAGGTGATGGAGGGGAGGAAAAGGTGATTGAGGGAGAGGGTAGGAAACGGTGATGGAGGGAAATGGGAGTAAAAGGCGATGGAAGGGAGGGGAGAAAAGGTGATTGAGAGAGACAGGGGAGGAAAAGGTAATGGAGGAAGAGGGGAGGAAAAGGTAAAGGAGGAAGAAGGGAGGAAAAGGTAATGGAGGTAGAGGGGAGGAATAGGTCATGGAAGCGGAAGGAGTAAAAAAGGCGATGGAGGAGAAAGGGAAAAATGAAGATGAGGAGAAAGAGCAGAAGGTTCAAACAGCAGTGACCTCGGAACTACGGCTTCGGTCTGGTCCAGTACGTGTTCGAACCAGTGAAGCCTAATTTTAATGTAACTGCCTTGGCGACAAATTACGGTTCAGGTAATGAGCAGAAGCGGACCGTAATTGCAGTACAACTTCAGATCCTGTTTCATAAAGCTTCACACACACACACACACACACACACACACACACACACACACACACACACACACACACACACACAGAAGCATTGCAATTACATTATCATACCGAGTGTTTCGTATTACTTTCCCTCATTAGTCTGTATCAACATCATTACGTTGTTATGAAACGGAAAAGGGGCTTCCTCGCTGCCGGAGAGGAGGAGGGAAAGAGGGAAAGGAGAAAGAAAGACAAAGGGAAGGATGTTGGGGGACAGGAAAGAGGAGAGGGAAGGAAGAAATGTAGGATAAGGAAAGGCAGCAAGGATATGAGAACTGAAGAAAGAGGTATTTGGTGAGAAGGAAGGGAATGAGGAGGAGAGAAAGGGGAAGGGTTGGAGAGACAAAGGGAAGGGGACAGGAATGACAGGAAAAAGAAAAAGGTGGAAATAAGATGACAACTAAGAAGGGAGGTGCAGTGGTGAAAAAAGAACACACACACACACACACACACACACACACACACACACACACACACACACACACACACACACACACACACACACACACACACACACACACACACACACACACACACACACACACACACACACACACACACACACACACACACACACACACACACACACACACACACACACACACACACACACACACACACACACACACACACACACACATCCATATCAGTCTTGTGTTCGCAAATATGATGGACGGAGCTCTAGTGACAACAGGATAATGATAAGGTAAGGATACATATACGATGGTAATGGTGTTTGTGGTGGTGTGGTGGTGGTGGTGTAAGGTAAGAGTGGTTGTGGTGGTGGTGTAAGGTAAAGATGGTGTTGGTGGTGGGGTGGTAGTACTAGTGATGATGGCATGAGGTAAGAATGGTTGTGGTTTGATGGTGATTGTCGTAGTGGTGGTGACGGCTGTGAAGGTGGTGGTGGAAGTGGTGGTGTGATGTAAGAGTGGTTGTGGTGGTGGTGTGAGGTAAAGATGGTGTTGGCGGTGGAGTGGTAGTACTGGTGATGATGGCATGAGGTAAGAATGGTTGTGGTTTGATGG
The DNA here is from genome assembly GCF_032717465.1 of Coenobita brevimanus. Classification (NCBI taxonomy): domain Eukaryota; kingdom Metazoa; phylum Arthropoda; class Malacostraca; order Decapoda; family Coenobitidae; genus Coenobita; species Coenobita brevimanus. The sequence goes on along the minus strand of NC_137033.1, from coordinate 51,172,309 downwards.
TGATTGTCGAAGTGGTGGTGACGGCTGTGAAGGTGGTGGTGGAAGTGGTGGTGTGGTGTTAGAGTTGTTGTGGTGGTGGTGTCAGGTAATGATGGTGTTTGCGGTATGTTGGTGGTACTGGTGGTGATGGTGTGGGGTAAGAGTGGTTGTGGTGTGAGGTACAGGTGGTGCTGGTGCTGGTGTGTGGTGAGAGACGTAATAGTAGTAGTGCTGTTGGGTAGTGTTAGTAATAGAGGCATTGTTACGATAGTTCTGGTGAAGTGGGAAGGCTGAGGTGAAGTGAGAGGTGTGCTGTTAAAGTAGTGAAAGAAGCTGTGAGTCTGGCGGGGCAGGTGCAGGTTATGTGCCTAATAATGGACAAAGTTGCCTCGTTTGTAATACACCCCAGCACACTCGCACGCACAGACATGTGTACAGTTACCGTCCATACACGAGGCTACACACACACACACACACACACACACACACACACACACACACACACACACACACACACACACACACACACACACACACACACACACACACACACACACACACACACACACACACACACACACACACACACACACACACACACACACACACACACACACACACCTTTGAATGTACACAAATTAGCATACATTCGCACACACGACTCTTTAGAACCTCTTGAGAATGTTTGGATAATTGTAAAGTCACATCCACAGGAAGACCCAACCATTCATACAGACGAAAAGAGTATTATATCCTGATTTATGCATTGGTTTCCTTGATTTTTTTCTTCTCTTTTTTTTGGGGGGGCTACTAGTTCCAAACATACAGTACTTTCAGAGATACACATCCACATACTTAATATGGGAGGAAGCAAATGATTAAATATAGGAAAATGAATGGTATTCTGAAAGGAGAATAAAAAAAGATGCAGTCATGCTCAAATGAGATGGCTGAGTACATTACATAAAAGAAAAAACTGAGTTAAAAGGTTATAGGGATAGTTATACTGAAGAGAACTGTTCCAGAGCATACCAGTTGTATCCTTGGGCTGGGTCTCATTAGCCCAGTATATTCACACCCAGAACTGAAACAGGACTTGTAATGCGACTGTTGTCTGTAGTTGTGTTGGCCAGTGTTGGTTGCATTCCATGTCAGTCACATGAATGATTCCCTTGTCGCTTCTGAGCACGAGAGAGAGAGAGAGAGAGACAGAGACAGAGACAGAGAGAGAGAGACAGAGAGAGACAGAGCGAGAGAGAGAGAGAGAGAGAGAGAGAGAGAGAGAGAGAGAGAGAGAGAGAGAGAGAGAGGCTTTGTGTGATTGTGCAGGAAGCGCTCAGACACTCCCCCCAGACTACGACACGTTGCCGTTGTCATACATCCAGGTCTCTGTTTCAGTTTAAGGAGCGACAGATCTGGGCAAATTAGACCCTGTCTGAAAGTACCGTGATCGGGCTGGCACCTCTCGTTTAGGGAGGGGCGTGTGCTTATCATTGCACCAGGACCATCCCACCCCACCCTCACTCCTGTTGGGTTTACCACCAGGCCGGAAGGAAGGAGGTGCCAGGGGAAGAAACAGATGACGCCGGAGCCCATTTCGGTGGAACATACACGAGATGTATTTGGCTGTCTTAATTTTTCGTTTCTTAGAGGGAACAATCTGGCTGGCTTCCAGCCTTTGGTTTCTTTAACCTTGCTTTAAGAAAAAGACGCACTTTGCCTTTCCCTATCGAGCAGCAACTCAAGAGCTGGGTTCTTTCCGGTTTCGCATTATGCAAAGTTCTTTGGCTCAAGTGTATAGCAAAGAGGATGCAAAGAAAACGGTGGGGTGGGGGCAGGGCGAGATTAAAGGCAGGGAGTGAGTTCGTAGCAGAGAGCATGCAGTTTACTAGGGTACTTTTTAGAGGCAAGTTTGTGTGAAAGTGGTTCTTCGTGTAGGCTGACTCTTCCCTGGACTCACTGAGGTTACTGGAAGGTCTGTCTGTCTGTGTCTGTCTGTCTGTCTGTCTCTCTCTAGCATATATATATATATATATATATATATATATATATATATATATATCATCAGCCGTTTGAGTATCCACTGCAGGACCGGCCTATCCCGACCGAAGTCGGGACGATACAGCCAATGTATCTCTACCAAGTGGTTTAGGCTGTCTAGTAGAGATTGTACAGTATGTAGGGTGACAAGTGCTTGTAAGTGTAATTGTAGTGTTGGAGTGGCTTTGGATGCGTATGTAGTCTGTGAACCAAGTGTAATCGGCCCGCGCAAGCCGACTGGGTGCAAGCATACTCTATAATATGCGACACTGGTTCAACCACAGCACCCGTGGTGTCCGCCAATGTAGTACGTGGTCGGGTGAACACTCCCAAAGTTATTACCCTGGCGGGGCGCGAACCCTGGCTCACCCATGTACGAAACGCACACTCTACCACTGTACCACAGAGGCTCCATATATATATATATATATATATATATATATATTTCTGTCTATATATATATATATATAGATTATATATATATATATATATATATATATATATATATATATATATATATATATATATATATATATATATATATATATATATATATATATATATATATATATATATATATATATATATATATATATATATATATATATATATATATATCTGTCTATATGTAATGCTAAGTTTTTTTTTTGTTTTTTTGTTTCTGACTCTGGGCATAGGCTTCACAGCTTGCTACCAGGCCCAGTAGTCCTCCTACATGCCATTCGCCTGTGCATGTCACCACTTTGGAGCTAACACCTAGCGTCCATATTGAATACATGCTAGGGCTGTCTCATACAGGACTGGTGTAGTGGTATTAGCGGGGGTAGTTTTACGACATGTCGGCGAGTCTTCTGGTAGATCAGTAAAGTCTGATTTAGTGAAATTCAAATCCTCAAACTGTCCCCTACCCCAGCGGGGATTTGAAAGTGGATCCGGTAGGACTGCAGGCCACCTCTCAACCGATCGAGCCACCGCCTCCCCCATCACGCACAGACCTTAAGAAAAACCAGCATACTCAAAAAGGAAAGTTGTTAAGGATCCTTTGGAGTGTTATGTAGGACAATAAAATATCCCGAAAACCCGTCCTTGTATCTGCGTCGTGCTAGAATAGCGGTGAATATGAGACAGGCAGGATATGACAAAGACCTACGTTATATCATCTGATCTTATGAACCTGTGGTTGTGTCTGTCTGTAAGTCTGCAGTGCCAACTTTGTAAAGAGAATGACGCAAAATGTTAAAGAGATATCTACAGTCCCACCAACAAACACTGTTAAGGGCCCCGTGGATTGGAGTATATATTAAAGAAAGAAAAAAAAAAGGATAAGTGGACGGCGTTTTTTCGTTGTGCCAGAAAAGCCGGTATGCAAACCATCCCGCACAGATGGTAAGAGATACTGACAAACTCCAAAAGCAAAGGTCGTTATGGACCTTTGGAGTGTACTTTAAGATAAAAAAAAAAAAATTGTCAGTTGTCATCTTTGATTTTCAAAAAATGGCAGTCCCTATTAGGCAGAAAGTATGAAATTTCAATGTTCTTAATACTGATAAGTGCTGAAGTCAAAAGAGGCTGAAGCCCTTTCTTTAATGGAATCAAGGAGAAGCTGATGACCTCTAATATATATATATATATATATATATATATATATATATATATATATATATACACACAGTAGGCTCGCACAGTGCGCAAGAAATTGGGTGGTCCACGACCTCGGGCACTGTGAATTCGCACACTGTGAATACATAATCTTATGGGAAAAATTACATATGGGTGGTACCCCCTCATACCTGGACATATTTTGGCCCTTAGAGACATAATAAAGGTCATATTTTTTAGACATTGTACTACAGATATTGCTTCAATAACAAAAATATGGGTAGTCAAGTTAACAACAGTAGACAACAGGCATGATGGACTTAAATAATAGGGGTTCCGAAGCGCCGCTCTCCCCGCCGCACCTCCCACCACACCAACACTTCTCTCCACAGACTCCTCTCGAGCACCTTCCCCAGGAGCCTCAAAGTCACTCACTTCAGCCATAAACCCCTCAAAGTCCAATGCTGACACTTCTGACGTTGCATCCTCTTCATCCTCAACCGGAACAGGAGCAGTCAATGTAGCTGGTTCCTCAATTTCACTAACTTGAGCCCGCTGTGTGTAACTTGTTATGAGCGTCTGTCTTCTTCTGTTTATTTCTTGGCTGTGCCTGTCTTTGTAGAAACGAAAGTTTGTCGATACCAACCAGAACTTCCTCCGTTCTTAGGCTGCTCACTTCCTGTTCCTTCACCTCTTCCTTGAGCTTATCCACGGCAGCAAGGATCATGCTTATTCTTGACATACACAGCTCAATCCTGCCCTCCATCACACTAGGCATCTCAACTTGACTCCGGCTGACGTCGGGCTCTGGGTCAGCCTCGTCTATCCTTTGCAACACTTCCTCGGGAGGCTGTTCCTCATTAGCAGCATGCACTTCCCGTATGTTTGCCAATGTAACGTCCTCGAAACTTGGCACAGCTTGTGCTGCTGTCAGTGTTGCTGCCTCAGCCTCGGCCAGTGGTTGAATGGCCGTCTCCTAGGTCGTGCATAAGTGAGGCACGAGCATTTGCCACGCATGGTTCGCCATTGCAGGTGTAATCTGGTGCCAGGCTTGTAGGAGAAATTCAACTGCATCCTTCACTGTAAAATGACGCCAAAATGCCTCAACAGTCATGGCACCTGTGGCGGGTCGGGATACAGCTGCTGGCAGAGATGGAACGGGAGCAGGTGCCTCATCAAGGTCTTCGTCGTGATATTCTTATAGGGCATGAAGCTCCTCTTGTGTGTCGGTCTTCCTGCGTAGGTAGTCGTACACTTGCTCATAATAGACGTGCTTCACAGTGGCGATCAGTTCTTGATCCAGTGGCTGCACTAGTGACGTCGTGTGGAGCGGCAGAAACACAACACGACAATCCTTGTGCAGATCTTCTAGGTATGGAGGGTGACTTGGTGCATTGTCAAGCACAAGGAACATCTTAAATGGAATGACCAGTTCCTGACACTTGGCCCTGGCATCGGGGACGCAGTGCCTCATTAACCAGTCTGCCATAATGTTCCTGGTCATCCAACCATTTGCAGACTTGTACCAGTACACGCCACTTGTGTCCATGTTCGTGAGGTTTTTGTAGCACCTTGGGTGTGAAGCTGTGTGTACAACAACTGGCTTCATCTTGTGGCTCCCAGACAGGTTTACAGCGAACATTACCGTCATCTTACACTTCTGGAGCTTGCGACCAGGGACTTGTTTCTGTCTTTTAGCGATGTAAATTGATTTGGGCATGGCCTTGTAGTATAACAACGTTTCATCGACGTTGTAGATCTGGTCCTTGGTGTACTGTCTCTCTTCAAGAAGCGCTTTAAATATCGCAGGATAGTCTCTCGCGGCCAGCTTGTCGGCAGGGGCATGTTCACCAGACACTTTGATGTGACGGAGTCCCTTGCGCTTGAGAAAACGGTCCAGCCATCCAACCGATGCCTTGAAAGGTTTGTCCACATTTAACTTGCGAGATGCTGCCTTGTAAAAGAGCTGGGCTTGGTTCCAAATAAATCTTCCATTCAGTGGAACACCTTCCTTCTCCTTTCTCATTATGATGGTGGCAGGATACTGCTCAATTAGTATCATCGCACGATATCCCACCCGCTAACGGCCGTCTAGGTCAGAGGCACCATATGTCTTCACTAGAGCCCTTATGGCATCACGGTTCTTCCACACTGTTTTCACCGTTGATTCAGCCAGTCCCAGGGCTTCCCTGATGGTTGTGTTTCCTTGACCCTACTCCTTCATCTTGATGATCTCTAACTTGGTAACGTGCATCACAAGTTTCTTAACTCTTGGGGCTGGAGCCATGGTGCAGCGAAGTGCAGGCCAGGATGGAGCAGCAAAAAAAAAAACGCCACACGTTGTACACGACAGGTTAGCTGTAGAGAGCGGATCTGCACTGTGCACAAGCCAGGACTGTTATGGCGTGCCCACTGCCTTGTACCCCAAGCTGCGCAGTAGAATGCCCGGGAATTTCTGCACATCAACATGACAACACGTGACGCGTTGTGTGAGGGGTGGTCGCGTACTAATAGAAAATGGCATTTATGAGCCACTCCTTGCCTCTACCTCGCATTCTGTGAGATAAACTCGCGCATTCAAGGTTTTTGGTTATGATTTTTGGTCACTCGTGCACAATGTGAGTCGAGCACTGTGATGACGTGCACTGTGCGAGCCTACTGTATATATATATATATATATATGTGTGTGTGTGTGTACACACACACAGAAACACACACACACACACACACACACACACACACACACACACACACACACACACACACACACAAAGGGTGGGGGGCTGTCGGCCATGAAAGCAATAATAAAATATGCCATGGAAGGTCAGAATATTGCCTGAGTGCCTGCAATCTACATCGCCAGAGTGCCACTGACGCTGCTGCTTTGGTGTGCCCAGAGGCCGTACTGGCAAGACAGGACAGGTTACTAAGATTGGTGAGCTGGTCTAGTAACATTATATAAAGCCACTTCTCCATTCTCTAAAGTTTGAGATGTATGGACTACCTTCTGGCATTACTGAACAGTAATGATCCTGATTCATGACTTTTCTTGAGTTGGTCTAGTCTTGCATACGGATGAATTTTCAGATGTATTAATTACAATAGACGTTTACGAGTTCTGTGTTTTTGCACTATGATGGGTTATTTAGTCAACTTTAGTACAAGTCATGAAAAGTGTGTGTGTGTGTATGTGTGTGTGTGTGTGTGTGTGTGTGTGTGTGTGTGTGTGTGTGTGTGTGTGTGTGAGTGAGTGAGTGTGTAAGCTTGCATGCAAATGCAATCAAACGCATACGCACAACCTCAACCAGCATAAACTTATTTTTCTCCTTTCTTACCTATGTCACAAGATGCCGGGCGTATAAGAACAACGGTAGTTTCTCTTGCCATGTTGTTCTAGAAATTATTGAAAAAAAAAAACCTTCACTGCACTCAAGCCATTAACTACAGCACCCATTTTTATAAGGAATACTCCCATGGTCTTTCCCCATCCTCATTACACTTCCAGCTCAACCCATCCAATTCTTTGTTCCCCAAGCCTCCCCTCCCTCCCCCCCGACACTTTTATTCTTGGAGGATACATTGGAATAAACCATCACAGCAATCAAGCCAGTAATCCTACGTCACCCATTTTCTCATTGTATACTTTCTTGCAACACACTCAGCCCTCACAAAATTACCAACCCATCCCACCCGATCCTTTGCTCACCAGGCCCATGTCTTTACCCCAAACCTTGACGAGTTCATGGCGCAACGCAGGTCACACGGTTGACGAGAGCATTTGTGATCTTAAAATTGCCTCTGGTGGTCAGCATCTGCCAGATCTACCAGAAGACCCGCCGACACGTTGTAAAAATACCCCCGCTAATACCAGTACGCCAGTCCAGTATGAGGCAGCCCTAGCATGTATTCAGTATGGACGGTGGGTGTTAGCGCCGAAGTGGTGACATGGGGAGGTGTGTAGGAGGACTACTGGGCCCCTGGGAAAGCCCTGAAGCCTTTGGTCAGAGTTGGACATGTAAAAAAAAAATTAATAGTGATGACACCATAGCAAACAAAAATTAAGACTCTCTCTCTCTCTCTCTCTCTCTCTCTCTCTCTCTCTCTCTCTCTCTCTCTCTCTCTCTCTCTCCGCTCCCGATATTACCAAAACAGTTCTTGTCTCACCTTTATCTACCTT